>NC_047512.1:7585532-7913032 GCF_902827115.2 Pseudochaenichthys georgianus | reverse complement strand
AGTAAGTAAGTAAGTAACACTTTATTTATATAGCACCCTTCTCAACACGGATGTACAAAGTGCTTTACAGTACAGTACACAGGACACAATTCACAGTACAACTATAACATGTAGAATAAAAGGCATAAAACAGCAGCAGGTAATACATAGGATAAAACATACGACAGAACACCAAAAGTACTCACCTCCTCGGACGACCCAAAGGCCTGTCGGAAGAGGTGGGGCTTTAACGGCCCCTTAAAAATCTCTATTGAGGCCGAGGTTTTTATTATCTGGGGGGGGGTTTGTTCCAAAGCCTTGGGGCCACCGCCTCAAAGGCACGGGCACCCTTTAGCCTGGTTCGGGGCACCTTAGGAGGCCTAGCTCAGAGGACCTCAGGGCCCGGGTAGTGATGTGCGGGTGGATCAGGTCATTGATGTAGGCTTGGCCATGGACGGCTCTATATGTGAAGACCAGTACTTTGAACTGGGTTCTGAGATGGACAGGGAGCCAGGGCAGAAAGGATCGGAGTGATGTGGCATGTTCTTTTGGACCGAGTCAGTAATCTGGCGAAAGAATGTTTAGATCTGTAAATCTCAGAAAGCAAAAAAAACGTAGGAACACGTTTTTCCCATAACTTCCCATATCGACTTTCATGTAAACAAAAGAACAACAAAAACAAAACGATATTGCAATCAGCAGCAGGTGCAACTAATGATTAGAATAATTAGCTGGTTATTTTCTAATGAAGCGTTTGGTCTATAGAGGGTCAGAACGTAGTGGAAAACATCCACATTTTGTGTTGTCATATATTCAACTTCATAGGAGAGACAAGCAGGTGGGGTGTTCGCTTCCTGTAGTGTGGTGTATAGGTTTTAGTGCATGTAAATGGTCTGCAAAGGGTACAATCCCAAAGTTCCCCAGAGACGCCTCCATTCGACTCCTTTGTTTACTCCCGTAGTTACATCACTATGTAACACTTGAGCTTCAATTGGCTAGCGCTCCAACACATCGTACGTTATAGGCTGAGGGGCGGGACATCTCAAGTGGTTGACCAATCACAACAGAGCCGGCCAGCTAACCTATCAGAGCAGACTGGGCTCTGGTTTCAGACAGAGGGTGAAAAAAGGTGCTGCAGCACAGGCAGTGTGAGAAAAATAAAACATGAAACATTAAAGGATGGAGACATGTCACAGGAGAGACACTACATACTGATATACACCTGAACACCAGCAGGAGAGGACTCTTTAAAGTAGAGACACTACATCCTGATATACACCTGAACACAGCAGGAGAGGACTCTTTAAAGTAGAGACACTACATACTGATATACACCTGAACATCAGCAGGAGAGGACTCTTTAAAGTAGAGACACTACATGATATACACCTGAACATCAGCAGGAGAGGACTCTTTAAAGTAGAGACACTACATACTGATATACACCTGAACATCAGCAGGAGAGGACTCTTTAAAGTAGAGACACTACATACTGATATACACCTGAACATCAGCAGGAGAGCACTCTTTAAAGTAGAGACACTACATACTGATTACACCTGAACATCAGCAGGAGAGGACTCTTTAAAGTAGAGACACTACATACTGATATACACCTGAACATCAGCAGGAGAGGACTCTTTAAAGTAGAGACACTACATACTGATATACACCTGAACATCAGCAGGAGAGGACTCTTTAAAGTAGAGACACTACATACTGATATACACCTGAACATCAGCAGGAGAGAGCACTTTAAAGTAGAGACACTACATACTGATATACACCTGAACATCAGCAGGAGAGGACTCTTTAAAGTAGAGACACTACATACTGATATACACCTGAACATCAGCAGGAGAGGACTCTTTAAAGTAGAGACACTACATACTGATATACACCTGAACATCAGCAGGAGAGGACTCTTTAAAGTAGAGACACTACATACTGATACACCTGAACATCAGCAGGAGAGGACTCTTTAAAGTAGAGACACTACATACTGATATACACCTGAACATCAGCAGGAGAGGACTCTTTAAAGTAGAGACACTACATACTGATATACACCTGAACATCAGCAGGAGAGGACTCTTTAAAGTAGAGACACTACATACTGATATACACCTGAACATCAGCAGGAGAGGACTCTTTAAAGTAGAGACACTACATACTGATATACACCTGCACATCAGCAGGAGAGGACTCTTTAAAGTAGAGACACTACATACTGATATACACCTGAACATCAGCAGGAGAGGACTCTTTAAAGTAGAGACACTACATACTGATATACACCTGAACATCAGCAGGAGAGAACTCTTTAAAGTAGAGACACTACATACTGATATACACCTGAACATCAGCAGGAGAGGACTCTTTAAAGTAGAGACACTACATACTGATATACACTGCACATCAGCAGGAGAGGACTCTTTAAAGTAGAGACACTACATACTGATATACACCTGCACATCAGCAGGAGAGGACTCTTTAAAGTAGAGACACTACATACTGATATACACCTGAACATCAGCAGAGGACTCTTTAAAGTAGAGACACTACATACTGATATACACCTGAACATCAGCAGGAGATGACTCTTTAAAGTAGAGACACTACTATGATATACACCTGACATCAGCAGGAGAGGACTCTTTAAAGTAGAGACACTACATACTGATATACACCTGCACATCAGCAGGAGAGGACTCTTTAAAGTAGAGACACTACATACTATATACACCTGAACATCAGCAGGAGAGGACTCTTTAAAGTAGAGACACTACATACTGATATACACCTGAACATCAGCAGGAGAGGACTCTTTAAAGTAGAGACACTACATACTGATATACACCTGCACATCAGCAGGAGAGGACTCTTTAAAGTAGAGACACTACATACTGATATACACCTGAACATCAGCAGGAGAGGACTCTTTAAAGTAGAGACACTACATACTGATATACACCTGAACATCAGCAGGAGAGGACTCTTTAAAGTAGAGACACTACAACTGATATACACCTGCACATCAGCAGAAATTGTCAAAAAAGAAGGAATTTTCCCTAATAGTGCCTTTTCTTGAAGAATTATGGAATTCAGAGTTGTTTGCGACTGCCAGGGAACTAGCAGGGCTTCGCGGGGTTGAGGGCGAAGGTCAGACAGAGTTCTCAGCGTCCAGTGAGCCGCAGTCAGGGGAGGATGGAGACAAATGTGCTGCAGGATGGCAAGATTAATCTAGACATTGTATCAGAAGAAGGATATCCATGCACTGACACTGTGATTCAGCAACATGAAGTGAGATCATCCGTCAATGAGCAGTCACAGAAGGCGTACAAGTCGTGCGGAAATGCGCAGAAATGGCTAGAAAGCAAGAGTAAACATCAACAACATGAAAGACTTCAAGTTCACAATAAAAGGTGGGGAACACAGGATCAACAGCCTATTTCAATTTTAAAATGCGAACTAATAGGAGACTTCAGCTCATATCTTTTTTTAAATTATTTTTGCGTAATTTCAAACGCTGCCACATCTCTCCCCGTGTCATGACTGCCATGCTCCACCCGAGAAACCCCCCTCCATTCTGCTCAACCTCTATTCTAGTGCCAACGTTTTGTGTTAAATGTTAACAACTTGGCCCGATCCATTTAATCTGCAACAAAACAATCTGTGTTGACTCAAACACTCGCCTCCTTTGTGCCCATTATGTGCCTGCCCTCACTTGAAGATTTATGTATTTTTGATATTAAATTCCTTCTGTCATCAAGACTGCTCTCTTGTTTACTTTTCTTGACCCGTTGACCTCGTTCCCCAAACTTTCCCATATTTAACACGGGACCCTCACCCCCCCCCCCCAACTCCTCCTGCTCCACCGCAGCTGAATGCTGTGTGGCTCCTTTTGTTGGCATGTGCTGTTTGCACTGTTCTTGAACTTCAGTGCGCTGCCCTGTCCCCATCCTGTACTTTGAACCCTGCGGGACAATATTCCTCCAGAAAAGAACGCCCTTTTGTTTTCAAGCAGGGGCTTCAAATCCCTGCATTGTTATATTATTCTGGGCCACTGGTTGTCAGGACATCATATTTTGGTAATTATCTGCTCATTGATGCCCCCCAAGCTTCACGTCATTTCTGCGCGGCTGTCACAGTCTGCATTCATGCAGTGTTGACGCAGTTGACGGATGCCCATATACCTTTTCCATATATGACGTCCATGTCCTCTATACAAGCCTCCCTCTGCTGCCCAGCTTGCTAATTAGTTAAACAAACGCTCATACTAATGATCCCACTGGCCTGGTGAGCTCTGGGGGTTTTGTTCCACCACTTTGCCCCAGCTTCTCCTGCGGGAAACGTGGCCCCTCTGACCCGAGCTATCATGGCGCTGTGGAGACGGCTGGGCCGCCCTGTCCGGAGTCCGGCCCCCCAGGGGCCAAAGGGCAGCGTCCGAGGCCCGGGAATGCCACCACCAGCTGCTAGCAGTGACACCATTTACAAAGGGGTCTTGGTGAGCCACCCCTCTATGGGCTGTCAGTGTTGTGACAGTGTTGGCTTGACATTTATTTACTCTCTCATAGGACCGAACACAACTGGTTTGGTTTCAGTAGCCACCCAGTTTAATTTGACTCCAACACCTCTGGACTGCTGTTTCTGTGTCTTCATAATACAGGGTTCATGATCTATGTTTGCTTTATTATTTGTCATAAAATAGTTTACTGTGCTGTGTAGATCAGTTAAGAGACATTAATAACAACAATTGTTGGCAGGTATTAAGTTTATCTTTGACAGTTTGATCACTTGATTCTAGAAAAGGAGAGCAGAAAATCTGGACCAAAATACAAATATACTCTTTTTCCCAAAACCTGGCAACCCAAAAATGGTCTTATATTTGTCTGATTTAACTGTAAAGAGGTAATCACACATTTAAGTAGAAACCCCCTTATTCAGGTGCCTTGTTTTGGTACAACAAATGAAACGTGCAAAGTGAGGTTTCACAACCTTTCAAGCCAAAATGTGTCCTTTAAATATTAGCTGAGATATAGAGCATTAGCACATGATTTGTTAATCGTTAATTAAAGCCATTAGTTACACATCATAAGCCCTTCACACAATGTGCCTCAGGACGTAAAGCTAATAATGCTCCACATATCTTCGTGTTTATTCGCAATAAGAAGATAAATTAAATATATTCCTGGCAAATGCTGTTTTACGTATAACGTGAACTGCCTGATAAATCACTCTATTGCTGCTTATTTATTGTTTATTTTCACGACGTCACAGCATGTTTTCGGGTTTATTTCAGACACCATCCTGATTTTAAGTCTTGTTCTTCCTGAATTCAAACGTGTTTCTTTGCCCACAGCGCCTCTCGGTTAACACAGACCCATTACGCGGTGTCTCTGAGGCGCTCGGTGTTATTTGGACAATGTTTGGCCATTTACCCGGCGCTCTGTCTGCGCGCTCCAAGGAGGTCTGGACAGAAATGGATACTAATTGCGGGGACTGTACACTGCTGGCTGGTGGAGGCCTGCAGGCGGTTGCAGGACCTGCTTGTCACCGCCTAATTGACAAGGGCTTGTCTGTCCTGGGAGCAGCTGCTGCTAAACACTGGCGCACAATCGCAATCCTGACACGGCCTGCACTCGCCTCGAGGAGTTTTGAGGGGAAACGCCGTTAAAGGGAGATTTATTGAATCTCCCTTTGGGGTGACGGTGTATTAAGTACGCAATATAGGCTTATTTCCGCGGGTGAAAGGGGAGCCACACTCCTGGTATTAATAACAGAAGGTGCCAATTAAGCCAGATAGGTGACATTTCGTGTGACATTATGAATCACTGCAAACAAGACAAGCGTGGGTAAATAAAAGCTGCCCCTGCTCTGAGATGGGTTTTCAAGGAATAGTTATTTTACTTCTCGCTGCTACATGACACACAATGAGGCTATATGCGCACATTGGATGAATGCAGGGGGATGTGTTGCACCAGCCATTCAGCGAGAACACAAATAACACCAACCCTCACAGTAAAATAATCAATTCACTATTCTGGCCTGCTTCTATTAGCCTATATAGCTGAATGCAAAAAGCCAAGCAAGTATTGTTTTGGTCTGCAAGTGGAAAAGGTTTCCCTGCACTTTCCCACTGCCTGTAAAGAAACGCTGCTTTTTGGCCCTTTTGAAGTGAAATCGTGATTTTTCCCCTGGTGTTCTCCGGACGCGCTCCTTTCTCTGTGTTTAACAATGACAACACTGGAGGAACCCCGCCGGTGCGCCACAGTTGGGGATCCCCCGGATTGTTTTGGACATCTTTGGATTTCATCAATCAAAATGACTGCAGCTTTCCATAAAAATGCAGAATTTGCTGCTGGAACCGAGCGGGCAAGGTAGAAAATGCGAAGCTGTCCTTCTCGATGATAAATGGCCATCCTTTGATTGAGCAAATAGAGAAATACGTGCCGCAGTCTGGAAACAGAGGAAGATTGTTAAGGAGAGAGGACTTGTCTCAGATGATGCCAGAAATGAATCGAGCAGAAACATTGGGCTGTAAAAGCAACTGCATTTTCCCAAAGCTTTGAGAATATGCGGGATATATAAGCAATTAACCTTAAATTGACTGGATATGTCTAACATTATGTTAGAATCCACATTTATTGGCCATATTTTGCAGAATAATGTGTGTTTTTTGCCTGTTTCTGAAATAAATATAAGAAATATAGAGCAATAGGATGAATAATACCTCTAACTGACTGCTGTTAGATGTATCATGCCAGTAAAATAGTCTTTCTTTCTTACCATTTTACTGGGTGTAGAAAACCACATAAGGACCAATAAATATATAGAATATATATATGATGTATATTGCTGATCCTGTATCCCTTTACTGCACGTTTTCCCACCGATAAAACCCCTGTTAACATGGAAATATCACATCCTATTGACTAAAACCCAATTATCCGGCATCTCAGCGGCAGCTCTCGTTGGAGCGGAGCTGGGATGAAATTAGAAAACTGCAAAGGAAAACTTTTAATTTCCTGAAAAAAGCAATTAGGAATTAACGGCGCCTCTCAAGGTGTCCCGTCTAAATGGCCTTACTGCTGAGGCTAATGATCCAATATTGACATTTTGTCCCGCCTCAGGTCAGCAGGTCAGCAGTTGGAGATTAATGACTGGACGGAAGTAAAAGGACAGGAAACCAAGTGTAATGTCACTATACTATTACTGTATTACATCTGGTTAGGGCCCTATGCACAATAAAGATTCATAGTCTGTGTTTGACCTTATTTTATAGGCTTAACTCATGTTTCTTCTTTAAAAGCATCCTGTGTCTTTTCAGCCCTATGGTTGTTCATTATTCGTTATGACTTTAAGACAGCCAGGTAGGATAGTAGCTGAAGACACTGTCCTCTCCCTCCTTCCGCCTCCTCTCTGGAACATAGAGCAGAGTTGACTGGCTTGTCGAGCTTGAAGAATTGTTTAATTTCAGGGCCCCGGCGTTTCCTGAGGTGAGGTCTGCATTGGCTGCTAATAGAGATCTAATTGATGGGCCGAGTCCCGTTTCCGTGCTCTCTCTCCCTTTATTGCGCCCCGGCGTCTGCTGTAAAATAGGTCTATAATCAGATTGGGTTTATTCCTCCTGGAGCAGAACGAGAGCTCAGGGCTGCAGAGAGATGAGGCTACAGAAAAGAAAAAAAAATAAGAGAAAAAGTAAAATTAGGTTAAGACTTGAGTAGAAATTCGACATACTGTTCGGGCTTGAGGAAAAAGTGAAAAGTGAGCTTAAACATAGAAATCCACCTCTTCCTAGTTTTCTTTAAAATATAGAAATTTGAGTGAGTTTACGGTGACATTATCAGGTTTCATCTGTCAGAATATCACTTGATTTCTCAGGGGATTCATAGTTTGGCAGCAATATTTATACACTGAACCCCTCATCTAAAATTCTCACTTATAAGATTACTATAGATCTTCCATAAAAAGGCCCTGTTATTGCTGCCTTCTGTAATGATTATTTTAACGTGGTTATATGCTTTCATGACTCAGACTCTCACTTCATGATCAAATCTACTTCCTCGCAGGCCAGTCTTGGTTTGTATACCAGTGTTTTTGCACCCAGAAGGTACAAGATGTCAATCACACATCAGAAACAGAGTGATTTCTCTCTCTTTCTGCTTCTCTCCCCATCTCCTATAGAGCTTCCTGCAGGGCTGTGATTGGCCGGCCTGTCGGAGCAGTGATAGCAGCCCTGGAGCCGAGGATGATTGATGATGGCGAGGGCAAGGCCGAGCGCTGGCAGCATAAAGCCCCATAGACGCCTCAATAAAGAGCCTGGCTAGTGGAGAGCCTGGGCCCCCGCTCAATAGGGCCCCTCCGAGAGAGGAGTGCATGGAGAGGGAGGGAGGAGGAGAGGGAGGGAGGGAGGGAGGCAGAAGGAGAGGTGCTCTGTTGTTGGATAATCCGTTTAGCTATCGAGCCAGCAGCCGTCTGAGGCTGGATAAGTGCAGCGACGGATGTGTGTGGGGGTGAAAATAGCAGGGGTTTGGCTGGTGGAGTGCTGCAGGGGGGGGGGGGGGGGGGGGAGAGAGAGGGGGAGATGGATCATCCAGTCTCAGGATGCGTAATGGAGGAAAAAAAGGGAAGCGGATGAACAACACTGGAAATGAGATCTGGAGCCTGTTTTTCACACACAGTAGAAATGATCACCGGACAGAATACACGTGGACCGCATCAAACTGACCGGTGTGTGTTTGGAGCAAAGTGAGATACTTCAAATACTCTAGAGGTTTTTATTCAAATCTATGTTAAACAATTTGCCTGCGTCAAGCTTTAGGTGCATCTTACAATCTGGCCACTGCATTGAGGACAAAATAAAAGTTGACCACTTTGACTGACCTCTCTGTTCCCGCGGCTCTGCTGGCCGTCGCTCACTGCAGACGCAGAACTGTGGTGACCTTTGCTGTATGACCTTATTTAAAATATTACATATTTATATAACCAAGTCATTTGTGTCCATAATTAAACCTTAGAGGACTCATTCTCCTTTCAAATGAAGTGGAACATTCACAAGACCAGTGAGAATATGCTGCTTCCAATAAGAAGTGTATTTGTTCTTGTTTTGAAAGCAACATCTCCTCTTATCACATGTTGAAGTTTTGAAGTGAAATATTTGACATACTCGAAAGAGGTTTTGATTCAAATCTACCATTTGCGTAAGTTAAGCTAAGTGTATCTAACAAACTGGCAACTGAATTGAGCACAAAGTTGCCCACACATGAGCTGACCTCTGTGCTTCTGCTGCTCTGTGGTCGTCACTCACACAAACACATAACTGTGGTGACCTTTGCTGCGTCGGATCAATGAGAGCCTGCGATGTTGGATTCCTCCGCTGCAGCGTCCACTGACCGCAGGCAGCCTGTTGAAAGCCCCGGCGCACAGCGGCTCTGAAAAGCACAATTAGGCAGAAACCTGCTCCGACCAAGCCGGCTTTCAGCGACTCCAGCGTGGAGACACGGTGTCCTGCAGACCCTCCTGGCTGGAGTTGGCAGGACGAGGGTCTGAGACTGATGGCCTCGTGGCGGTCTCTGCTCTGCAGGGTTCACCCAGAGCACGGAGGAGACGTTTTAACGCACTTAATTCACTTTGTGACCCGGCAGATGGTGCACTGACTTCAAGCATCAACTTTAAACAACAAGAATCAAGAATCTGAAAGTCAGAATTGTTGATGTTTTTTAGATTTGAATGAGCTTTTAAACATTCAAATTTTTGTAGCAATGATTCGTGTATTTTGGTCGAATTCCATTGTATTTTTAATGTCATTAATGAAAATAAATCTACAAATGTTTCCACAAAATACCTGTTGTTGTTGTTTACTTCCGGCTTTTATCCATCGATTAAGGAAATATGCAGCCTTTTGGGGACAAAGTCCGTTTGAGTCTCCAGCCATTTGAGATGAATCCAAGACTCAGTGTTAAGTCTCTGTTTATGTCCAAAGTCACTGCCAAGCTTGGTATTGAACAGTATTCAAACAAGGGACCCAGATGCACTAAAGTCTGAAGGGTTTTGTTTATTAGAATTACATTTAGTTTTGAAGACGTTTAAAAAATGTAAGATGTTTTTCCTTAGTAATGCCTTGTGTAATGAAGCAATATCAATTTGCATTTTAATGTCTGAAATGAAAATAAATCTACGAAATGTTCCACAAATTAAACGCTCATTGTTCCTTTTATTTCCTGCTTCCTGCTTTCAAGATACTGCTCTTCCATTTATTCATTACACATATGTAGCTCCATTACACATGCATGTTAGACGCTTTTATCCAAAGCGACTTACATACTCAACACTGTGGGCAATTTGGGGTGAAGTGTCTCAGGGACACAACGACATGCTGACTGCAGTGGGGTTTGAACCTGTGCTCCCCTGACCCGAACACCAACGCACAACCCACTGCGCCACAGCCTCCCGAATAGCAGCTCCATTATAAAGGTTTTTGGGAGATGGCTCGAGTCAGCTGCGATTAATTCGTCTTCTCTCAAGTCATTTGTATTCCAAGTCAAAGAAGGTCTAGAAAGTTGTTCAGATCTACATATTGACAATTTTGTGGATTATATTTATAGCACATTTAAGACATGTTTTAGTGGCTGACTGAACAGATGTACTCACTAGTACACATTCATGGATTCAATCAGAATGATACAAATAATCCATGAAATAAAAAGCATTACGAGCTAAAGTAAAAACCTGCAGGCTTAGATATAAATTAAGAAACCTTCCAGTTTAAAACTGATCAGGTTTCTGCTTGAAAGGTTCAACCCAGTCTTTAGACATTCAAGACTCTCAGCAGACGAGATATAGAAACTAAAATCTGCTCTACGTCCAAGTCTAAATTCAACATATCTGAATACGTTTTAAAAACTGCCGACATGATATTACAATTGCAGTTTTTTTAAGGTGGAAGATTGATTGTTGAACGATTAAAACTTAATATTCAGTATTTGCATTTATGATACCCACCATACCTCCAGCATCAGGATACTCCTTGATCAAATGATAAGTATCAGGGTGTTTTTGACAGACCTGTAATGACAAGAGACAGGAGAGCTGAAAAACACTCAACAAATTGAAATAAGACACATGGAAACTACCTTCTGGTTACTCGACATATTGGCCTGTAAATCTAATAGTAAATAATAAACAAAAACACTTGAACAGAACTACAAAGAATGATGTTCACACATGTTCAGGTGCATCACCAAGCCACACGTTGCTCTCCTCCCTGCTTACCTTTGACTTCTGATTGAGTTTAACAGCCTTTCCATGATTACAATCAACGGCTATTTACTAATGAAAGTAAAGGTGCGTAACTAATAACACATTACACCTTATTGCTTTACAGCCAATTAAAGCCACACAAAATCTGTGTGAGCAGTTCAAAAGCAATAGGTTAATGAAAGCGTTACAGTCAAACGTGTCTTTATTGATTTGTGATTAGAGCCGGGGGGTTTATTCACGGGGTTTCCATAACTGCATTCTGCTTCGGATTTTAATTGCTTAATTGGAGTGATTATTTAGCAATGGGAACCCCTTCCACCTGTTCCCCCCGCCGTACTTCAAGAAGCGTCTGATACTCATGGTGACACCGAGAGGTATTCTCCCCAGGGGTAGAAGTACTCAAAACCTTTAAGTAAGAGTACTGTAAAACAATGTAAAAATACTTCCTTACAAGCTGAAGTACACCATTCAAAATCCTACCAAAGTAAATAAGTATTATCATCAGCAGTGGAAGAAATACTCTGAGCATTGACTCAAGTACAAATACACATAGTATGATCTTCAAATAACCCCAATACAAGTATAAGTCAGAAGTATTTAAACATAACATGTAGTGTAGTAGAACTATTTGAAGTATAACATGGAAATACACTTTGATAGTAAGTCTAAATAGAACACACCCAAGTTAATAGTTGTAATATGCTACAGTGTAATACTTTCTAATAGTGTCCTAGTACGGTGTGTATACATACATACATATTTGTATGTAGCAAACAAGATGTGCAGTTAAGTAACAATCTGTGAATTCATCATTTATATTTTCTTATGGACACCTATCCTATTATATTATATATACATATATTATATTACCTATTATTATGGATCTGTGATTAACATCGATACGGCAGAGCTAGAGTGATTATTTCCCCTCGTGTTCTTATTCCTTATCAAAATGGTGCCTACATTACCCACAATGCAACTGGACCACTGACAGTTCGGTCTGACACTCTGTTGTGTTAAACTAACACCTGCGAACGTAGCTGTGCTGAGAGATCTGTAATCTTTTTATTATTGTTTAAAACATGACGTCTTTATACAACACATTCACCAAATTTAGGGAACCAAACCAGTGGAATTTTCCTATGTTGTATTTTGTTAAGTAAATATGTTTATTTGTCATCACTACTTTTTCCTACTGTTTTAATGAATAGAATCATGTCAGATATTATTAATACAAAATGTACCATTATAATAATATTAACGTCAACATGTATTCTTCCAGAGGGTATCTATGGTGGATGTCCTCTCTCGGAGTGACACGGTAAACACGTGTTTATGTGCAGGAAGAACAAATCTAATCCGAGCCCATTACCAGCGCTGAATTGTTTCACATTTGCTTGTTGTGTGCATTGTCGGTGGGCAGAGGTTAGCGAGAGGGCAGCTCAGATCCAAGCCACCGGCACCGTGCGCATGGGGAAACGTTGGCAGTCGAGCGGAGAATAATCATACGCTAATCTGATTTCCAGCTCTGATAATGGAGGCCAGGCTAAATAAGAAAAATTCCAGGCAAATTTGTGCAAATGAAAAAGGATTCCTCCTGGACATAATGGCACGGTGCAAGGCAGCTTCTAATGAGGCAATAATCTGTCTAAGAGCTTCTCTCTCTCCTGCTTTGTTTCTCCCTCCATCTTCTACCCCCACCCCTGCCTCCCCCACAACTCCAGCTCTCAGCAGCTCCTCTCTTCCTGGTGGTGACACAGATCTGGGACAGAGGAGGAAGTCCTGCTCATAAAGGTGTGCCGTTTTTATCTCATAACATTGCTGATGTATACATTTAAAAAATCACAAAGGACATGTTTTGAACACAGCAAAAATATCCATATCACCGAGTCATTTTATCCATTTTTTGTATTAAAAATATTTACAAAGAGATGGAAAATTGCCATGAACAGTGAGAATATTTTGACCTGCTTCCATAAAAAGGGTTATTTGCAAACTTACTGTTTTTGAACCATTTCCAAGAATAAGTGAATTTGTTCTTGTTTTTAACAGCCATAGTCTTATCACAAAACATAAGTTCAAACTAAATGTTGAAATGTGTTGAATTGTATTTGAGAAAAGTCGAATTACTCCTGATTCTCTCGATGTAGATATCGCTAGGTTAAGCTACCTAACAAACCTGCAACCTAATTTAGGCTCATAATAAACCAACATATATATTTAGAAGTATAGGGCCAGGGGATACAACATCAGTGATGCCTTTAGATTCAAATAAATAAACGTAAGGATCCTGCTTTTCAGCATATTAGATTATCCTATTCTCAAACTAAAAACCGAGACATAGTGAAAGGTGAAAAAATGGTGCTTCTCTGAATAATACTCGTCTGTTTTTAACGCTTGGATTTTAAAGGCCTCAAAAGGTACAGAAATATATAAACAATGAATATGAAAAACAACAAATGGCAATAACATTTTCCACCAGCAGCACCATCACACCAGCCTGTACAATGTCACAGCAGCAGTAAGACCCTTAACTCCACAGAAAAATAACACCCCCTCTCTCCTCCCTCCTCTCCTCCCCTCCCTCATCCCTCTCTCTCATCCCTCTCTTCTCCACTCTTCGGCCAGCGGCAGCTTGGCTCTGTGGTCCTGACCAACTTCCATAAATTATTGGAGATTTCATATTTCAAATTTCATCTGCACCCATGCTCTGCGGCCCTGCAGAGTGTAGCGTCGGGTGTCGGGTGGGAGAGCCTCCGAGGCTGCGCTGCCACCGGCTGCCTGCTGCGCGGCTGCTGCTGCGCGGCCCCAGAGACCCCTCGGCTAATTGAATTGCATCCCCTGATTAGATTATCCTTGCGGCAGTTGCTGCCAATCTGAAGTATGGGTGCCTTCTATCCTACTTAACCCTTCTGCCCCCCACCCGCATGCTGCACACACCCAACACACAACACACACACACACACACACACAACACAACACACACACACACACACACCACAACACACACACAAACCACAAAACACCACACACACATCAACACACACACACACACACCCACACCACACACACACACACACATCACACACACACACACACACACACACCACACACACACACACACACACACACACACACACCACACACACACACACACACACACACACACACACCAACACACACACCACACACACCATAGAGAGATATATTCCCAATATATTCAGGTTCCATCAAATTTGTCCAGTTTTTTTATCTTTCCTTTGTCATTGTCTGGCTCGTAAAAGGGGGCCATCTTTCAGCGCCGGGCCCTCACCAAACTGCCGACCCTGGCAAACTGCGAGAGTCATTACTCCAATTATGTTTGTTTTGCTTGTTTTCTCTACACAGATTTGTGAGGCCGGCTTCACTGAGGGAGGTGTCCGAACACAGCAGATCCCCTCCTGCAGGATCAGAGATTATCTGACATCACACTTTATTCTTCAAACAGCAACGAGCAGTTTTAATCACAACGTCACTTTCCTCTCACTCACTTGTGATTATAGTGAACTATCCATGGTTATGGATTTGATGTGCTGTGTTTCTTATTTATTATCCTTCTATCGTTTATGGCAGATGCTCATAACATCCTCTAATGTATTTGTGTGTATTCTCTATTTGTATCATGCTTTATTTTCAATGGATGTTACAGTAAGTACAATTTGTTCATTTTTGAGTTTTCATACAGAGGGAGATTAAGTAAGCTTAAATACAATATAGTTTTGTTAAACATATGATTTTGTGACTGCATTAAATGTATTAGTGTGTCGGTAATATCCAATACTTTTGTACGCAAAGCTTTTTTTAATCAAGCGGTGGTTTTAACAAAAAAGCACATTTACTCAAGTACTGTGCGACGATTTTGCGTTGTATAATCGGGTTACTGTTCTCACGTTGACTGCCTTTTATACACAACACTAGAAAGCAACAGATTAAGGCATGTTCATAAAATGTGGCCTTTATGTAAGATTTGTGTAAGATGTATGTAAACATACCTAAAATGTATATGGTCAAAGAAATGGCAAAAAATACACATAATTGTATTTGTGTTTCAAGGTTATTTCAGGTCATGTTACTGCGATACAATCTGAACTGCAACCAAACATAGTTGATTGATTATTGGTTAATGTGAAGATTTGAAGATTGTTTTCTTAACGTATTATTATTTGTATATTTGTTTAACTTTAATCCCCTTTTTGTTAAACTCATAAGCCATAACCAAAACCTTTTATAACCATGTTAACTGTCTTTTTAAATACAGCATGAGTATATGTGTAATTAAGCATAATTCTTCAGTTTTAATCAAACCGATAAGTCCCAAAGCTAAATTAGTTAACTTAAAGATTATATAAAAAAATCAACAAATATTTCAGCTGTATTTCCTTAAAATGGACAAATAAATAACAGATGCTTAGAATGTGGATTATTCAGCTTTAAGATACGATATATAATACAACAGTGTTATTTATAGTTATATAACGCATTCACCAAACACCGTCCTGTGACCCAGTGATGACTGCCCCCCCCCCCAGTCTCCAGCAGCATGCCATCTCATGCGTTGCCACATTTCAGTTTTGGGCCGATGCATAACCCAGATGAATATAAGTGTTCGCTGAGGAAAAGTCATGTTCTGATGTAATTATCATCTATTGCTTCCTGTAATCGTATCAGATCTCTTTGAACAATAATCTCGTGGTGACCGTCTGGATGGAAACGCTCCTCCCTGTTTATTGTTCTTCGCTCCGGTAAAACACAATCGAATTGAGGACTCTGCTATTAGATTTTTTGCTCTGTAGAATAAACTGAAATCCTATTTTTGTAGGAAATTATCAATACATCTTGGAGAGCAAGTAAGAAGCCACAAAAGTAGACCCTGGGTAGAGACAGCGAGGAGGAGGAGGAAATGGATGAAAAATGAGGAAGAGTTGATGGAAAGACTTTCACCAACTGGAAGCAGGATTTATTGACAAACCGGGGTCAGATGTATATACTACGGTTTGTAAATCGCATCAAAATACTACTCCTGCAGGGAAGGTACTTTATTGTGCACCTGATAAATCTAGTAAGTAAACTAAGGCAGTGTGCAGTGTGTATAAATACCGTTTCATCCTGCTGAAACAATGCAATAATGTTATATTTTTGGAGCCTAGTAAGTAAGTAAGTAACACTTTATTTATATAGCACCCTTCTCAACACGGATGTACAAAGTGCTTTACAGTACAGTACACAGGACACAATTCACAGTACAACTATAACATGTAGAATAAAAGGCATAAAACAGCAGCAGGTAATACATAGGATAAAACATACGACAGAACACCAAAAGTACTCACCTCCTCGGACGACCCAAAGGCCTGTCGGAAGAGGTGGGGCTTTAACGGCCCCTTAAAAATCTCTATTGAGGCCGAGGTTTTTATTATCTGGGGGGGGTTTGTTCCAAAGCCTTGGGGCCACCGCCTCAAAGGCACGGGCACCCTTTAGCCTGGTTCGGGGCACGCTTAGGAGGCCTAGCTCAGAGGACCTCAGGGCCCGGGTAGTGATGTGCGGGTGGATCAGGTCATTGATGTAGGCTTGGCCATGGACGGCTCTATATGTGAAGACCAGTACTTTGAACTGGGTTCTGAGATGGACAGGGAGCCAGGGCAGAAAGGATCGGAGTGATGTGGCATGTTCTTTTGGACCGAGTCAGTAATCTGGCGAAAGAATGTTTAGATCTGTAAATCTCAGAAAGCAAAAAAAACGTAGGAACACGTTTTTCCCATAACTTCCCATATCGACTTCATGTAAACAAAAGAACAACAAAAACAAAACGATATTGCAATCAGCAGCAGGTGCAACTAATGATTAGAATAATTAGCTGGTTATTTTCTAATGAAGCGTTTGGTCTATAGAGGGTCAGAACGTAGTGGAAAACATCCACATTTTGTGTTGTCATATATTCAACTTCATAGGAGAGACAAGCAGGTGGGGTGTTCGCTTCCTGTAGTGTGGTGTATAGGTTTTAGTGCATGTAAATGGTCTGCAAAGGGTACAATCCCAAAGTTCCCCAGAGACGCCTCCATTCGACTCCTTTGTTTACTCCCGTAGTTACATCACTATGTAACACTTGAGCTTCAATTGGCTAGCGCTCCAACACATCGTACGTTATAGGCTGAGGGGCGGGACATCTCAAGTGGTTGACCAATCACAACAGAGCCGGCCAGCTAACCTATCAGAGCAGACTGGCTCTGGTTCAGACAGAGGGTGAAAAAAGGTGCTGCAGCACAGGCAGTGTGAGAAAAATAAAACATGAAACATTAAAGGATGGAGACATGTCACAGGAGAGACACTACATACTGATATACACCTGAACACCAGCAGGAGAGGACTCTTTAAAGTAGAGACACTACATCCTGATATACACCTGAACACCAGCAGGAGAGGACTCTTTAAAGTAGAGACACTACATCCTGATATACACCTGCACATCAGCAGGAGAGGACTCTTTAAAGTAGAGACACTACATCCTGATATACACCTGCACATCAGCAGGAGAGGACTCTTTAAAGTAGAGACACTACATCCTGATATACACCTGAACATCAGCAGGAGAGGACTCTTTAAAGTAGAGACACTACATACTGATATACACCTGAACATCAGCAGGAGAGCACTCTTTAAAGTAGAGACACTACATACTGATATACACCTGAACATCAGCAGGAGAGGACTCTTTAAAGTAGAGACACTACATACTGATATACACCTGAACATCAGCAGGAGAGGACTCTTTAAAGTAGAGACACTACATACTGATATACACCTGAACATCAGCAGGAGAGGACTCTTTAAAGTAGAGACACTACATACTGATATACACCTGAACATCAGCAGGAGAGCACTCTTTAAAGTAGAGACACTACATACTGATATACACCTGAACATCAGCAGGAGAGGACTCTTTAAAGTAGAGACACTACATACTGATATACACCTGAACATCAGCAGGAGAGGACTCTTTAAAGTAGAGACACTACATACTGATATACACCTGAACATCAGCAGGAGAGGACTCTTTAAAGTAGAGACACTACATACTGATATACACCTGCACATCAGCAGGAGAGGACTCTTTAAAGTAGAGACACTACATACTGATATACACCTGAACATCAGCAGGAGAGGACTCTTTAAAGTAGAGACACTACACACTGATATACACCTGAACATCAGCAGGAGAGAACTCTTTAAAGTAGAGACACTACATACTGATATACACCTGAACATCAGCAGGAGAGGACTCTTTAAAGTAGAGACACTACATACTGATATACACCTGCACATCAGCAGGAGAGGACTCTTTAAAGTAGAGACACTACATACTGATATCCACCTGCACATCAGCAGGAGAGGACTCTTTAAAGTAGAGACACTACATACTGATATACACCTGAACATCAGCAGGAGAGTACTCTTTAAAGTAGAGACACTACATACTGATATACACCTGAACATCAGCAGGAGAGGACTCTTTAAAGTAGAGACACTACATACTGATATACACCTGCACATCAGCAGGAGAGGACTCTTTAAAGTAGAGACACTACATACATATATACACCTGAACATCAGCAGGAGAGGACTCTTTAAAGTAGAGACACTACATACTGATATACACCTGCACATCATCAGGAGAGGACTCTTTAAAGTAGAGACACTACATACTGATATATACCTGAACATCAGCAGGAGATGACTCTTTAAAGTAGAGACACTACATACTGATATACACCTGCACATCAGCAGGAGAGGACTCTTTAAAGTAGAGACACTACATACTGATATCCACCTGCACATCAGCAGGAGAGGACTCTTTAAAGTAGAGACACTACATACTGATATACACCTGCACATCAGCAGGAGAGGACTCTTTAAAGTAGAGACACTACATACTGATATACACCTGAACATCAGCAGGAGAGGACTCTTTAAAGTAGAGGACACTACATACTGATATACACCTGAACATCAGCAGGAGAGGACTCTTTAAAGTAGAGACACTACATACTGATATACACCTGAACATCAGCAGGAGAGGACTCTTTAAAGTAGAGACACTACATACTGATATACACCTGCACATCAGCAGGAGAGGACTCTTTAAAGTAGAGACACTACATACATATATACACCTGAACATCAGCAGGAGAGGACTCTTTAAAGTAGAGACACTACATACTGATATACACCTGAACATCAGCAGGAGAGGACTCTTTAAAGTAGAGACACTACATACTGATATACACCTGAACATCAGCAGGAGAGGACTCTTTAAAGTAGAGACACTACATACTGATATACACCTGCACATCATCAGGAGAGGACTCTTTAAAGTAGAGACACTACATACTGATATATACCTGAACATCAGCAGGAGATGACTCTTTAAATTAGAGACACTACATACTGATATACACCTGCACATCAGCAGGAGAGGACTCTTTAAAGTAGAGACACTACATACTGATATCACCTGCACATCAGCAGGAGAGGACTCTTTAAAGTAGAGACACTACATACTGATATACACCTGCACATCAGCAGGAGAGGACTCTTTAAAGTAGAGACACTACATACTGATATACACCTGAACATCAGCAGGAGAGGACTCTTTAAAGTAGAGACACTACATACTGATATACACCTGAACATCAGCAGGAGAGGACTCTTTAAAGTAGAGACACTACATACTGATATACACCTGCACATCAGCAGGAGAGGGACTCTTTAAAGTAGAGACACTACATACTGATATACACCTGAACATCAGCAGGAGAGGACTCTTTAAAGTAGAGACACTACACACTGATATACACCTGAACATCAGCAGGAGAGAACTCTTTAAAGTAGAGACACTACATACTGATATACACCTGAACATCAGCAGGAGAGGACTCTTTAAAGTAGAGACACTACATACTGATATACACCTGCACATCAGCAGGAGAGGACTCTTTAAAGTAGAGACACTACATACTGATATCCACCTGCACATCAGCAGGAGAGGACTCTTTAAAGTAGAGACACTACATACTGATATACACCTGAACATCAGCAGGAGAGGACTCTTTAAAGTAGAGACACTACATACTGATATACACCTGAACATCAGCAGGAGAGGACTCTTTAAAGTAGAGACACTACATACTGATATACACCTGCACATCAGCAGGAGAGGACTCTTTAAAGTAGAGACACTACATACTGATATACACCTGCACATCAGCAGGAGAGGACTCTTTAAAGTAGAGACACTACATACTGATATACACCTGAACATCAGCAGGAGAGGACTCTTTAAAGTAGAGACACTACATACTGATATACACCTGAACATCAGCAGGAGAGGACTCTTTAAAGTAGAGACACTACACACTGATATACACCTGCACATCAGCAGGAGAGGACTCTTTAAAGTAGAGACACTACATACTGATATACACCTGAACATCAGCAGGAGAGGACTCTTTAAAGTAGAGACACTACATACTGATATACACCTGCACATCATCAGGAGAGGACTCTTTAAAGTAGAGACACTACATACTGATATATACCTGAACATCAGCAGGAGATGACTCTTTAAAGTAGAGACACTACATACTGATATACACCTGCACATCAGCAGGAGAGGACTCTTTAAGTAGAGACACTACATACTGATATCCACCTGCACATCAGCAGGAGAGGACTCTTTAAAGTAGAGACACTACATACTGATATACACCTGCACATCAGCAGGAGAGGACTCTTTAAAGTAGAGACACTACATACTGATATACACCTGAACATCAGCAGGAGAGGACTCTTTAAAGTAGAGACACTACATACTGATATACACCTGAACATCAGCAGGAGAGGACTCTTTAAAGTAGAGACACTACATACTGATATACACCTGAACATCAGCAGGAGAGGACTCTTTAAAGTAGAGACACTACATACAGATATACACCTGAACATCAGCAGGAGAGGACTCTTTAAAGTAGAGACACTACATACTGATATACACCTGAACATCAGCAGGAGAGGACTCTTTAAAGTAGAGACACTACATACTGATATACACCTGCACATCAGCAGGAGAGGACTCTTTAAAGTAGAGACACTACATACTGATATACACCTGAACATCAGCAGGAGAGGACTCTTTAAAGTAGAGACACTATATACTGATATACACCTGCACATCAGCAGGAGAGGACTCTTTACAGTAGAGACACTACATACTGATATACACCTGCACATCAGCAGGAGAGGACTCTTTAAAGTAGAGACACTACATACATATATACACCTGAACATCAGCAGGAGAGGACTCTTTAAAGTAGAGACACTACATACTGATATACACCTGAACATCAGCAGGAGAGGACTCTTTAAAGTAGAGACACTACTTACTGATATACACCTGCACATCAGCAGGAGAGGACTCTTTAAAGTAGAGACACTACATACTGATATACACCTGAACATCAGCAGGAGAGGACTCTTTAAAGTAGAGACACTACATACTGATATACACCTGAACATCAGCAGGAGAGGACTCTTTAAAGTAGAGCCACTACACACTGATATACACCTGCACATCAGCAGGAGAGGACTCTTTAAAGTAGAGACACTACATACTGATATACACCTGAACATCAGCAGGAGAGGGCTCTTTAAAGTAGAGACACTACATACTGATATACACCTGCACATCATCAGGAGAGGACTCTTTAAAGTAGAGACACTACATACTGATATATACCTGAACATCAGCAGGAGATGACTCTTTAAAGTAGAGACACTACATACTGATATACACCTGCACATCAGCAGGAGAGGACTCTTTAAAGTAGAGACACTACATACTGATATCCACCTGCACATCAGCAGGAGAGGACTCTTTAAAGTAGAGACACTACATACTGATATACACCTGCACATCAGCAGGAGAGGACTCTTTAAAGTAGAGACACTACATACTGATATACACCTGAACATCAGCAGGAGAGGACTCTTTAAAGTAGAGACACTACACACTGATATACACCTGAACATCAGCAGGAGAGGACTCTTTAAAGTAGAGACACTACATACTGATATACACCTGCACATCAGCAGGAGAGGACTCTTTAAAGTAGAGACACTACATACTGATATACACCTGAACATCAGCAGGAGAGGACTCTTTAAAGTAGAGACACTACATACAGATATACACCTGAACATCAGCAGGAGAGGACTCTTTAAAGTAGAGACACTACATACTGATATACACCTGAACATCAGCAGGAGAGGACTCTTTAAAGTAGAGACACTACATACTGATATACACCTGCACATCAGCAGGAGAGGACTCTTTAAAGTAGAGACACTACATACTGATATACACCTGAACATCAGCAGGAGAGGACTCTTTAAAGTAGAGACACTATATACTGATATACACCTGCACATCAGCAGGAGAGGACTCTTTACAGTAGAGACACTACATACTGATATACACCTGCACATCAGCAGGAGAGGACTCTTTAAAGTAGAGACACTACATACATATATACACCTGAACATCAGCAGGAGAGGACTCTTTAAAGTAGAGACACTACATACTGATATACACCTGAACATCAGCAGGAGAGGACTCTTTAAAGTAGAGACACTACATACTGATATACACCTGCACATCAGCAGGAGAGGACTCTTTAAAGTAGAGACACTACATACTGATATACACCTGAACATCAGCAGGAGAGGACTCTTTAAAGTAGAGACACTACATACTGATATACACCTGAACATCAGCAGGAGAGGACTCTTTAAAGTAGAGACACTACACACTGATATACACCTGCACATCAGCAGGAGAGGACTCTTTAAAGTAGAGACACTACATACTGATATACACCTGAACATCAGCAGGAGAGGACTCTTTAAAGTAGAGACACTACATACTGATATACACCTGCACATCATCAGGAGAGGACTCTTTAAAGTAGAGACACTACATACTGATATATACCTGAACATCAGCAGGAGATGACTCTTTAAAGTAGAGACACTACATACTGATATACACCTGCACATCAGCAGGAGAGGACTCTTTAAAGTAGAGACACTACATACTGATATCCACCTGCACATCAGCAGGAGAGGACTCTTTAAAGTAGAGACACTACATACTGATATACACCTGCACATCAGCAGGAGAGGACTCTTTAAAGTAGAGACACTACATACTGATATACACCTGAACATCAGCAGGAGAGGACTCTTTAAAGTAGAGACACTTCATACTGATATACACCTGCACATCAGCAGGAGAGGACTCTTTAAAGTAGAGACACTACACACTGATATACACCTGAACATCAGCAGGAGAGGACTCTTTAAAGTAGAGACACTACATACTGATATACACCTGAACATCAGCAGGAGAGGACTCTTTAAAGTAGAGACACTACATACTGATATACACCGGAAATTGAGCATAAGGGCCTCTTTAAGTGGCTACAAATAGGGTTTTCTGACAACTTTGCATGACAAAACACCTTAAGGATTAATTATTGTTATTGTATAATAAATTATTCTGGTAACATCAGAATAACTGGAATAATACTTCCAGACTTTGAAGCGATGCAGCAGGTCCGCAGAGTTTTGGATCTGGCCTGCAAAATATTGATGACACAGAGTTTGAGGCAAAGCAATAGCTTTAATTAAATCAGTAAACTCATACAGTAAACATGGACAGCGACAGAAATGCATCCTGAAATGTGATTTAAAAAAGCAGCAGTGCAGCCAGGGATGCACAATAATAATTGAAATGTACATAAAACACAATTACCTGAGGCTGCACGAGGCGCTCTGCTTTTACTTTGCTTTGAATCAGATTTGACAGGCGGATCTATTGCTCAAAACATTCTGTTCTTGTGTAAAAACAGTTGGACATCAGTCATAGCTTAAGAAAGAGAAATCAGCTTCATAGTTAGAAGAAGTTAGTTAGTTAGTTAGTTAGTCTACACATTTAAATATATGAGATTGAACTAAGCTCAGACATTGATGCAATGTATTTTGGCCGAGCTTTCATAGCTCGCATTGAATGCAGACAAATAGTTTTTTAGTCTTCCTAAAAGTTGTTTCTTTAAATACATTTATGTTGATTACAAATGCGAGAAAAGAAAATCCCTGACAATTTGCCAGACCCCTACTGAACATTGATCGCCAGTCATGGTGAGCCTCTCAAGCAGGGCCGTCCCTGGCCAACATGAGGCCCCACGCAAAGTTATATCATGAGACCCTCTGTTTCGTGAGCGTCGTCGTCGGGGGACGGGGGGCTAGTGGAGCCTCGCAGCGGAGAAACTCTGCCGCGCCACACTAATTGTGCCGCATAAGCGCGCCGCATTTTCGGCTCAGGTGAGGCCCCCTCCGCAAGGTGAGGCCCCCTCCGCAAGGTGAGGCCCCATGCAGTCTGCACGATCGGCCTGTAGGGAGGGACGGCCCTGCTCTCAAGTTCTCCTTTTCCAAAGAGTTTGGGGGTTGTGTGTATTTTTTGTTAAACCTTTCTTAAACCAAGATCAAGAGACTGGATAAAATAGTCTGTTTATCTATTAGCTGCTAATGTTAGCATCTCCTGCTAGCTTGGTGATTAGATGTGTCCCGCCAAAACTTTTGTCCAAATGTTTAAACAAAAATGTAAATGCGCAGAAAACTGATGATTGGAAATACACATGTGAAAAAACATACAAACACGTCTACCTTTTTAAAGGTGTGCTGGGAAGTTTGGTATCTTACCTCCATCTGTTCGTTTCCAATTCAGGAAATCTGGTACCTGTTTGGGCCTCTAGGCAAAGATGAAGATGAGGCTGATGATGAAGATGAGGATGGGTGATGATGAAGATGGGTGATGATGATCAGGATGAGGCCGATGATGATGACGGAGATGAGGCTGAAGATGGGTGATGATGAGGATGCTCAAGCATGTGCTGAAGGTCGGCCTCCTCTCTCCTCCGCAGCCTCCATCCATCCAGCAGCTCTCCTGGGTCACTTTTCATAATTATTGAATTACATTCCTGGAAACCCATTAAGCAGAACATTCTCTTCTTAACCACCTGCTCTCCCCCCCCTCCCCCGCCCCATTTTACACCATCAATCTTTCAGCGTTACCGGAGCCCCTAAAAGCTTTCTGACTGCTCTATAATGGGGGACAGCGCGGGGTCAGGGGCTGCAGGACTGTGTGCTCAGCATGGGGGGGGGGGGCAGCGGGGGTCAATCTGTGCAGCCGGGTTGTAAGGGGTCACTGACTGGACCTTTGGCTGCGAACAAGAGGGGAAAAAAACATGTTTGGATGTGTAATTATGTGACTGTCTCTGTGTGTGTGTGTGTGTGTGTGTGTGTGTGTGTATCGTGCACAAGCGTGTGTGTGTGTGTGTGTGTGTGTGTGTGTGTGTGTGAGACCTGTTCAGGTGAAACTGTCAGATATTATAAATCTGTCGTTTTCAATATGTTTCTTTTTAGTAATGGATTCAGTGTTGTAGCCTTTTTTCCTGAGCTTGCTTCAATAGCTCAATTAGTAATTTCCTACATTTCCCAGAATGCCCTTGGACATCCTCCAAAGCAGCGAATGAACTTGCTGCATTCAGTGGCGGGGGTTGACAGGAGATGACACAGAGGTTTAGTTAGTGGTTTGAGAAGTATCTATGGATATTTTCATATGTATATATATTGAATATATTTATAATTGCAGTGTTACCACATTCTCATTACGTTCTGTAAGAGCTTCAAGAATATCCTGAATGAGTGCAATAACATTTCACACTACTGGCCCATTAGCAATCTGACTTTTATCAGTGCAATGTATTAATGTTGACATTTTTGTTTTAGACTGTACAAGGTTCATTTTAAATATAGTTATATATGTTTTTATTTGATAGAAACGTAGCAAACATATCAAAGTCACAAGCGCTTATTTGGTGCTAACAAGTAGGATCTTCTTACAAGACTATACTTCTAGCATTTACTGTACATCCTGTTTTTGTTATTGACAACATCATGTAAACAAACTGTTATTTTAAGGGGGTTAACATTTGGATAATATATGAATTTTGAGTGCTGAAGATGTGTATTTTAGTGAAAGTGTAAAATGAATATATGTTTTTCATGTTTGTTTTTTATGCAGACAGTGTTTTCCTCTAAGGATATCATAACATTGTTTTTAAAGTAAGGCATAAGATAATAATAATAATAATTTTGGTTTGGTGTACAGATTGTTGAGATGCTAAATGTTCGGACACTCATCACATGAATATCACTGACATTTTAGCATGCGTATAAAGCATTTTGGTATTGTGACGTGTGCTCTTTTCCCCGTGCAGGATATTCCTCTAACGTCAATGCTAAGTGAATAGCACGGTTAGCTTTGTCTTTACCCTGCTGCCTTATTGACTCGCCTGTCAATACCACTGCAGGGGAGATCCATACAGCCTGCAAATGTTATCACAACATCCGCTCTGTGTGTGGGTGTGTGTGTGTGTGTGTGTCCTAGCATTACTATCCGTGTGGGGACCTACATCTGTTTACAGACCACATAAGGGAGGTCCCAATGAGGGGAATCATTCATTGTAGGGTGAAGACTTGGTTAAGGTTAGGATAAGCCTCCAGGAAATGCATGTAAGTCAATGTAATGTCCCCTGAAGTGATGTATACATTGTGTGTGTGTGTGTGTGTGTGTGTGTGTGTGTGTGTGTGTGTGTGTGTGTGTGTGTGTGTGTGTGTGTGTGTGTGTGTGTGTGTGTGTGTGTGTGTGTGTGTGTGTGTGTGTGTGTGTGTTCACTCATGCATGCGAGGCTTTCTTACGCAATGTTTTTACTGGAATGAACATTGGGCACATGAATACATAATTTACCTGCAGGTTAAGGATCTTTATGATAAAATAAATGTATTTCTTGTGTCTTATAAGGACCAGTGCCTTCATAAAACAAAAGAATGGAAAGGATCAACAACATTACATTTCAAAAATGTGTTATGGCTTACATTTAGTTTCATGTTTCAAGGCTTGTATGGTCATGTGTGCATACAGTAGCTACAGTGAAGTTATGACAATGAAAATCTTAGGTCACAGGCTCCTCCAACCGTGCAACACAATAAATCAGATACAATAGTACAGGTAAATAAAATAAAATAGAAAAAGACTTTAGTTTAGGAATAAAGTTGTGATATTTCAACTTTGGACACTTGTGCCAAGAGGATATTGTGGCCTTAATGAGTAGCTTTTAAGGCGAACCAATGCTATTTCGAAGTAAAAACAGTGACATTGGACAATTCTGCAATAATCCCAGTTCATTCAACCATGTTTATGTTAACTTATTCTTGTTTTCATGTTTTAGACATCAACATCTATGCATGGTTACTCCGTCATTGTTCAGGTTATGGAAGGATGTTGATAAATAAAGGAAAGTAAGCGATATGGTTAGGATTTAGCAACAACACACCTGTTTAAGGTTCTTCATAATATGGGCTGTGATAGGGACGCACGCCCTTCTGCACAGCATTATGGTCCATAAACGATACTTCTATGAGCATTGGCTTTATGCAGAATAATGCAATAAAGGACTTTAGAAAACAATTTACACCTCCAGCAGAAACTCTGGTTAGGTCTTTACCAACTGGTAAGAAAATATATTTGACTGCTAAATGTCCTCTATGTTGACCAGCGAGCTAATATCTTTGTACAACATGTGATGAGGGCAGGTTGGGGTTATGCTTCTGGACACGAGGCTGTTAAGAGCCCTTCCACTGAACTACAGATATTAGCTAAAGGAGGCTTGAAGGCGCCAACGAGATAAACAGACTTGGTTTTAATGTTAAGAGAGCTTTAAATTAGGGCTTGGTTTTTGTTAAGATTTGTGTTTATAACAGAATGAATGGAGGCCCTCACAGGAATAGTAAATGTGGGTGTGTGTGTGTGTGTGTGTGTGTGTGTGTGTGTGTGTGTGTGTGTGTGTGTGTGTGTGTGTGTGTTTACAAGTACAAAGCATCAGTGCTTATGCATCACCTCACAGCAGCATGCCACTCATTACCTAATGCTCAGATCCCAACACGTATTATTCATCTCTGACAGCTCACCTGCTATGTATAAAACACACACACACACACACACACACACACACACACACACACACACACACACACACACACACACACACACACACACACACACACACACACACACACACACACACACACACACACACACACACACACACACACACACACACACACACACACACACACACACACACACACACACACACACACACACTTAAGAACACGTGTAGGCCGTACAACAGGCTGCCATGCATACATCCTGGTCAGCTGCATGAATCCCACACACAAAAGCTGAATGCAAAAGTGACCTTGCACATCTTTAGCATATGCTCTAAAGTTAAACACACACACACACACACACACACACACACACACACACACACACACACACACACACACACACACACACACACACACACACACACACACACACACACACACACACACACACGAGTAATGAACAACCTTAATAACACCTCCAACTTTTCCTCTTCTTCTCTCTGTTGGCTGTTTAAATCCACATCCCCCTTTAACGTAGCTCTAATTTGATTACTGCCGGGCTAATGGCTCTCCTTCTGCTCCTCCCAGACGCTCTGCCCAGACCTTGACACACACACACACACACACACACACACACACACACACACACACACACACACACACACACACACACACACACACACACACACACACACACACACACACACACACACACACACACACACACACACACACACACACACACACACACACACACACACACACACACACACACACACACACACACACACACACACACACACACACACACACACACACACAGAAGAGCTACATCTGCAAAGTATGGCCGAGGGGAAAAGAGCTGAGAGGAAGAGGGGAAGTTGGTGTATGGTGTTTATATGCATATGGGTGAGTGTTTTTTGGGGGTGAGGGGGGGGGGGGTGCATCAGCAGCCAACTTCACTCCTGAACCCTCCCCTCACTCTCCCCTTTCTCTTCCCTGCAGTACCTCCCCCTCCCCTTGAGTAAATCTATAGGGAGAGAAGGCAGAGACAGGTGCATTTCTCCACAAATTGAGTTAGCCAAGACATGCCACATCCAATTGGACTAAATTGATGTGAGAGTTTGTGATGTCTGCCGTGGGTATTACAGCAAAGGTCAGTGTGCCGAGACAATGACATCAATCTGGTCCACGTGGCCGAGCGGACTGCCCCCCCCCCCAGCCCCCTGATTCAGATGCAAACCTGCAAACACAGCGTGGGGAAGGAGAGGGCGGACGAACGCTGGGTGCAAACTGGTGGGCATTTTGTGATTGCTTTTGAATAGAAGCTAAACAAGATCGTTGCCTCAGGCTGCTACGTGCTAATAAACACTGCAGATACCATTTAGATACGAACATGATGGAGATGATTGCCATATCAGTTTATTGTTTTGGTTTTGAAGCATCCAAGGTGTGCTGTTATGCAGACAATACCTCACATATTCAGTTTGGGCTGTTGACATACATTACATTACATTACATTTAGCTGACGCTTTTATCCAAAGCGACTTACAATAAGTGCGTTCGACCAACAAAATACAAACTTGAAGAAAACAGAATCATATAAGTACATCAGGTTTCATAGAGCAAACACATTTCAAGTGCTACTCAACTGGCTTTAGGTAAGCCAGTCCTTTATTAGTATATAAGTGCTTTGTTAGTAATTCTATCGCTCGAAGTGGAGTCGAAAGAGATGAGTTTTCAGTCAGTGCCGGAAGGTGTGTAAGCTATCTGCTGTCCTGATGTCAATGGGGAGCTCATTCCACCATTTTGGAGCCAGGATAGCAAACCCACATGTTTTTGCTGATGGGAACTTGGGTCCCCCTCGCAGCGAGGGTGCAGCGAGCTGGGGTGTACAGTTTAACTATGTCCTAGATGTAGGAAGGGCCAGATCCATTCGCAGCATGGTAAGCAAGTACCAGTGTCTTGAAGTGGATTCTAGCAGTTACCGGAAGCCAGTGGAGGGAGCGGAGGAGCGGCGTGGTGTGGGAACATTTAGGAAGGTTGAAGACCAGACGAGCCGCTACATTCTGGATGAGCTGCAGGTCGGATGGCACATGCAGGTAGACCAGCCAGGAGGGAGTTGCAGTAGTCTAGGCGTGAGATGACGAGAGCCTGGACCAGAACCTGCGTGGCTTTCTGAGTCAGCTGGGGACGTATCCTCCTGATGTTGTAAAGCGTGTATCTGCAGCAGCGGGTTGTAGCAGCGATGTTTGCAGTGAAGGACAGGTTGTTATCCAGGATCACACCCAGATTCCTTACAGTCTGAGTCGGGGAAACAACAGAGGTGCCGATGTTGATTGTCAGGTCAAGAGTGGGACAATCTTTTCCCGGAAGGAAAAGCAGTTCAGTTTTGTCAAGGTTGAGCTTGAGGTGATGAGCAGACATCCACTGAGAGATGTCTGCTAGACAAGCAGAGATGCGTGCGACGACCTGGGTCTCTGAGCGGGGGAAGGACAGAATTAATTGGGTGTCGTCAGTGGTATGAAAAACCATGCGGGCTAATGACAGATCCGAGCGAGTTTGTGTACAAGAAGAAGAGGAGGGGACCAAGAACAGAGCCCTGAGGGACCCCTGTAGTTAATTGACAAGGGTCGGACTCCGACCCTTGAGACTGTTTGGAAAGTGACCAGAAGTTAGAGAAGTGTTGATGAAATGGGTGAGAAACGGTAGAATATCAGGAGCGATAGTCTGAAGGAGGTTTGAAGGGATAGGGTCCAGAGGACAGGTGGTGGGGCGGGCAGAGGTAATGAGGGTAAGAACCTCACTTGGCGAGAGAGGGGAAAAGGAGGTTAGTGTGCGGGTGGAAGGAGGGTCTGGTGACCCAGCGGTGAGTAAAGGTGAGTCAGAAAAAGAAGAGCGAATATCATCAACCTTTTTTTCAAAGTGGTTAACAAAGTCGCTTGACAGAAGGGGGGAGGGGCTTTGGGGGGGTCCAGGAGGGAGGAGAATATTTGTTGGGATTGGAATAGGAAGATTGGATCTTATCTTGAAAGAAAGTGCTTTTTGCCTGAGAGATCGAAGCAGAGAAAGAGGAGAGGAGAGCCTGATAGGTTAGGAGGTCGTCGCGGTGTTTGGATTTCCACCGTTTCCGCTCTGCTGCCCGAAGGACGGTTCTATTAGCACGCAGTGCGTCATTTAGCCAGGGAGCAGGAGGGGACTGACAAGCCTGCCGAGATGTGAGAGGACAGAGAGAGTCCAGAGAGTCAGAGGAAGGGAGGGCTGAGAGCACCGATGAGGCAAAGGTAGAGGGGGAGAGAGAACGGAGGTTACGGCGGACAGGTGCAGGATGCGAAGAGATTAGTTTGTTATGTTTGGAAAGGGGTAGAGAGAATGAAATGAAGAAGTGATCGGATGTGTGGAGCGGGTTTACAGAGAGGTTAGAAGTAGCGCAGTTCCTTGAGAATATGAGATCAAGGACATTGCCAGCTTTATGAGTTGGTGGGGATGGAGACAGTGAGAAAGCAAAGGCGGTTAAAAGAGATGTTAGTTCAGCTATCTTCCCCGTCTGGAGGTTGAAGTCTCCGAGAAGTACAGCGGGAGGGCCAGTTTCAGGGATGTGTGAGAGGAGATGATCCAATTCCTCCAAGAAGTCCCCCAAGACGCCTGGTGGACGGTAGAGAACAACAATGGTTAATTGTATAGGATGGGTTACTGTGACGGCATGGAATTCAAAGGTGGAAGGAGTGAAGTTAGGTAGCTTGAAGAGGGAAAAGCTCCATTTGGGAGAGAGCAGGAGACCAGTGCCACCTCCTCTGCCAGTGGGTCTGGGTGTATGGGAGAAGGAATATGCTGTGGAGAGAGCTGCTGGGGTGGATGTGTTGGATGGAGTAATCCACGTCTCAGTGAGAGCAAGGAAATCCAGAGACTGCAGGGAGGCGTAGCCAGAGATGAAGTCAGCCTTAGGAACAGCTGACTGGCAGTTCCACAGGCCGCCTGAAAGTAGATGTTGGATCTCAGTGGAGCACGTGGGATAGACGAGAGCAGGTTATATCGATTACGAGATACATGGGGCCAGTGATAATTGCGAGAAGACACATGAACAGGAATGGAGAAAATACACATGATTATAGCATGAGGGGCTAGACAACCAAATAAAATAGAACACCAGCGATACTTAGCTCCTTCATCATTTATGAAACCACTTGACAGAATATGTATATCTTGGTTCTCTGTGATGTTTCCAACTACATATATACAGTTCTATGTTGTTATATATAATTTGTATATATGATTGATGCACAAGTATTGAGTTGGTCAATTTAAGTAAGGATGCATTTTTTATAGGTATAAAGAAATATATATATATATATATAGGTTTGGCTCCAAACACCAAACAGATCATTGCAGCATTACCCATAATCCCCTCTGTTTCAGCCCTGTTTCCAAAGTGCTGATTCTCTGTCTGTTACTTTAGATGAAAATAAGGAGCCACTCCCCACGCCCCTCTGAGAGAGATTTGGTTACAAAGAACACAATGGTGCTCTAGGAGGAGATTCAGGTGATAAGGTGGGGGGGGGGGGGGGGGGGGGGGTTACCTTGGTTGGTGATTGGCTAATGGTTACTCAAGCCAAAACATCGTTATGACCAGGGGTGCACATACCTTTTTTGCCCTGGTTCTCAAAGGAGCACCTGGAGATGTTGCTTGGTGCTCATCCTTAAAATGAAATAAACCGTAACTTTTGACGGGGTCTTGACTTTATGTGCCAGACACACGGCACTGAACACACAGATGTGAACACAGAACACACAGATGTGAACACATAACACACATGCAGAGGTGAACACAGAACACACGAGGTGAACACAGAACACACATGCAGAGGTGAACACAAGCTACAAGCGGTCATCACTTCCCTCCTGACTGTTCTCCTCACTGTCTTCCTCGCTGTCAGACATGGTAGCTGATGATAGGCCTACTTCTTCCTCTCTGGTTGGGTCTGCGATTAGCTGCATCCACAAGTCAACAGCTGGGTTTGGGTCGAAAGTCTCTGTTGTCATCTTAGACAAGTGGATGTAATCAAATAAGTATGTGAACATAACCAATAACCTACCATAGCCAATAACAAATGAATGTAACTTATTTTATTTGTTGTTCATTCATATCTTATTTTACCTTAACATTTATTTATGCTTTTTTTTGTTTTATATCCAGTTTAAAACGATATTTGTGGTTACTGTCCTATAGTATACATTGGAATGATTTCAAACCTGTTTATCCCAATAATTATAAAGGAGTGCCTTGGAAATATGTGTTTACATGAATTGTGACCAAACCGTTTGAACTTAGACTAAAGTGAACTATCTAAACACTCTGAGTCCTTACCTCACTGAGCTGTAGTTATCAGCCTCTCAGTCTGACTGGAGAGGACTCTCCCTCCACATCATTGGAGAAACATCTTCTTCTTATATCCGTTAGAGCAGCTAGCACCAGATGCTAACAACAGCGCCGGAACCGGGCGGTGCGCCCTCCCTCTCTCCCTCTCTCCCTCGCCCTTTGGCTGTGAGCTGCGGTTGCCAGATAAGCCAACATCCCCCATTTTCATCACTTACAGCGCCCATCCATCGTACAGGGCAAATGAAACGTGTAACCGGGGTGAAAAGGGTGTTACATTTACTTAATTATGAATATTGTTACATCAAGGCCGAACATTAGGATCAGCACCAACGGTCAAAAATGTTTTTTTCCCTCCCAGAGCTGTCAGCGCAGCGCCTCCCAGATCTGGCGCCCTAGGCGAACATCTATAACGCCAGTGCACGGTCCGGCCCTGAGTTCATATGCAACTCGCAAATATCTTTCTCTCTCTCTCCTCTCTTCTCTCTCTCCCTCAATTTTGGTACGCAAATGCACCTTTTTTCAAATGACCCGGTGCTCTTTTTTTGGCATAGGTGCGCATGCGCACCTGCGCACCAGTTATGTGCAGCCCTGGTTATGACATAATAAAGTGGCCAAAATCTGATCAGCTCATTTTCAGACGGGTTGTTATAGAAATGGATCAGGACAAAAAGAGAGAGAATCTTTTTTCCTGAAACTTAGAGGGGACACATGTTGATGTAGAAAAGACATGATTTGCACAATAGGTGACCTTTAAGATAAACTGTTATTACATTGGAGAAAAAAGGTATTTAAAAAAGATTGTTTGACAGAATAAATAAGACCCGGGAATGAGTTAGCATGTTTGCACTTCCGGTTCCATCGTCTCAAAGTCAATGGTCTGTGGTTTACACAAGGTGAAGACATTTTCAAATTCTGTTCTGCAACATAAAATATGTCTGTAAATTCCCCACTTGTGAATGTACGAAGCTTCTATTTGTTTTAAAGGGGCCCTATTCTGCTCATTTTCATATTCAAATGTGTATTTATTGTCTCTACTGTGACATGTCTGCATGCTTTAATGTTCAAAAAGCTCTTTATATTGCTGAAGCACCTCTTTTCACCCTCTGTCTGAAACCAGAGCCCAGTCTTCTCTGATTGGTTAGCTGGCCAGCTCTGTTGAGAGATGTCCCGCCCCTTAGGTTATCATGTAGAATGTGTTTGAGCGCTAGCCAATGGAGCCGCAAGTGTTGCTGTCCAGTGGTTGGCAAGTTACTTCCAAAATGTAATACAGTACAGTACATAGTCTTTTTTAAGTAATAAATTACATTTCAATATTACTGTCTCTGATATGTAATGAGTTACACTACTTTTATATGACTTTTGAGTTACTTTACCAAAATAACCTCAAAAGAATGGCTAGGTATTTTAAATGCTGAAATGTAGTGCAGCTCATTATACATCCAGTGAAGGCGATGTGGTTTAGCATAACAACTGTGTAGGCCCTTAAGGCTACTAACAACTGTTATTACACGGGTTAGTTGAATACTCGATTCTGATTGTAAATTCTTAACATGTGACACGTTGTTAATACAGCAGTACAGACCACTGCCAAGGACTATAATGAAGGTGGCTAAGGAGGATCAAGAAAGAGAAAGGAAAAGAGGTTAAAAGACGGAGCGCTGGACGTCAGATAAATCACCAGAAGAAGGCAGACAGGAAGTAAACACTAACAGGACACGGAATGGGCTCTGTAATGTGTTTAGTATATGGCCGTGTAACAAGCGGGATAATGTCCTTATGGGGAAAAGAACACCCTGAGCCTGAAGGGTAAACACCAGGCTTGCTAATCTACTCGCACAATTTTTCTCCGGTGTCGGAATGTCTCGCGATGTTAGTGAATTCTTAAAAATCAAAACACCATTTAATTTCGGGTTAAAATGTGTTGTAATTGCGTTACTGAGAATTTGAACCAGGTAGGATATTATCCAATTTGTATTAGTTACATTACTTCGTTACAGCAAAAAGTAATACATTATTGTAACTTTCGTAACGCGTTACCACCCGACACTAAATAAAAAAGGATTCAAATGGAGGCATTTCAGTTGGGGGGGGGGGTTGTTTTGGGAGAGAAGCTTCACACACACACACACACACACACACACACACACACACACACACACACACACACACACACACACACACACACACACACACACACACACACACACACACACACACACACACACACACACACACACACACACACACACACACACACACACACACACACACACACACACACACACACACACACACACACACACACACACACACACACACACACACACACACACACACACACACACACACACACACACACACACACACACACACACACACACACACACACACACACACACACACACACACACACACACACACACACACTACAGGAAAACCCTCCAAAAGCATAATAGGGCCTCTTTAGAACAGTGGTTTCTAACAAGTGAGTAAATGAGACGACTAAACGTCATCACGCCAAAACATTAGCCACCTTTAGCTTAGCAGTGGTGACGTGAAGTCATGCAACCCTGATAGTTAGATTACCTATTTACTGCTAGACATTGCATTTACGCTTCAAAACTCATAAAAGCGGGGTTAGTATGTGGAGATGATAAAAGTGTGTTTGCTACAGTTCTTATTTTCTGCAATAGTCGGAAATCAAATCAAAAATACCTATTGTTTTTTTGCCGAGGAAACCTTTGCCATGCTAACTTCTGTGTCTGCTTACAACAATACGTCATCACTGCACCACTGTATTTGCTTAAACTACAATTACTACTAATATTCTTCTTCTTGTGTTATATCGTAATTAACTCTGAGGTTTCATGTATAAAGAGGCCCATACTATGAACACTTATTGCCTATCAATTTCACATCCAACACGTGAGTGCTGGTGGTTTCGGGCCACTTTGCCTCTCCTCTCAGGAAACCCAGCAGAAACTTCATCATGCTGTCACCTCTGGCCGGCCTGCAGACCCAGATCTCAGGCTTTCATCCCACCTCCATTCAGAAAGCCATTTTCTGTGATCACATTAGCTTTATTGCTCCTCTCGCGGTTCCCTCCGTCTCCATCAGCCCAGGGCTATTGGTTTTCATTCTGTGGCTTCAATCTGGACCTGAACCAGGCTCAGCGAGACCGGCGGGCACTGAGGTTAATTCTTAGGAAATCTATGAACATCCCAAACTTCACAAGCTCAATCGCTCAACGGGACAATTGACAGAGTTTAAAAGCTAAATATACTTTAAGTTATTTGTAAATGAATGTAGCTTTTGTGAAATTCCTCTAAGCAATCATTTATTTTTTCGCTTAAGTGCTAAGTCTAGAAGTAAACAGTGGTGGAGAAGGTATTCAGGTCCTGTTCTTAACCAAAAGTACTAATACTAGTAAATGTCCTGCGTTAAAGATGGTAGCTATGTTGAAAACCATGTACTTCAAGGATTTACATTTTAAATACATATCGCAGAAAATAAAGTAAATTGTTAAAGAATAAATTCAAATAATCAAAAGTAAAATAAGCAAATCTCCACGCTTGAGAAGTCAAACAATGTTTTAACATTAAAAATAACATCAAAACTATTTCCAATAAGTTTTCTGACATCAATGTTTCAGGAGTACTTAAATATCTTGGCCAGTTTAATCTACACCAAAACAGCATATTCCACTAGTTCCTCTATGTTTTGAGTGTAAAAATAGAATTTTGTAAAGTAATAAAATACGAAAACAATTCTGAAAATGTGCACTTAATCACCGTACTTGAGTAACTATAACTTAAAAACAGTTCACCACCGTCATAAGCATTGATTTTCATCAAATAAATGAGCTGAAAAGGACTCATTTCACAGAGAAATACCGAAGCAGATTACAGAAAGTCATCCGCTCTCTCGGCTCCAGGAGCGGTTCAATTCATCCGCAGTCACAGGAATCCCAGACCAGATTTGTCTGAGAAGCAATTTACTGTCATTTGCCGGAGAGTGCCGGCCTGATGCATAAACATCGTTCCTAATACGCCAATTCATCATCAGGCAGCCGGGGGATTCTGGGTGTGTTCTGATCAAATTTGCACCCAGCGATGATGAGGGGCATGTTGGTTTTGCTACAGAAAAGTGCAGATCCAGCTATTTGTCACGTCAAGCTTCAACAGGGGAGGCAGAGGAGGGAAGGAACACGGCATAGAAACAGAAGAGATAGAGCCGCAGAAAACCAAGATGACTATCAAAGATTTGAACCATTATAGCCGGGTTGCATTTAACTATTGGGTGTATTGTTAGACAGACCTTAATGGACCCCATGACAATAAGTCCTTCAGAATCTTCATCTCGTGTCACCTTAAGGATGGCAAGTGTGGTTTTGAGTAAAATGCATCGCCAACAATTGGATGGATTGTATTGAAAATGTGGTAAAGACATTTGTTTTTGTCACACGATGAATCGTAATGGCTGACTTTACAGTGAACGCCATCATCAGGTTGTGTTGATGGCCGACTGATGATTAGCACATGTTAGCTAACATGCTAAACTGAGATGAGAGTGTTAGACATCAGACTGTTAGCATTGTCATTGTGAGCTAATGTTGTTAGCATTTATCTCAAAGCACAGCACCACTAGTGGAGATGCACTTAGCGCATTACATGCATTCTGACAAGATGAATTCTCCTGTGATCTGTGAAACCAGCTGTTGGGAAAGGTAAAGCAAATCCAAATCAAAAAAACAAAACCAACAATGGTTTATTTTCTCAATATATGAGTTTATCTCTGGCTCTGAGAATATTATTTGTAAGAAAGGGACAAAAGTGGACACCTATGGCAGAGAGGAATTGGATTTAGATTACCACTACAGCGATAAATACTTATCGATAATTTGACCAACATAAAATATTGTTTTTATTCTTTCATGCAAAACTGGCAGAACATGTTGATTTCAGCATCTCAAATATATTTACAGCTTTTCTCTGTTTCATATTTATATTAAACTGAATATTCGGTGGTTCTTGACATCCAAAGACATCACCAAACTTTGAGAAGCTGGACGTGTTCTACTATTTTGGACATTTTGTAGACCAAAGGATCAAAAGATGAATCTAGCAAATATTCTGCAGAACATTTCTTCACAATGCATAAGATTGCTCTTGCAATATTGGAAGCACAGAAGTACTTGTGCTCATCCTGGTCTGTTTTGGTCAATGCAGGGGATTTGTTGACAATATAAAAACATCACAGACGGTAATAACGTTATCTTTTCTTCATGTGCTCTAACGAGCAACATATCTGTTCTCTAAGCAGTGTGTGCTGCAGCCCACTAACACTTTCCTCTGACAGCATTATAAAACATTCGGACTCACATTTTGTGTACCAGCCCATCCACTACACCACAAGTATTGATTTCTGGAGAAATAGCGAATCTATGTGGTGCAGCTCTATGGGGCGGCGCCATCCTTCAGAGGCCTTCTGGGAACAGGAAGTGAATCAGAGCTGCAGTGGACAGACGACTGCGATGGCTCCCATCTGGCTGTTCTTTACGGATCGCATCCAATCAAATTAGCTTTGATTGATCAACAGGCGCTGCCATTGGACGGTGGTCATGGCAATATAAATCACTCGCTGCCATCAATATGGATGGCTTTCCTGAAGAAGAGCAAAAATGACAAAGTGTACATGAAATTCAAGGAAGTCGACTTCCTCTCGGCCAACACAGTTTACTAATTTAAATGTTCTGTTAGTGAGAGGGAGATGATGATGTTTGTGTGCAAAGATGGATGTGGTTCGCTTTGATAAATAAACAGGGAATACAAAAACTAGGTGGTATCAAATCTGCCACCTGCTCTTAATTATTATTGGCAGCTCTTGAGTACTTAGAGGAATATTTCACTCGCAAATGACCCAAAATGTTTGAACGAACTTTGTTTTATTTACACAGCTCCAAGGTGATTGGAGAACACTGAGAGTGTGAGGTGTTTTAAATAGTATCATTCAGTGAGAATGCTGGGTAAATGGGACTTGGTGAGAGTGTTTGAAAGGGTGTTTCAATATCATTTTGCTGTTTACTTTTAATTTATCAAGGATTTAGGTTTTCTTCAAATATTCATGGTAACACTGGATGAGTTACTTATATACAAATGATTCTTTTGTGGGTAAAGTATTCCTTTAAAAGAGAGATAATGGTACTTTAAGTCTACACTGAGAGCAACAAGCCATCAAAAGACTAACAAGCCATCAAAGCAAAGTAAAAAACCTCACTGGTCGTCACAAGGTGGAAAGACTTTCTACTTCTCTTACACTCAGAAGTTTGTTCGTTCCAAGCCTGAATATCCACGATATCATCTTCCTGATTAGGTACAGTATTTCTGTGCTTTGCAAAAGACGAAAAGTCTGAACAAATAAAAATGACGACCAACAAGTCAATGAGTCTCGAAACGTTTTATCTCAAAGAAACTGGAATAAGGGTTGATTTAATGCTGTGCCGATTACATGGAACCAAACTGTCCTGCAGGCGATCTTTCATGTATTCAAACCCTCTTTAAATGTTCATTGCATTATTAAAGAGCAAACAACTTAAATGAGTGCTTAGTGGAATAAATGTAAGCCCTAAATGTGGATTACGTTCCTCCTGATATGAAGGATTTAGGGGTTAACAATACATATTAAAGGATGCTGACCTGAACATTGACGATGGATTGAATGATAGGACTCTGAGTTATGTGTGGCGTATAAACCCAACAGGTCTATGATGTATGAATGGAGCCAATTCGGGATGACGTCCCCATCTCTAATGACGGTCATTGTATGTGGACATTGTGTGTTACTGTTGCACTATTATTGTGTTTAGTGTTTGTTGTAAATAACTTATATTGCCCTGTTGTTGAAATATACTATTATATATACCAAAATGGCTTGAATGGGATGAATAACAGGGAGTAATAAGGAACTGGCGAAGAAAAATATTGGATACAAAAAATTACGTAATCATATTATTGAGACCAATGGATTTCTAGGCGCCCAAAACATACATTTAGACAACAAAATTACTTGTCTAGAATACATTATGAACGAGTTGTTTTTTTTAAGGGATTTTCGGCCATCTAGGACGCCATCTTGAAAATTAGACATTTGTAGCGGTCAGATGTTATTAAGTAGACCTGATACTACAATAATCCATTGTTGCCATTATTTTGCGGTCCAAGCATATTTGCAGCTGAATATATACAAATAAACTTGCCTTTGTAATGAGGGAAATTAAAGAGGTCTTGGAGTTAAACGTATTACATGAACCACAAAGGTTGATTTTAGAGAATGTACTTTCAAGGGGAATTGGAAAAGACATATATGCTTAGAGCTCTGGTTTTAATAGCCCATACAATGACTACTATAAACTGGCTTAAACCTCACCCCCCTACTTTGGACCAATGGACACAAAGACTTAAAGTTGTGGAAAATGTAACAGCGAAACTACAACACAAGATGGAATTGTATTTAGATAAATAGTCACCTATTGTAACGTATTTGGCAAAGTGAATATATCGTAAACCTCGAATTGGACTCTATATCTTTTTTATTTCTTGTGCTCTGTTGATAAATGCTATTATATATTGTACTTTTTGATTATATTATATATATATATTTGTATATAAAAGTATGATATTGTATATGTACCATGTTGTGTGAGACTCACCGTCAAGGAACTTGTTCTAATAAATGTTAAAAATAAAAATAAACTTGCCTTGTTCCTCTATAAGTGTAATGGAAATCACCTGTAAGCTGTCCCACTCTAACAGGTGCACGTCTGTCCTGAAAACATCTGCTTTGGTAGCTAATACCGTGTGTTGGGGATACAAAATAATATTTAAAGTGGACCTATCATGCTATATTGGGAACATATATTGTAGGGCCATACCTATACAAAACATGTCTGTGAAGTTTTTTGCTTAAAATACCAAACAGATCACCCATTGTAGCCGTGCCTCATATCCCTCTATTCCAGCCCTGTTAGAGAAACGCGGATTCTGGGTCCTTAGCTTTAAAAAAAAAAGAAGAAGGAGGAGGCAGAGCTAATGCCTGATCAGAATTCTACTGGAGATAAAGTTAAATTCTGCTGTGATAAAACGCCATCCTGTTCTAAACCACATCAAGGATTATTTCTGAAACAGTATGGAGCTCAAATTCTTTTTCTCTTGCAGGTTTATCACAAGGTGAGTTCCTTTTCTTATTTCCTGCTTTTTAAAAACACATGTGCTCTACAGTACAGGTTAGCTCTGAGTGTTAGCGAGGCTTGCTAATGTAAACAAAGACGTCCAAAACACGTCAGGCATTGTTTCTGATAGCAACTCTCTGTGGGTCTGTCCGATATTACGTCATATCGGCAGCAAATCTGTATCCTCTCGTTGTCCCTCGTTTTGAAAAGATTTGGGTACAGAGGGAAAGAGAAAGGTTTTTATTTTCTGACGCTGCGTGAGTTCCCTGGGACACATACTTATGTATAAAAGACATACAAACGTGCATTTTGCACGATAGGTCCCCTTTAAGGTATTTTTAAGCTGATTTAAAGAGATTCTTGCCCTCCCCACAAGTTGTGTTACATCATCAAATTATTCATAAAACACCTAATGCCTTAATTATGGATTTGTTCAAGTGTTGATTAATGATTATGTTCTGAAACAATATTGGGCAGAGTCTCCTGTTGTGTGCATGCTATGAATATTTCAGCCTGTTGTTGGGACTCTTTTGAATATATGGAAATAATAATTCATATGAGCTGTGATGGTTTATGCAGATGGAGGCTGGGGGGCACAACACAAAGTCTATAATGTACAACCCAGTGTTCAGTCACAACACTTGAAAAGAATAAGAGATGAGAGGCAGGAGGCGAGACAAATTAGCAGCTTTAGAAATTGATAGCAGGTGTTTACATGTGGTATCTTTTGCATATCATAATGTGGAGGCAGGGGGTGTAATAATAAGCATTACAATGTATAATAATCAATATAATTCACAATGACCTTGACGTTTTATGATGGATTGGGGACATGGCCTACTGTAATTGCTCCCTCCCTCCTTTCACTGCTACAGCCAAGTCTCTCTTCCACTTCTTTTTTTTTTGACATTAAAAACCACTCCATCATTCTCGATGCGCCGCCTTGTCGCCTGCCGCTCAGATGACCATTAATCGCTTAATTCCAGTAAAGCTACGTGCGCACAAAGGGCCGCTGTCTGCCGCTTAATGCATGTGTGATTAAGCTTTTAGGGCCGACCACACGGCATTATTAGCCAGCAGGTCCTTGTATAGAGGGCCAAATGCCTTCAGGGGGCCCGAGGGGGGTGTGTGTGTGGGGGGGAAGTTAATGACACTGACCCTCACTTCCCCAACAGCTATTCAATTCAACAATAATAACGGGTCACGCAGCTGATTTATGAGGCTGGGGCTAATAATTGTCAATTGCTAATGTGGGGGTGGGGAGGGGGCAATGCCAGTAGACTATATGCTAAATAAAATATGCCTTGACCCCACTGGGGGGTGAATTGCGGGAGGCAAAAAAAGCGAAAAATTGACAGATGATGTTTGAGATACCGCCCCCCTCCAACCCTCTTGTTACTGGTGGGAGAAGTACTCAGTTCTTGTGGTAAAATAAGAAATACCTAAGAGTGTAGGATTACTCTTACAAGTAAGAGTCCGTATTCAAAATGTTACCCAAGTAAAAGTACAAACGTATTATCATCTAAATATACTTAAAGTACAAGTAGCCTATGCAGACTGGCCCGTTTCGGAATAATATATGTCTTGATTATAATTATTGATGGATTAAAGTGTTATCAAAGCTGGTAAAGGTGCAGCTAGTTTTAATGACGTAATTTACTGCTAAATTAATGTAATGTATTAATCAAGATGTAACTAAAGTCTGTTGATCTTATTTCATATCGTTAATCTATATCTGCAAAGTTACATAAATGTATAGTGAAGTTAAAGTACAACACTAACCTCTGCATTATTGTGAAGTACAAAGTAACATACGTACCTCAACATTGTACTTGAGTAAATGTACTTAGTTACTTTCCACCATCGCTTCTTACTAAAAACGCAACGTTGTTTTGGATATTTAAACATTTAAAGCAGTGATATCCAAACTCCTGCTCGCCCCATCCGTCTGCTGCATTAAATGAATAACAAGCAAACAATGTGTCGTGGAGAGCAGGATTCAATTACTAAGTTTATTTACAGAGAACATCTCATGAAGGCCATTGACCAGCGTTAAGCAGCGCGGGCTGAAACGATGACAAGCGCTCCGATAAGAATTTAATTCCATCTCATTTCAGACGATTTTATGAATCAAATTCTTGAACACTGGCAAGAGATTTAATGATCACATCTTTGCGAAATCTTATTTCAGAAGCGGTCGATGGCATTTCTCTGCGTTAATGTCGACTTAGAGGTTGGAGTAATTTAGTAATTGATTCCTTGCCTGGCTCTCGCTCGTGCCAAGGCCGCGTTTGAGGGTAATATGTTTCCTAATCTCATCCCCCGGAATAAGATTTTTATGTTAATCCACTGGATGGTCACTTGGGAAGCGGAGATAAAGCCTCAGAGGTCCGGAGAGGCCACGAGGAGAGGAGCAGCATCTGGAAACAACCAGAGCAGTTAATGTGAGATACAAACCAGAAACAGTATCCATGAGCAACACATATTTTCCTTTTTTACTGCAGACTCTGAAAATAATCATACTATTTCCATATAAGGCTAAATAAAAGGTCGATAGGGGTTAACCATCTGCTTTCCCCCCACTTTATTTCAACACAATTGACTTCAAATAGCCTATAACATTATTTTCGAATGTATATTATTTATAAATAGGGTTACTAACCGGGCATTCATGGAGACGTAGGTTCCTCGAGACCCCTGACTATTATCATATACTGCCTTCAAAATGTTCACCCACCAAAGACGTCCAATGACAAAGAGTATAGCTGCATCTGGAACACAGTTATGGAAGATAAACAACACCACAAACAAGAGCCTGAATACATGAGAAAAACATATTGACCTTGTTCCTTATAAATAATCATAAATCTGTATTTATGGCAAAATAAAACGTCTATTTTGGTTATAAATCTACTTTTCCTCCACTTAATTGAGCCCGAATATAATTATTTTAGAATGTATAATAAGCTATGAAGATGTATACAGCTGCATCAAGTAAGAGGGGGGTGTATACCTTCTTTAAATCCATGCATTTGACCACAATAGAGGTGCACACTCAGATCTGCACCAAAGACAGAATAAAGAAGCATAAGAAACACGTCAAAATAACAATAACAACACGAGCCTGCAGTCTGACACACTGAGTCTTTTGTGCTGCAGGTTTTTGTGCAGACACACAGAGAGAAGACACCAGCTTATAATTCAATTTTGTCTCTTCTCCAGATGTCACTTTCCATCTGTGCGTTTGGAAAGGCGATGCGCTTTTTACGCACCGACTCATGTTTGACTTCTTTTTTTACTCCCCTCTTTTAATGTCCACGTGTTTTCTGATGTGCAGCTTCAGATCTTACAATCAATGCAGCTTAAAGGAACAATATAATATAAGGGAGATTATGATTTATTACGACATATTATAACGGGTTTGCAGTGGTGTAAGTATATTTTCTAAATTGTGCTTAAGTATTACCCTGTTATGCTACGTTGTACTTCTACTCCACTATAGTTCAGAGGTCAATCGTTTACTTTTACTCCACTAGTACCTTTAGCAAATAGATTAGATTAATGATAAACAATTATGATCAAAATACGGCTTTATATACACCTGGATTAAATTCACAATTAAGTTCCACCATCTTCAGCTTGATAAACACATTGATGCGTCAATAATTATATCAAAAACATTATATATATATATATTATTCTGAAATGGGACAGAATGAGTACTTTTAATTTTGGTATTTAATTTGATGCCAATCATTTTGTACTTTTACTTGAGTAACATTTTTAATGCAGGACTATTACTTGTAAAAGGGGTTTCCTATCCTTTGGTATTTCTACTTTGAGTTAAGAACAAGATCTGAGTAATTCGTCCACCTCAAATGGAAAACAAGGAGATGTGATTATTGTGGAGATGAAACAGTGGAGCCACTTGTATCTCTGTTTTTCGCAGGTGACATCTCGCCTTTTATCCATGCTGTCAAATTGAGACATCATCCTAAATTGCCACGAGAGCATCCCCAAAATGAATTTTGTATCTGCTCTCGAGCCCCTCCCCTGCAACACGCGGCCTTATTAATAAGCGTTTTGATATAGGGTTTCCTCGGGCCGAGGAGTGAGACATTGTAGGTGCGATGTGACAGCGGGACCCTCCCATCTCTCTTTATCCTCCTCTGTTCCTTTGCTTTTTTCGGGGGAGTGGATCCATCCAATCCATCCAGAGACAATGGCATTTTGTTCCTCTTTTTGTCCCTCCTGTCGACCCGCATTCCTATATTGCTGAGCAACGATAGTGCGCACTAAATGGAGAGGAGTTGCTCCCAAATCCCGGCTATTGTGCGCCACTTGCCATGGGAATTTAGGGTCTTGCAAACATCGCATTTTGCTGATTTATTTAAGTGAAGGCTTGTGGTTGGAGCCCTTTATTGGCCGCATAATTGCTAATTAACCACCGCTTTACTTGCATTAAGGGATCATTATGTTACTGTAAATCATACGGCTGCTGTTTGGAAACGGCGCTCAAAAAGTGTGGAGGTTTTACTTCTTAAAAGCTATAACAATAACATCAATTGCCTTCTTTCCAATTTAATATTCTCACATCCAAACATCAAACTGTGGCCTCTCGTCCCACCAGGACCAGCTGAAAGAATTAAAAGATGTTGAAACCATAAAAGAGAAGGCGTTTCAATAGCTGGTGGACTATGGTGTGAGGACTATGGAGAGCAGGAATAAAGAGCGGCTTCAGTGAAAGAAAGTGACGGCTAAAAGCTGTAATTGTATTTGTCTCGGCGAAATATCAGAAAAGACTTCTCGTTTCTTTGAGCGTTATTAGATTAATTCCCAGAGATGGTTGCTTTTCTCGCTGCCAGACGCGTGGAGGGAGGACGGTGCACCATTTGGCTCTTTGGTTTCAATAATCAAATTAACCATTTGGTACAACTTTTAGGGTCCCAGCTCGTGTGTAAGAAAGGAGAAAAATAAAACATTAACATAATAGGCACCGGGTTGTGTCAAGAAAGAATTAACGTGTTTCTTTTCTGGCGCTGGTTGATCTCTGAGAAGACAACGGAGAAAAGCGAGAAACAACTGCAACACGTCAGCAATTGTGGGGGAAAGTAATTGATGGCGAATGCGACCGGGGCTATTTTAACAGAGACTATAAGAGCTGCACCTTGCAGGGTGAAGCAGAACCAAATTATAAAAGGTGCCAAATGTAATCCTTAAATCTCCTTTTCTTTTCTTTTTGAAATCTGAAATAAAAGTGTTTTGTTTTTTAAATGTTTGTGGTGACAATATTAAAAAAAGGCAAATCGTTTCTGATAATTTTGGAGGGACTGACACGTGTACACATTTTATTTTAGACAGTTAAGATTTAAAATGGAATACAGATATTGAATAAAACCACATTTTAACCCTTCTTTTTGTTACCTCAGATATTAACCTGTGTTAATAGCTTTTTTATTCTCTCCTAGTCCACATCTTTAATATCTTTCCAGTCTTCTTTAATTTAGATGATGAAATAAAATCAATATTGTGAAAAATAAAGTCAAATAAAAAAAAAGGAAAAATTGAGAAAATCTATAATAATCCTATATAATAAAACCTGTGACAATGGGCAACTAAACCCAGTGTCCGGGGTGATGCTAGTCCGTGTAATAAAATAAAATCACTACACGTTCACTATTATAGGATTATTATAGTGATTTTCAGTCTGCTCACAGATCAATCACTGAAACAGGAGCAGTGGTGAACAAATTCAAACATCAAACCCTCATCTGCTAAATGTAATTGTTGCTCCATAATTCCTGTTGTGCGTTTTTGTGTTGAGAAAAAAACCCGCCGCTTCAAACGAGGACTTGAACTCGGTCCAATGAGAAAAAAACGAAAACACACACGAGTGTGTAAGCGCCATACAAAGCGGCTCACCTTATTACACAAACCAAATTAAGCACTCAGCCAATATTGTGAGCCTAAGAGGTCCGAGGACTGCCTCGCCAGTTCGTTACTTTCATTAGAAAGATGTTATTTGCCAAATAAACGAAATAATGAAAGTAATAAAGACAATTACAAACTCATTTGAATCATAAAAACACACCCGGAAGTTTAGCAGAGATATGCAGCGATGCAGAGGGAGGGGCTGGAAGTGTGTGGTGTATTTGGCATAAAGGGCATTATTAAACCGAAGCTGGTAAATTCGTTTATTACTGTGCGTAAATTAATATGATCGGGATCATTTCTAACTTTCATTTATTGCCTTCAATTTTAAAACCAGAAATGGCAAAGGCCTGATTTAAAAGTCTGTAATAATAACTAAAACGATATGTGTACAACATAATGCATTGTAATGTGATAAAACAGAGATAAATTAAACAAAAGGGGAACCGGTACAGTCTGTTGTCATGGACGAGATTAGTGCATGGTGTGAAAAAAAAAAATCATAAAATAATTCATATTTTTCTATAACAACAAAAACTGAAACATGCGATGATTTGCTTCAAAGCACATTTGCTTGTTGCAGTTGTTTTCTTGCAACCCGTGTCCTGAAACAAAGCAGAATCATTATTGTTAAATTGTGCAAAAACATTGTCAAAACAGTCCCGGTTGAAATGTGATTTCAACTTAGATGCATATTTTTATTTGTGCAGAAAACTAGATTTTAAAGCTCAGAAAGCCGTGCAAACTAAACAAAGAACCAGTGGTTATACCTGTTAAATTGTGCATGTGTTGCAGCTTATAGTGCAGAGACAGAGACAGAGAGAAACGCGTGGAGCAGACGGGCAGGGAGCAGAGGCAGAGGGGGAATACTCTGTGAAATCCTGCCCAAGGTATACGGTCGCTTAAAAGGCTTAAAAGCTTGGAGAAAATTGGATCAGGGAGAATCGTCACCCAACTTTCATTATTTCCAAGTGGTGTGATTGAATTAAAGGGCAAGATGGTGGTTGGAGAGGAGTGGGGTGGGAGGGGGTGCGGCGGTGGCGGTGGAGGGGTGCGTAATGGCGTGGTATTAAATTCTAATTAGAGATGCAGGGGATCAATGATAGGGAGGTTGGACAGCCCGGGCCCCCAGTGCCAGCCCAATAGACTGATGAGTTATTGTCATGTAAAAAAGCGCTAGCAATAAGACCAAACGCTTTGCTATTGTCCAAGCGGAAAGAGCCAAGTTTATTATGAGGACTATATGCTCTAGAGACCTCGGGCTAGGCGGCTCTTAGGGGGCTTTTCGTAAAACAGGGCTAGGTTCCTATAAAGGAGGCCAGTTTTGGAGCAGGCGCTGAGCAGTGCACATCTACACCGTCCAGCCTCCTTACAACCAGTTAAACCCAAACAAGTCCCCCAAACTCAGACCGCGCGTGCTCATTTTTATACTTTCTAACCCTTTTTTGTGGGGTAGTTTTTCTTTGACGGTGTTTTTTTTTCACGGAAGTGCAGCTTTCTTTCTCCACCGAGCCTTCACAAATGTATAAAATGGAGTATTCTTACCTAAATTCCTCTGCCTACGAGTCATGTATGGCCGGGATGGACACGACGAGCTTGGCATCGGCCTATGCGGACTTCAGCTCGTGCAGTCAAGCCAGTGGGTTTCAGTACAATCCCATCAGGACCACTTTCGGGGCCACCTCCGGCTGCCCGTCCCTCACGCCGGGCTCGTGCAGCCTGGGGACGCTGCGGGACCACCAGAGCAGCCCGTACGCCGCAGGTAAGCAGCGGCTCCGGAGCCTCAACCCGGTGTATTATAGGACGCCTTGATTGCATTTGAAAATGGAAATGTGTTTAGTATTTACCAAACGAAATTTGCTTACACAAATGAAAGAATTTATCACGTTAGAAGCGATTGCAGGCAAGGGATAATTCGGTTACGGGGTTATAGTATCCCAGTCACACCCAAAACCGCCAACAGAATTATCTTAAGCTGCCAAAATGATAGGCATAATTTATTTACTTTGCGATGAGACATAAAGCTTCGACAAATAATTAGATAACCAAAGACTAAAGCTCATTATTGACACCGAATTGGAGTTACAGTAGCAACACGCGGGGAGGATGGGAACATTATGACAACTTTTCAAACTTGAGCCTCAATCTGTGGAGGAACAATTAGTTTAACATCACAATTAACCGCATCACGGGTCAGCAGCGATATCAATTCAGAACTAATTCACAGGTAATCAAAGGCATAATACAATAAGTTTAGCCAAGCACACATAACCGGATTTTAGACAAAATATCGAATTGACTTCCACATGACAACACTCCACATGTCTCACACTGCACTGATAACACCACTGCACATCTAACCGTGGCATTTTTATTTGGTTTACAGTTCCCTACAAGCTGTTCACGGATCACGGTGGGCTGAACGAGAAGCGGAAGCAGAGGCGCATCCGGACCACCTTCACCAGCGCGCAGCTGAAGGAGCTGGAGAGGGTGTTTGCGGAAACTCACTACCCGGACATCTACACCAGAGAGGAGCTGGCACTGAAAATCGACCTGACTGAAGCCAGAGTTCAGGTACACACACCGGCTCCCCAACAGACAGCAACCTGCTGCCATTACGCACGGATGGATTTATGATGCAAATGACAAAAACAAAAATAAATGTTAATTTTTAGAAAGATTGTAGTGAAATTAAAGCTTTAATACTTTGACATGATCAGCCACGAGCACCATCTTACACACACTCGTGCATTAATGCAACAAACAAATATGGTGTTTGTCTTTAGGGACACATCAGCATTTTTTTCATTAGCACTGATTTAGAGTTGCCTTTGCGACTTGCTGCTCGTGTACATTCTAAAATTGAGCCCGAACAATAATCAATAGGTTTAGATTAGTATTGATTGATCTATGTTTTTGTCACCATTCAACACTTCCCTGTGGTTTAACGTTTGTTTTGCACCGTTTCTTAATTTCCCAGGTTTGGTTCCAGAACCGGCGTGCCAAGTTTCGCAAGATGGAGCGCGCAGCTGCGACGGCCGTAGCGGCTGCCAAGGCCAACTCCGGGAAGAAGTCCGACTCCAGAGATGAAGACTGTAAAGACAACAAATCCACCGACCCCGATAGCACAGGAGGACCGGGCCCGAACCCAATCACCAGCTCCAACTGCGGCGGACCGAGCCCCACCGGAGGACAGGTCAACACCACCGGGAACGGACAGGTGGACCAGGTGAAGACCTCCATGTCCGGCGGGATGGGGGTGACCGCAGCGAGCCAAGGCTGGGCCACCAACCCGGGCCCCATCACCTCTATCCCGGACTCTTTGGGCGGCCCGTTCGCCAGCGTACTGTCGTCTTTGCAAAGACAGAACGGAGCCAAAGCTACATTAGTAAAGACCAGCATGTTCTAGTGAGGCAGAACAACGTTTCCTCATCCTCATCATCCGGAGACTGAAAATATATTGCCCATGACAGACTTTAAGGACAATAAAAAGCAGTTAAAAAGAAGATGGCAACTATGTTATTTTATTTTTATGCCTTGCGCCGTTTCGTGTGGTCAGTTGACACTTTTGCTGTGAAAATATCCATCTTGACAATTCATGTTGTCTGATAATAACACCGTCTTTGTTTCTTTCACGTGAGATTAGGGTGAATTTCTAAAGACGGACATCCTGTACTAGTATCAACAAAATGACACTTCTGATGAGATTCTCCGTGCGTAAAATACATCTCATCCAAATGCGAAACGCTCCTGCTGTTTTAGGAAACAAAGGACACATTTAAGTCTGAAAACGGGATGAAGTGATTTGTTAAGATGAACATTTTGTTGGCCAAACACGGACGTCTGCGCACTGGAAACGCGGCGTGCCATCAGTGAGCAAAAGGGAGCCTCGTTAAGTCGCGTTACATGTCAGAGTTCAACAGCTGCTTTGTTTGGTAAAGAGACGTTTAATGCCCATGACTGAGGATGCTCTCACACAAATCCTCAGTCTGACACAACTAAAACCCAACGAGACGCTGATGCATTTCGCTTCTCTGATCTCTGCAGGATACAATATGCAGTTACTTTGCAGCCTTTTCTGTTTCCAAGGCTGCTGAGAGTTTAGTTTCTTTAAATTATCGATATAAAACACAATTATTTCTTCGAGAAAAAAAAGGCACAAACTACTGCAATGTTCACCTCTGACAGGAAATCTGTGTGTTTTGTGTGTCTTTCTACGGCAGTGTTTTTGTGGCTCAAACTGTAAAGTGTTAATATGTATTATTGTCTCCTATAGTTGAACCATAGGCCATACTCCCTCGTAGATCGATCATACAAGTCTTTTTGATGTTTTACAAAATTCCCTCGGAAGAATTTATTTTGGGTATAAAAAAAGGGAATGGATGCAAACATTGTATTTATTTCTATATCATTTGCATGTTGTCTCTTTGTCTGATTTTACAATGAGTTCTCTTCCATTTTGTGAGCATTATGTAACATGTTTTGTCCAGGATCTGAAAGTTATTTATATGTAGGTAATGAATGCTTATATTTAAGAAGGAAATATTTCTACATGTGCACATAGTTTTCCAGGTGTACCATTCAAATGGTTGTTGATGATAAAAAATAATAATAGTCCAAGTTGCTTTGTCATGTTTTTCTTTTAGGTAATTAAATTATATTATTACAGGTTTATATCTTATTTCATCGTAACATCTTTAAAGAAGCTTTTTTTAATCATTACTCAAATACAACGTGGTGGTCGTTGGAAGAAGACCGGACATTCTTCAGAACCACGGACAGCACGCACCGATTACAAATAAGCTTTCCCCCCTAAAACATTGTTAAAATACTTGCATTTGGAGTAACATAATTACATGTAGTTGAAATGCTAATATACATAATTAAATGTTTTTTTTTTTTAGATACGACAGTTTGAAGAAAAGCTCCAAAGAGGCAGAGTAAATGCAGTCAACTTGAGAAAATACGGAAACATGCCATCTACATTGGAAACAAAAAACAGCCATATTTAAATAATATTTAAGAAACCAATATTTAAAGCTGAACATGGGCTTTGAAGGTGGAAGTTTAAAAGTTGCATAACAGGTTCAGATTGTGCGTAACATCTGCTTGAACAAGAAATTATCCAACACTGTCATGTCAGGCCTCACTCCTCTAAAGACAGTCCTGCATACTGGCTTTCACATCTATTACAATGTACAGTATTTGTACATTTGGGGTAACAATTGTTGGTAATACCAGAAATGATGAACCCATGAAAAACAACTCAGATGCAGTGTTTTGGCAACATTCTTGAAAAATTCACATTATTCGATTTAGCACATATTCAAAAGCCCAACCTTATCCCAACAAGCCTTTTATACCACGTCAGAATCTGGCTTTAAGGTAAAGATAAATCGGTGAATTAAGTAATCAGAAATTACTGACGGATTTGTTTAAACTGTAATAATAGACTTTAATCTCACGTCCTTTTTAAAGCCTTATTTTTCATTAATCGTCTGCTTATACTATTCTATCTGTCGTCAGCCACAAATCAATTAACAAGCGCTGCAATAAAAACGTATGGAAACGTATTTTCTAAAAATATTTAGCAAACAAAATGGCTGGTTTCCCGTTTCATTTCTTTGACGCAATTGAATCTAAACCACGTTAAATCTTTGAGGCGGTGCATTAAAATGTTTGGATAATTGGAAACAATAAAAGACAGAAGCACAGTTTTAATTTATAACATTTTATTTATAAACATACAGTATGCTATAAATCGCATTTAAACATCAAATGGATCTATATTTCAGATAGTGTTCAGGTGAATATTACAATAAATACAGAACAGACGTGAAGGTTTTCGTTCCCAGACTATCCTGTCTGAATGAGCTCCGTCTCAAAGATCCCGCTATAAGAGACTCAGATGTTTCCGTTAACTAAATGAGAATAAAAAATAAAATACAAACCGGAACAGAAGCTTAAAATACTGCAGATCAGAGAGAGGAACCCGGAGGAGAAGCGAGGCTATAGGACGCACTTCAGTTTGCTTTCATCCAGCAAATCATTTGGTTTTAGGCTTAAAACGTGCATTTATTTTTACATCCATAATATTTAACCGAGCTCAAGTCCAAAAAAAAAAAAAAAAAAAGCAATGGACTTAAAATGTCCAGCTGGCAGCAGATGTTTAGTTTTCATCACCAAATATTGCACAGGTGCTGGTTTGTGTTCATATTACCTCTAAAGATGCAACATGTACTGCTGATTTTTGTGTTTCTGCAATTGTATTAAATGAATCCTACCACTGAGCAAATGTCAAAATGACCTCAATATCATACAGAAGTCTATATCTCTCTAGAATAAAACAACATTCAAAATCAAAAGGTCTCTCCTGCAGTATATATATTTCCAAATAGACAACACTGAGGAATCACAGAGGAGGGGGGGGGGGGGGGATTAGAAATTACGGTTGTTTTTAATGTAAAATAAGCAGTACTTGAACTGAAGTAAAGCAGATGTGAGGGAGGTTTGCAGTTTAAGGGTTCACATTTGGCCATAATCCCTCCCGACACCCCAAAGAAATAAAACTAAGGAGAAATGAAACACCATACAGCTGGTGTTTCCCTCCTGCATCACCTTGCTTTCCTAAGGCACATTAAAGTCCTGACTTCCAGAGGAGCAACCTGCTATGACCCAAAAGCACAGCGAGTCAGCTGTTGCCCTACGTCCGTAATATGCGTTTATATATCAGAAGCTAATTGTGTTCCGGGGAACAGAACAGAGACACTGAGGGTCAACACACGGTGACTTACTGACAATGTGTGTAGAGTGGCCTTTACTGTCTGTCTGTGTCTGTGTGACTTTTGTTTCAATCAAGTACTCGTTTAAAAAGGGCACACACTTTGAAGTAATATCCTTAATGTCTGAATCTTTAAGTGTTCATTTCCCGACATGTCCCATTGCATGTCTACTGGGTCTCAAGCCAGGTGGCCATGTTGTAAGGACTGCCGATCGGCTCGGCACATCGGGCTGTTTAGCCACAAACAGACTCGTCCTACTAAACTGGAAGGAACGCAAAGCAGCCTGCTTCACGAGGGACTCACGGCTGGACCTGCTGCACATGGAGCGTGCCGCTTCTCTGCTGGGGGGTGTTGAGGCGAGACAGGAGGATTACTGTCCGCAGCACTCCTATCTGACCCTGTCAATAGGACATCTCCTGTGTAATGTCTTGTGTACCCCCCCCCCCCCCCCCCCCCCGTTATGTCTTGTTGTTGCGAAAAAGATTAAATAAAAAAGGGCATAAAATGTGTGATATTTTTCAGATCCAGTCTGGTTATAAAGAAATAAATCCATACTAAGCTGCCTGATCACATATTCAGTTTTCCTATCAATTAAGGGAGTCTTTATCCAAATGATGAATTCCTAAATAATAATGAGTAATATGTGATATACTGCATTTCCATCATATGGAATTTAATGTTTTTTTCAACTCGGAAAAATGATTATGATTGGTAGTAAAAGACTTGAACACCATATGTTCTTATTGACAGCGTAGACGTTCACTTTATAATCGAGCTGTGTTTGAAGCATCTTGTCGTGTTGTGCTTTCCAACATGGCCGCCGCCGCAGAGCAGTCTCTCTCGCTGCATGATGAAACAGGCGGTGGTGCGTGGACCAATCAAATGCTCTCGCATATCAGATGACATAAACACCAAGAAGATATATATATATTTTTCAGACGATAAGACTGTCCCCCGTTTGCCCCCCCCCCACGATGAGTGTTCATTGGTAATGGAGCTGCAGAGGATGCAGAGGATCCCGACATGCTGTGAAGGACATGATTTAGCAGAGAATTGCTTTGGAAACAGAGATGGGGTTTCTTCCGTGAACCGAGTGTGTTTGTCCGTTGAGCGTCACAACGTGGTTGGCTGTCCGGCCGCTTGGAAAGGGAAAGAGAAAATGATGAGACCTCGTCATTTATTTTATTAACCACAATTGTTTTGGAGGGTTTTTAAAAAAGGTCAAGGACATGCAGCTCTCATGAAAGGGATAAGGACTTCTGATTTGATTCTGTGGGTGGTGCCGATCCCCAAATGCTAACAGCTGCTGAGGGGAGGTTCACGTGAGCGGTGTCTTCCAGAAGGTGAAAGACAGGAAGTCACCGCTGTCCTCTCCCTGCTTCACATCCAGCCTTCCAGCCTCACCGTGCCTGACACTTCTTTATTAAAGCTGCGCCGGGTCGGATTGCTATATTAAAATACGCTCGTCTCATGAGCCTCACAGCGGGGCTGCAATAAAGAATTTGGAAAACGTCGTACACTTTTTTCTATCATAACAGTGTCAGGTCCACTCTGAAAACAATAAATCACAACAAACCTCTTTCTACCTGGTTTATGAGCGCCCTATTTACACCATCACCTTATTGGAAACTGCATTTATTCATCAGGCAAAATATGAAATATGGCTGACGTTAGCAAACAATAAGGAACAACAACACCTCACTCTTTTTGTAATATTAGAACATGATTAAACTCTCTTTACGAGCGTCGTGCAGAGAGGTTATGCTCATATTTCTGCTTTTGGAAATCCCTGTTTTGAATGTATTTAGGGAATATGGAGACAGAATGAAAGGGGGTGAGAGTAAAAAGGGAGAGATGGAGGACAGTTTGGGGGAGAGATAAGGGGGAGGGACTCACAGCGGGAGCGGGTGTAGCACGGGTGGCAGTTGAGGAGGCCGTTTCTGATCCGGACGTCCGTCCCCGTGGTCGTGTCTCCTAACAGTCCCTTACACACCCCGCACTGAAGGAGACGGGGACAGACACTATGATTACAATGAGTTATATTCAGGTGAAACGGACAGGATATAGCTATCGTTATTTTATAGGCTTTTGTCAAGAAATTCACATTAAGAACCAAAACCAAAAATCTGTTTCTCAATATTCTTTCTTGCCCTTTTGGTAAGATTTTAAATATGCAAACATTTACATGTGTTGAGTGGAACAGCCCAGACTGAGAGGTAGATTCGTTTTTTTGGCTTATCACATAGTTTTTGTACAATAGCTCGATGGCACAGGATCTTAAGCTTTGGATATAATCCCAATACTTGAGTTTGTTAGTTGGACCAGTGCATTGTTGGTTTGTCTCTTTCCACGGACTTCATGATAACATACTAAACTATCATCCCTTTTATGCTGTAGGCGGCATTCACGAAAAATCTGCACTACAAAACCCCGAAATCTTGCCAAGTATATGTGTCTAATATCTAGTCAGAATGTGTCTCTACTCCTGATATAAGACATACTAACGTCAGCAGCGAGATATCAGGTCTTGTTTTTAGACAATGCATCTTCTTGTTAAGTCAAAACATCTTATTTTGAGTCGTATCTCAGACTCTTGTTTTTCACATATTTATTGGAAAATCACCAACATCAGAAAACAGAACACCTTTGAGCATGTGTAGCATTGTAACACAACATGTCCTGATTCTGGTGAAATATAGTTCAACATGAGTTCTCCAGCTAATTACAAGATGTGATTTATCTAAATATCCCTTCTTATTCCAAGAACTCTTTAAAGCTCATCTTCACTTGTTCTATTGGCAGATCTTTATCGTTTCACTTGTTTTTGGAGCAGCATTTTTTCGAGTGTGGCGATGCAGTGATTAGCCGTGTGGCTGTGTGGCTGTGGGAGTGTCTCTTAAATGTCACATTTAGTTAAGTGAGGTTGTTAACTACATCCTGCCACTGGAGCACATCTTGCCTCCTACGAGCGCACTTGAACGTAATGTCATTAATTTCACAGCAGAGGAACAAGAAAAGGCAGTGCCATGTACAGTACGGGCCAATTTCCAGCTTGATGCAGGAAATTCGTTGTCAAGTTCCCAACAGAATCGCTCCAATGTTTCATTTGAGTTGTTTGTTTTGAAGTTGTTTTTGGACAACAGTAAAGGGCAAGGATGTTTACTGGTCTCTCTCACAGACTCTCTGGTCATGTGATTGGCCAACGTCGCGCGACATAGGGCCGTGTTTCTCCAAAGGTTGAGTGTGTTTGAACTTTTCTATCACAGCTGGAACTCATACGCACAACGACATATTTGGGAAGTCTGGCGTATTTACGAAGCTCCGCCTACTCCATGTGAATACTGTCTTCTTACACAACATTCATATCGATAATGGATACACGGTGAATGTTCTGACACCGACCTTAAAGCATTGGATGTGGAAGTACAGACTGAGGGTCTCTATGATCATGGCCGCCCCCTTCCCTAACGCCTGCCCACAGCTGGAGCACAGCTTCTTCCCACTGACAGACCTGCAGAGAGAGAGAGAGACAGAACAACGAGAGAGACTGAAAACATGATATACGAGAAGGGACTTTAAATTGTGTACCGACTGAATATACGCAGGGTATATGCAGGAAGTCAAATGTAAAACCTTTTAAGACCTTTTTTAAGACCCTTTCCATACATTTTAAGACCTCATCGCCACTTAGAGTTTTAACCGGTTACCTTGGCGACACACTTTACCTCACATTGACTATATACAGTATTCATTGTCCTTCCTCCTTATCTTCCAACCATTTGGACGCAGACTTGCATTTCCCCATAACGATGTTGCTTAACAACCGGCGTAAACGGAGCTTCGAGCTATCAAGCAGTGAGCGTGCGATGTCCTGTTCAGATGACGTCAAACCCAACGGGATGCCATCAATAAACTCCACAGAATCTCACCACACACCTACGCCATGACTACATTCAGGCAGACTGTAGAACACAACCTCTTTAATAATAATAATATATTTTATTTATAAGCGCACTTTTCATTTGCGTAAACAAAACTCAAAGTGCTAGTCTTTGGACCATTTATATACTTATTGAAAACAAGCTACAAAATGTAATACCTTGGAAAATGCCGTTTAATATTTTTTAATAGCCTTAATTTTCGCTAAATTGATTTATCAACTTCTAATACTTTTTAAGACCCCGCGGACCCCCTGGTATAAGAGAAACAGTTAATATGTTAATATGCTGTTGAAAGATTCAATTCAAAGGTTATATTGTCATATGCAAAAAGCCACCGTGTAGAAATGGCTCCTCCAACAATCCAACATATATAATAAAATAAACACAAAATAAAAAGTAGTGCAAAAAGTGTACGTACATGTAAATAGAATATGATATGTACAGAAGAGAATATGAAATTAAATAATGTAACTTTAAGACAACATTAAATACGGTTGGCTGCGTTGAGCCCAGGTGTGTAGCAGTCTTGTCAGTGTGTTGTTGAACTGAATTACAAAATAACAGCCACAATTAAAAATGAAATTCCCACCGCATTCAAGGATCTTTGCTGCAGTGTGACATGTCGGGTGGAGACATGCCGGCAACAAAGCAGAACATGACGGTGCAGAAATGAGCCCCGCCCCCTCTCCTGTTTGTGATGCAGTACCTGTTGGGCGCTGGAGGCAGAGTGTCTGGAGGTGGGGAGCATGCTGCGGGGGGTTTTGATGAGCTGCGGCACATGTTATTTTCAATGGGAGCACTCCTGGAAATGGACAGCAACATGCAACATGATGAGCACAGACGCAGCGACTCTATTGGCTGACAGAGACCAATCAACAAGCTGGACAAACAAAACCTACTCAGTGATGTCTGGGCGAAACCCCAGCCGTCTTTAATCTTTAAGATGTGGTGTTGTGAGTAGTGTGATTGTTTAAAACACAAAGACTGTGGAGGAAGACTGTGGTACCAGACGCCACCTGCTGGTCAAACAGGTGAACTGAAGGTGTGCCTGCAGAGCCACTGAGTTGCTTTTGACATATGTATTTAAAGTCAAGATTAAATGTGATTGTTTACTCTTAGGTTAAAATAAGCAGTGGTATGGTACCTCAGGTTCAGACTTAGATGAATTTTGTTACATAAAAAAGTTCCCTAACTAAAGTTCCACAAGGCTATAAAACAATGCTTAAAATGGATGTTTTCTAAAATAATACTCATGCAATCAACGCAAAAGCAGCCATGATATACAGGAACAACTACACCACCTTTATATTTCTTAAAAACATGTTGGTGTAATAATAGTGTAGTGATATAATAGTGTCGTAATAATAGGTTCATACTGAGGTGGTAACCTGTGCTTATGTGTCTTAAACCCTGCATAATCATTACATAGCTTTTCCTCTGAACTCGTAATACACAATAGATAAATGCATGTCAAATAAAAAAAAATCAGAAATCAGACTATGAACTCCAGCTTTTGTTGCAGAACCTGTACCGAAGGCCCCTCTCTCATACTCTCACACACCTCCTGTCTCCTGCAGCCTTGCTGAGCTGGTTGCTGTCTGCTGGAGTCTCTTCTGGTTTCTTCACAGGAGTCGAGGTTTTGTTCGTCATCACAGGAAGTTTTTGGCCGTTCTGCAGACTCTGACCGAGAGCGTCTGCCTGACTGCTGCTCTGACTCAACAAGCTGAGGAACACAAACATTTTTACACGAGTCACATGCTGTGTTTTATTGTTTTATTAAAGTGCACCTATCATGCTATTTTTAGGCAATAGCACAGGTCTCAGATATATACAAATATATAAAAAAACATGTCTATGAAGTGTTTTGCTCAAAATACCAAACAGATCACCCATTCTAGCCATGCCTCATATCCCTCCATTTCACTTCCTGTTTCAAAAGTGCTGATTTGGGTATAAAGCTTTAAAAAAATATATTAAAAGAGGAGGGGGCTGAGCTCATGCGGGACCCGGCAGCTACTGTCTAAACTAAATACTGCCGTGATGAAACGCCATATCATGGATTATCAAGGATTCTCTCTGAAACAGTCTGGAGCTCAAAGGCTTTCTCTCTTGCCGGTTATACCACAAGGTGAGTTCCTTTTTACTTCCTGCTTCTTCACACACATGCTCTCCAGTACAGGTTAGCTCTGAGTGTTAGCGATGCTAATGTAAACACCGACCATATTACGTCCAAAACATTCGGGCATTGTTTCTGATAGCAACGTTTCTGATTGGGCCGTGGGTCCACATTTCAGATATGACGTCATATCGGACGCAAATCTGGATCAGCTCCGTTGTTCCCCGTTTTTAGAGATTTGGGTACGGAGGAAAAGAGAGAGGGTTTTATTTTCTGATGCTGCGTGAGTTCCCCGACACACCGGGGACACATCAAAAAGTGCATTTTGCATGACAGGTCCCCTTTAACTTTCCTTTTCGCTGATCCCACTGGGATTTGAATATTTGAAGCACCCTTGATGGAACCCTGACAAGAAAGCAGGGTTGACAAAAAGTTGCATAAACACAACAATCAAATGAAGACAAAGTGCTGCTGATGTATTGAAAACGCATAGGTGTTCCCCAGTTTCACTAAACAGTAAAAGTCACTGATCACATGAAATGTTAATTGGACATACGTGTTTCTTACATGATTGCAATTAACCTGGTGACACAGAGGCCTCGTCTTTAGTTGCTACTTAGTCAGCTTATATGTCTATAATTCAACATTTACCACTTGCGGACAGGTCGCTCACCTCCTGGCTGTTTTCATGCTGTCGTCAGCAGTGCTGATGTCACTGGTTCTGTCGTTTTCTCTCCGTTTCCATTCAACACTTTCTGTGCTCCCCCTCTGTGTTGTCCAATCACAAACAGGGAACAGTCAGTTAAAAACCAATACAAAAAAAACACAACACTGTCGACTCAAGTTCTTCTAACTTATTGTCCGCCTCCTGACTTTACACCGAATGAATGCATGCTTCTGCCAAACTATCCCTCATCATTCATCAGCCATTCACCAACTGGCTCTCCAGCAGTTCCTGTTTGCGCTCCCAGTCGGCCAGCGAGCGCACGATGGTGTCCTGAGGCTCGGAGCTGGAGGAGATCTCCCCTCGGGTTGGAGAGGTCAGGGAGGAGGAGCGGGGAGTCAGAGGCGCCACCGTCTCCTCCAGTATCCTACGCTCCTGTGTGATAAGATAAGAACTTTATTCATCCCACACTGGGAATATATACTTGTTTCAGCAGCTTGAGAGTCAAAAGCAAAAGTAAAAGATTGAGTGATAAATGAAAATGAAACGAGATAAAAACTACACAAAATACAGATATCATGTGCATTTACCCATCATTCATTTATGATGCATGATGGGTAAACGCACATGAACATGTTGGCCATATTTGTCATACAAAACAAATGGTGTGTAGCATTGTACTAGACATTTTAAAAACAACATATAATATAACATATATTACTCATATATAACAGTATGGGAAAGGCGGAAGAGTTATCAAATAAACATCCATACTATTATTGGATACATTTTTGAGACAGCAAATACTTTTCCTTAAAATAAAAACACAACAAAATATAGAACATTTCACACACATCTTGCCATCAATCACACACACACACACACACACACACACACACACACACACACACACACACACACACACACACACACACACACACACACACACACACACACACACACACACACACACACACACACACACACACACACACACACACACACACACACACACACACACACACACACACACACACACACACACACACACACACACACACACACACACACACACACACACACACACACACCTCCTCGTGGTACTTCCTCCCCTCCTCTGCCACCTCCCTCTGGGCTTTCTCCCACTCCTCCTTCAGCTTCTCCTGCTCACGCCGGTACTTTTCCTGTTACCATGGCAACAGACACATTACATATATACTGCACACAGCCTCAACAAAGACTGAACGGTCCGCAGGAGGATATTTTGGCAGGAAAATATGTTTCACGAGCTGAAATATCTGGAATCAAAAGGGTTTGAATAATTGTCTCTCCTAGTGCATTCTGTTTACTTTAAACCAAGAAGGGACTAGACTATATAACATGTTCATTTAAGATCCCCTCAGAATATACTTTTAATATAAGCCTTGTCTTAAGAGACATGAATGCATTGGTTAGCTTCTCCTCTGTTATAGCTAATCACGTGCTCAGATCTGATATCTGTGTGTCAGGAATACAAAGCAAACACAAAAGACCAGAAGCAGGCACTGCGGAGGAAAAGTAGAGCATGCAGAGGTTCCTACACAATTTGTCTCAAAAGCTTCAATATGATTACAGTTGTTCCTTCATGTACATTAATATAACAATCACTGACATTAAAGAGTAGTCCAGACAACCACAAAGTACTCTTTTTAGACTTGAGTAGGAGCCCCAAAAGAAGGCAAACATTTCAATATTAAAGATTTTGAGAAAAAGCAAATATGACAGCTAGACAGATGACAGATAAAGATCGATGCACAGAGACGACACAGAATCAACCGGGGGGGGGGGGGGGGGACAAGCTCATCAATGCACCACATTCATCCATCTCATCTCAAACAGTCAAACAGGCAAACGAGAAATCTGTACTCGGTTATTTAATGACAAAGATGATACCGCAGATGAGTACAGTCCATCATAGATTCTAATGAGTCCTTTAAAAGGTTAAACTCTGTGGACCTGAGATGCAGCTCTGATTGGCTGAGGAGAGAGAGGGTGATTTGGGCAGCAGCAACAGCAGCAACCTTGGACAGAGTTATCATCTGTGTGTGTGTGTGTGTGTGTGTGTGTGTGTGTGTGTATGTGCGTGTGTGAGATGGAGACAGTGAGCTGAGCAGAGGTTCCTCCGCTGCACAAAACTGCCCTCTAGTGGTCAATGTGTGCATTGCAATGGTTGGGGTGTGCCTCAACAGAAGGGTAAGCTTAATATAAAAACAAACATGAAGGCAAGCTTTGCAAGTAGCAGTGACATGTGATCCATCCGTCTGATTCTGAGATGAGCTGGCTGCCACACAGCAGCTCCAAGTGCCACTGCACGATGTAAAGAATGCAGTGAAGTGTCCCAGTAAGTGGCCAAATATAGGCTTAAAACAGGGCTATACATTGAAAACGTTTTAGAAGTAACTGTGTAACTGTTTTAGCAAAAGTTGTCAACATCCATTAATTACCCAATCAATACTTAATGGGCGATTATGACTGGCTTATGCATTGACTCATGCATCAAATCTGCCTCGCATGCTAAAAACAATATGCAGACATCCTTAACCGAGACCGAGAGTGAGTGGTGTGTCCATTGAGACGATGCATTCTGAATTAGAAGCCAGTTAATATACTGGAGTGTCTATTATAATCTATACCAGAAAACTATTTGCTGCCGTATATTTTATTTAACAGAGATACATTAAATATTGTGTCAAAACATTATCCTTTTATGAGTTAGCAACATGTCAGAGCCTAATGTAAGGAGCAGCTGCTGGGTGCTACAAAGCAAATGATATATTATTGACTGATAAAGCTATTCATGCTGTGAAGACAACAATTCAAAACAACTCTATTTGTGATTATCTTTTTTCTTAGAGGCTGAGAGTTTTAGAAATAGTTTGTTCACTCAGTTGCACACATTGGATATTCATAACTAAAAGTCTGCTTTGCACTTATCCCTCACAGTGCCTTGTTTTACGCTCTATGTTCCACGGCACCCCCTGACCTGGCGGACTCATGCTCCATGCTGTGCTCTCAGCTCCACTGTGTACCTGCAGCATGCGCTCCTGCTCTTGCTGCCACCTTTCCTGACGCTTTCGCTCCTCATCCGGGTCCCAAGACCAGCGGTCCCCCGGCCTGGCCTGGGGCAACCCCGGCCCTGACACCTGATAGACCCCAACACACACACATGCAAAAATACACACACCACACGTATTCATGCACACAATCACAACCAACCACCATTCACACACAACCAAACACACTCACCCAAGCAGGAAGCCAACGAGAGACCATCAGATAGATATGGCACACACACACAGATAAACACACAGATGGTCACCAATGTGCACACACATCCACCACAGGAAAAGAAGAAGGGAAGGGAGGAGACAGAAATAGTTTGTCTACCACAACAGCACTACTCCAATGCTAGCCAAAGGATTCCTACTAAAGGAGAGAGAAGACAGAGAAAGAGAGAGGTGAGCTCAAATGAAAACAGAAGCAGTCTCGGCCGTTTTCTACAGCATCCTCATCTGGCATGCTACACCAACAGCTCTGAGTGCCCTGGGATATGTGGACGAGCTTTGCAATATGACAGTGTTCAGAAAACTGCACTTAAAACTAACGCCTGATCTCACATTTGTATGAAGAGCTAAGTGGCAGGGAGTCTTCTTTTACAGTATATATTCCTTGGTTTACTTTATGTTAATACTTAGAATACCTTTTCTATAAGATTTTTTTTATTAATCTCACCTTCAGATGTATGTAATGTTTTCAGAATTTCCTTTCACTCTGTGTACATTTACTCAGTTGAACTACACTACTGTATTAACCCTTGTGTTGTGTTCGAAAGCTGTTACCGTTCATGGTGTTCGCGGGTAAATTTTGACCCATGATTTATCTCAGTCCAAAACACAAAAAAAAATCATATCATGACTAACTTATAATGCATTAATAACCGTACAATCCTGTTGTAATGTAATGTTATGGCCCCAAAACACATTACACCACATATTGCACACGTGCATGTGTGTGTTCAGGTTCAAGTGTTGGTGTTAGTGTTGTCACGATACCAACATTTTGGTTTCGATACCGATACCAAGTCAAGAATTGCGATTCCGATTCTTTTTCGATACTTTTCTTAAAAAAAGGGAAACAGACTTAAATATTATCAGGGATGCAAACTCATCAGGTATGAAAAAGGTGACAAGGATCCGAGCCCCCGACCCCACGGAATATCGGCTTTACAATTAGGAATAACAGATGATTTTAGCAGCCAGAACAACTAAAGCAGCAGGTAATAATAACAGAAACGCCAAAGAGTCACATCTAATATAAATATATATAAAAGCATTTATTTTAATTGTGTAGCAGTGAGTTTAACATTTTGGCAGCACTGTTGAGCATTTTGAAAATGTATTTTCATGCCTCTGTGCAAGGCTTAGTCTTTCTATCTTTATAGCCACTGGTGTAAAGTAACTAAGTCCATAAACTCAAGTACTACTTGGGTACAATTTTGAGATACTTGTACTTTATTTAAGTATTTCAATGTTTCTTTTGCTACTTTGTACTTCTAATCCACTACAGTTCAGAGGTAAATGGTGTACTTTTACTCCACTACATGTATTAATCCCTTTAGTTACTTCACAGATCTGGATGAATGATGTGAAATATAACCAAGTGTTAAATAAGACTGTAGTTCCACCTGGAGTAAATCCACCAGCTACCCTGCAGTATACAAAGGCATTCAAACTAGCTGCACCTTCACCAGCTTTGAGAACACTTTCATGATCAATCATTATAAAACATATCATATATATTATTCTGAAATGGACCAATCAAACAATGACTACTTTTACTGTCGCTACTTTAATACTTTTACTTGAGGAACATTTTGAATGCAGTACTTTTACTGTAACAGAGTATTCCTACACTCTGGTGCTTCTAGTACAAGACCTGAGTACTTCTACTTTTACTGTCGCTACTTTAACTATATTTTGATGATAATACTTTTGTACTTTTATTTGGGAACATTTTGATTGCAGGATTGTTCCTACATTCTGGTACTTCTACTTTAACTCAAGTACAAGACCCGGGTACTTCTATTTTTACTCAAGTACAAGATATATACTTATACCACCTCCGTTTATAGCCTATGACAAAAACTAATAGAAAACGAAGGCTAAAGCTAACGTTAGCAGATAGTGATGCTAGTTTGCTAGTTAAGTTTGCTCAACGATAATATTGCGACAGAAACACTTTTCAGTGCACATCACGCTCTGCGCTCCGACAGGGAGCTCTGCTCTGAACACCTGAACGGCCCGTTCACAGACTTCTGGCGTCTTTTTTGTCAACAAGCCGAGGCGCAGCGGCAGTTGCACTCCCACTTGCAGCCATGCTTCTCGTTTTCTCACATTCTCTGGCAGCTAGCGCGTGGCCGCGTGCACGAGAGAGGGGAGGGACTTAGAGCGTGCTTGAGAGGAGCGGGACTGCAGGCACGGCTGCAGTGCAGGGAGTGGAAACAGAGCGCTGAACACACACGGCTATTATTAAAACGCCGCTTTTTCACGGGAGTACTTTTCCCCGTCATTCTTAAAGTACCGATACTAATGAAATGGAGGAATCGTACCGTTTTTAACGGCAGGGTATCGCGGTACCTTTCAAGTATCGGTACACCGTGCAACACTAGTTGGTGTACATATTCTTTGAGAAAGGTGGAGTTCCCGTGGGGGGAGGGGGGCAGAGGGAGGGGAGACCAGGTGCATGTTGCAACAAATTATTGTTACAGTGGGGGAGGGGCGGGGGAGGGGTGTCTAAAGTCAAAGATGAATCTTGATTGTGCCAAATTTGACCCAGAGTCACCCACAACAATTCTGCTGGGTCTCCCCAAACCCGAACACCAAATTATACCTTTTTTTTTTTTTTAGAGACCTTCAGACGTGGCTAAAATTGTCCAAATCTGTTTTGTAGTGTTTATATAGCTGTTGTGGAGGATATCATGAAGCCTTGCTCCGATAAAAAGAACTAGAGCGTAGTTATTATATAATTTTAACTTGAAACGGGTCACCCGAACACAACACAAGGGTTGATGAGATAAGCCAGATGAGAAGCAGTAAAAGGTTTCTTTCAGTCTGACCCCAAAATATAATGCGGCCAGGTGATGGTTTTCACTCACATTTCCACGCAGATCCTTCTCCATGTCTTCTGTAAAGAAAGTGCGACAGGGAACATTATTTAGAATACATTTCATAAATTAAGTCTTGAAACAGGGGATCACTTGATGCCTTTAGATGCGTCAAATACTTAGGTGAATGACAACATGCCAGGGAGTTAAGATGCTAAAGAGAGAAAATACATAAAGAGAGCAGTCCACCAAGAGCAACACATTGCATCTTAATCTAGCCCATACAGGGCCGTTTCTAGCTCTTTGGGGGCCCTATGCAAGATGCTGTTTGGGGGCCCTAGTTTTTACAGTTTTTTTCAACTATAATGGGGGGATTCCGAAGCTTTTAAGATGATCTGTGGAGATGCATCAATCTGTTCCACTTTAAGAGGAAAACAGGCTAATTTCACGAAAACCAAGCAATTGAAACTTACAAAAAATGATATTAAAAAGGTAAACAATAAGGCTCCTCTACGTCTATAAATGCAGCATTTTCTCAACAATGTATAATTTACATTTTTCATCTTCCTCAGACGTCACTCATTGGCTGACAGCCCAACGATGATTTGGACTTCATTACCCCAAAAACACAAGCCACAGCTTTGCTATCATTGCAGTTTAGTTGTGTTTATATCCTACATTTGATTTGAAAGCATATAATGCTTCACCGAACACAGGAGGGGGGCTTGGCTGTCTACAAATAGAGAGGCGAAGTCCCTCCCTTTCCGGGGGAGCTCCATGGGACCTTATTTCGGGAAAAGGATGTATTGAAGTCAATGGGGAGAGAAAGATTATATTTCGATCCCGTTTGAATTGTGCCACAAATTACACATATGATGTTTGTCGATCTTAAAAAATAAATTCCATGTCGTAAAACCGCTCAATGAACTACATCTCCCGCATCACACACCAAGACGGCCGTCACGTTGGCACATTTCACTTCTTTCTTTCAGAATGAGGCGAAAAGTATTAAAAGAGGTGAAAATCACTACAAGTCTGGGCACGTTGAGAGCTGCACATACACACAAGGGGAGTTAGTCGGTTTCGTAAGAGCCAGCATGCAGGACCGGGATTCTGGGATTTGTAGTCTTTCTAATTGCGTATTTTACATCGTCTTATATTTCAAATATATATTATATATATTTCCGAAATAAGGTCCCATGGGTCGGAAGTAGATGGGCGGGACTTCGCCTCTCTATAAAGACGGCTAATTGTAATTCTCCCCAAATATATTGAGGCTGAACCTGAACTTTCAGCTTGGGGGCCCCCTAGTGGCCGCGGTGGCCCTATGCATCCGCACAGTACGCCTATAGGAAGAAACGGCCCTGAGCCCATAAGTAGATGAAGAAATACATCTCTACACGTCTGTATGTATCTGGTCTTTATGTTTGAATGGGATCAGCTAGTTATACAGGTAGACCTTATGTGGCTTTTGGTGGAAAACATAGTCATGCCAAGCACAATGAGGCAAACCAAAAATAGGTAGGTCACCCATGATGATTCTTACTAATTGAAGGTCACCTGTTTAATTTTATTCAACATGATGACACACTTAAAACATGACAACACAATAATAAATAAGAACTTGTACACCATATTCTTTAAAACACATGAGTGGAAGAGCACATCACTGATCATCCACAGACTGGAAATGAGTGAACAATAAGAGATGGGACTGGAGGGCTTTGTCTAGCCCTTGAAGAAACGGCAGGGAAACCCTGTGGGGCGGAAACATGAGCTCCACCGATGAATGTAAAGTTTACCTGGTGGAACGAAGAAGTCCCAGCGTAACTTAGGGTTGCTGGTTGTCAGCGAAGACCTGACACTGTTTGCAAACTCTATAGCGATATACAAAAATGTGTGGGTGAAAGGAAGGGAGGAAAGGAAGGGAGGAGAAGAGGGGAGTGATGAAGGATAGACAGATGTCAAAACCAGGAGTTGGTATGGACATCAGAGATATTTGGGAAAGCTTTTACCAATTTGCTAGCTAGAATGTAAGCAGCAGTTGGGAGGAGCTTTAAATTAAAGAGAATAAGAATAATATTTTCTAATTTTATATTTATTGAATGAAACAGGAAGGGAAAAGGTCTGCCAGATCACCCTTTCTCACATTACAATTAATTAGAAATAGTATTTTGTCAATATCTTTTATCCTTTGATTTGATATGATCAAAATAGGAGATAATATAAAGGCTTCAATGGGGATGATGTTTTAATTGAAAAAATACATTTAACGTCAGAATAAACAACCAATAACAACAATCGCTATCTAAAAAGCAATAGATAACCTCTTTATAGTTTGTTTTTGTTTGATCTCGGGTCAAATGGCAGGCAAGCTGTCCTCCCTGCTGGACAATGTGTCCCACCCCCTCCAGGACACCCTGTCCTCACTGTGCAGCTCCTTCAGCGATAGGCTGCTGTAACTTGCTACTGTTAAATACCAACCACCTAAATACCAATGTGCAATATGTGCTAGATGTGCAATATATATAGATGTCGTTAATACCTGTGTAATATATACCTGGCTGGTAAATCCTAAGAACTGTTACAGGATGTGTATTTTTTTTAAATGTAACTTTTTTATTTCTTATTTTATTTTTTATTATATCATAACTTAGTACTTTTTTTGAATGCATGTCATATATTTAACATATGTAACATTAAGCTGTCTGTGGCTCTTTTCCCTGCTGTAACTACGCAAATGTCCCCTCCGTGGGACTAATGAAGGTATTCTGATTCTGAAATAAGGTTGTGTGCCAGTCTACATTGAGAAAAACGAATAGGGGAATTTAGAGCCAATCAAAGGTCTTAGTCTGTTTACACAGGAGTTTATGCAGGTTGAACACAGAAATATAAAAAAACCTTTACTCTTGATTTAAATATAATTGGATACATGATAATAGAAAGAGTCTTGGCGCATTTCCACTGCAGGGCCTCGCACGGCTTAGTACGGTATAGTTAGGCCTTGGTAGGCCAGGCTCACTTTATGCTGCGTTTCCATTACAGTTTAGTAGCTGGGGCAGTAACTATAGTAACGCAGTGTAGGCGGAGCCGTGACGTCATCTTCAATGCGAAACACAAAGCCAACATCAGCCGTTAGCTGTTAGCCCTCAGAGCTCACAGCTCCTCATATCTGTTCAGAAACTAGACACAAGTTAAACAAGTACAAACCACAGACCGCCTGTGTCATGGCGAATACAGTCGCTGCTTTATTTATGTCTGTAGGCCGTTGTTGTGAGTGTGGACGGTCGGAGCATATATAATGTTAGCTTAGCCAAGCTCCATTTAGAAAACACGCATTTTAAAAGGTTTTTCGCCTGCCGTCTGTCTGCAGAATTGTCAAAGCATTAATTCATGGTTTTTACTAACCGGTATCAGTATGTTGTTACTTCGGCATCATTTTGAAACGTGTATTACAATTAAATCACGGTCAAATATGTTCATTTGGTTGTAGTTGCCAGCGATTCTCTCACTAGTTTAGCATACTCAGCCCGGTTGTTGGCCATCAAAGAACCTCGATTTTGGAGAGCCAGAAAAACTGTGAAAAAGTACCCGCTAGCCGGAACTACCCCTAGTGGAAACGCAACTAAAAAGGGGCCGGGCATGGCACGCTTAAACCGCGCTGTAGTAGAAATGCGCCAGCATAGGCTCTAAAGCAAAAGAGGAAATAAGCCAGCAAGGAGGATATGCTAATCAAACTCAGGAGATGCATGGGAAAAGAAGCTGCTGGCTCTGTTGGAATGAGAAGCGTTCACTGACCTGCTGCAGTTTCCCTCGGCGGGTGATATTCAAATGACTCAGGTGCGGCTAGGCTCGGTACGTTTCCCCTTCTCTGTGACGCCTCCAGGGAACTTGGCACAATCGTCTGCAGGGAGAGTCAAAGAGTATACGTTGAATGGCTGGTTGATTGGTCGTTTGTATTATTTTTGGTTAGCAGCCTCACCTGTAAAATAATTGGCTGACTATGCTTTGTGCTGACTCCTGACGGGACGAGGTTGGAGACGTTTTGGCCAGATGGTTCAGTTTGTTGTTCTTGTTTGGCTTCTGAAAACACATATTTTATCACTGATGTTATCATAAAAAACCGAGGAAAGTAGACACTGGAGAAACCACAAGGGGTCAGTGTAGCAACATGCTGTTCAGACCTGTGGGAGGCGCTTGTTGAGCTGCAGCATTTGACTTCTCCTCCTCTGCAGCAGCCTGACTTCCTGTCTTCTCAAAGCTTTCTTCTGGCTTCTGCAGCTCCTGTTAAGGGTCACAGAGGATTTCAAAGATTCATTATATATCCATCCCGAGTTCAAGTAGAGAGTATCACAAACTAGCCTGAGATCAAGAGGCTCATCAGCAGAGGCTAGTGTTGGAAGACTGTGTTTAAGTCAAAACTACGTTTCAAATGATTTCTGTAAGAAGCAAAAGGGAATGAGTGCAGTACGAGCCAGGAGAGCAGCAGGTTCATTATCGGGTCTTTATAGCCCACTGATCATAATGTGTTCAGATTTATGTCATCGTCTATAAGAAAAATCCTGACCGATGGGAGTGATGTGGGCCGGCTTGGTTGCGTCAAATTCTCAATGACTTTCTGTTCTTGTGCATCCTTAGAAGCCGGTTCTGTGCCACTTTGTTCCTCCCTGGCGTTCGTCGCCACTGGGCTTCCCCCTCTGGTCGAGGTGTGTGTTTGTGAGGCTGCTGACGAGGGAACATCTACAGTGCTGCTGCTCGTGATGGAGGGAGACGCCTGGTACTGAGGAGGAGATTCCCTTCCTTGCCTCTCAGGAGTGGTGCAAACGTCATCACGTCCTACGTCGCCGTTAACCCGGAGCAAAGCATCAGCCTAAATAACAGAGAACAGGTTTTTAATATTTTATAACTGCACTGCAGAGTTCACGGATATGCTCAAATTATAACAGCTGATCTAAGAAATGTCCAGACAATACCTTGACCTGGACTCTATTTACAAAAATCTATTTAATAATACATTTCAAATCGGTGTTATTTCACATACACCAGTCCTGTGAAACATTTTGTATTTGCTCACTTATTCTAATAAATGTCCAATCCAAGATGTGGGAATGAGTCGTTAAATATTCTGGTCAAATGGATATTGTTGCAATGTTGTTTCATTTTGGAACACTTTTTAATACATAATAAGTGTAAATGATCACATTTTGATCTGTATAAGATATAAAAAGGTCTATATGTAAGTATTTTCCGGTCCTTACTTGCAATAAAACGTAGGAACATTTAGTTTCTAGATATGAAACATCTGTAGGAAACATTGACCGCTACAACCAGGCTGCTGTAGCTCACACTCCGTTCAAAGCTAAACTAGATGAATTGATGACGAACAAAGAAATTAAAATAAACCCAGTGCCCTCATTTGTGTTCATTATCAGGCTCTCATCTCCGTCCGTTATTAGCTATTCATCCAGCTCACAACACCGTGCTGCCGCAGAGACAAAGAGGCAGTAATGTATGTGCGAGGAGCTCCTAGTGAGCGGTAACTTAAGACACAGCGGTGCAGTTGAGTGAATGCAGGCTCTCAGTCCCCCCCACCCCCCCCGCTTCCACCTTCTCATCCCTCTCCGAGCAGCCTGTGTGGGCCCTCTTTGTCCGCTGGGAGCCCACTTCACATTGAGAGGGCCCTACTTGTCAACTTCTTAAGTCAATAGGAAACAGAGGGCTCCATTGAAGCCGGGCTCTGCTCAGACTCCTGACAAGACATTCCAGAAAAGCGCTGTGCTCAATGTAGTCTGGTAATAATCTGCCTCTCCCTCCCCGCCACGCCAAAACACAAGATCTCATTTTCAATATTCCCATTAGGAAATATTTGCAGAAGAAAAGGAAATGGATCCTGTCGAGAGCACTCTGAGCTAAATTGAAACATTACATGCTTCTTCTCTGAGGGGAAGTCTTGTGTTTTCCCAGCCGTTTCACCATGGCCGCCCGGTGGCATTCAGTGTGTCTGCCATGAGGGGGGGGGGGTTTGCCCTCCAGCCTGTGAGGAGTGTGAAGTTACTCCATGTAAAGTGGTCAGGACCTCAAACATACCCACTGGAGCACTGTTGTGGTTAGGGATGTCACAAGAACCAATACCTTAGTACAAAGTAGGGCTGTGCGATTATAGCAAAAATCATAATCACGATTACTTTGGTCAATAATTGATATCACGATTATTAAAAACGATATCCATTTACTTTGAAAACATCCATTTATTGGAAACATTTTTTTTAACATTATGTTTTTAACAGTTGATTACCCTGAACTTTAAGTATAATTCAACTGAAAAACCAATAAGAATAAATAAAAACATTTTTTTATAAAAATAATAATCGTTTTATTTCGATTACGTTGTTTTCGTAATCGTTGCAAGCCAAAATCGTAATCGAGTACAAATTCCAAAATTCTTAAATGTTATGGTTCTTACTTTTGACCCGGTAGTACAGTCAGGGCTTGAGACTAAGGTTGTCCTGGTAATTATAGAAAATATATTTGTGATCAAATAAACTCATTATCTGTGTCCGGATGTTCCTTTTGATGAATGCTTTAAGATAGGGGTTCCCACTTTTTTTTCCCAAGAGCCCCCCCAAATGACTCCTGTTGGAAGTTGCCCCGACGACGCAACAACGTTAATTAATGTTTAAAAGTCTCAAAAATGCTACTGTCACAAACTGGATGAATGTGAAGTATTGTGTTAAAGGAGGATGAAAGCGTAATTAAGGAGCACTATTGGAGTGATGGTTATTGGACTCAGGATTAATTAATTTGGATTCTCGCTGTATGAAGAAATTAAAGGACGATGCGGAAGTGGAAACAATTCACAAAGGGATTAAGCTGTTTAAAACACATGCTCGAAGTAAACCGGATTTTGCCGATGTGTTTATGTGGATTCAAAAGTCGTAAATAATCTACAAAATGGAGGAGACCGATCTGATTGGAGCAACTGTGACAAATAATCCAACTGAAACCGGCATGGACAATGACTATGTTTTAAAAATGCGCTTATCCAGAAAAGCCCGGTTTGGACACTTTATGGGCAGAAGAAACATTTCTATTAAAGACATAATTATACATTTCTGTCTTTTTATGCCTTTATTAGCTACTAACTTGAATTTTTATTAAAATGAATTAATCAACTATTTTTTATATTTTATTTTAATGTAGAGACAAGGCTTTTAGTGACAATCATGTATTGCGTTACAATTATAGGTAAAAAAAAAAATCTAAATATGATATTTGGCCTCAAATCATCTGAGGCCTGGCGCCCCCCCTGCGATCTTTGGCGCCCCCCAGGTTGGGAACCACTACTTTAAGAAACTTCAATAAATATAGCTATTATATTATATATTATTAACTATAGCTATATAGCTATAGTTAAAAGAGATGTTTTTCACAGGAATTTCAAATGGATATTGGATAGGGAATTATGACCTCATAAACTTCTCACCAAAAAACTGTATGTACAGAATAATAAATTAGTATATGTTAAGGTCATGCTTTTATTGTTTTGTAACGTGGTTTGGAGCATTTTGGAATTTCATTTACTACATTTCTGCTAGTTTTTGTTAAACTAATCATAACTAAATCATTGCATGTTTGTATGAAGAGACATTTAAATGAATAAGAACAATATTTAAGTAAATAAGTACTACTGCAGGAGTAGTGGGTCGATTTCACTGCGACCATCAAACACTTGAAAAAGCAACAACCCACATTTTGAGGATGCTTTAAAGCATATTTACATCAGCAAATGTTTTTATTGTAGGGCAGTAATCTGTGGAGGTAGTCATGATTTATTCTGAGTCGGTCTCACCTTGCTGGGCCATGGTCCCCCCGCTGAGGGTCGGGGCTGGAAGTAAGGCTTGGGCGTCAGCAAAGGCACCGGTTTGGGCGACAGGGTTCTGTTGGACGGCGGCTCAGACGAGCGGGAGCGGATCTGAGGCCGCTGGTGAGAGGGCTCCTTGGGAAACTCCTCCACCCGCGCCTCCAGTGTAGACGTGAACTTAGGAGCCGGGGCCGACTGCTGTCGAAGATACCTCAGGGGCCCGTGGGGGTCAACGTCAAAGGGGTCAGGGGTCATCGGGGAGAGGGAGATGGGTAAAGAGGGATCAGCAGATATACTGCGGTCCAGGATATTTGGCAACTGTAGGCGCTCCATGACGGATTCACTGATGGAGAAGCGCTGGGCGTAATGTTGGAGTATGGCCGACGCCTCCTCTGGAGTTCTGGCTCTCCTGTACGCTTCCCGCAGCTCAAGCTCACGACGCTCCCTGTTGGATAGGAAGGGAGTTTAAGTAGGATGAAAACTGACATGACCCGATTTGATTTATATTATATGCACAATATGTACGCTGATGTACTCGTAAAAGTAATACGTCCCCATTCTTGGAAATGTGGATTTTAATGCAGAAAAGCTTTTACTACTCTCTGTTGCCAGTTGACATTTCAACTAATTCAACTCAAACTATATTTGCACCATCTATACCATCCATTTCATTTGTTCTCCTTAATTGAACCCCATGAGGAGACACCGTCACCTTTGTGCCCACTTATAGTATTTAAAAAGTAGATTAAATGATCTTTGAGAAAGACCCAGTTTTCCATTACACTACTTTGTTACATACAGCTTTGTTGTCTGAGCTGAACACAGATGAATCGTCCTTTTTATGTGTATGCCACATACTTGTCCTGCACTATCTCTCTGTATGTCTTGATGCTTTTCCTCCTATGGGAGGTACAGATTTCTCCCGACATCAACTGCTCCATCATCTTGCGTTCCTCCTCCTTCTTGATCAGGTCCTGGGAGATACTCCTCCTCCGATTTTTCCATCGGGCCAGGTCCTGACACACAAACAGATCAGAAGTGTTTCAGTTCCAAGTGAAGCAAGGCAAGAGTGCTCAGCAGCAGTTCTGAGACCTGAAGCACCGCTGTGGACCTAGACAACTGATTAAAGTTGCTTAACTGGGGCACAGCAAAACAAGTTCATGCTTTTGGCCTGCAGGCAGAAAACCAACTGTCTGTCTGTCTGTAGGTCTGTCCTTCCTTCTGTCTGTCCGTCCGTCCGTCCGTCTGTAGGTCTGTCTGTCTGTCTGTCTGTCTGTCTGTAGGTCTGTCCTTCCTTCTGTCTGTCCGTCCGTCCGTCTGTAGGTCTGTCTGTCTGTCTGTCTGTCTGTCGGTCTGTCCTTCCTTCTGTCTGTCTGTCCGTCTGTAGGTCTGTCTTTCCTTCCTTCTGTCTGTCCATCTGTCCTTCCTTCTGTCTGTAGGTCTGTCCTTCCTTCTGTCCGTCCGTCCGTCCGTCTGTCTGTCTGTCTGTCTATCCTTCCTTCTGTCTGTCCGTCTGTCTGTAGGTCTGTCCTTCCTTCCTTCTGTATGTCCTTCCGTCTGTCTGTCTGTCTGTCCTTCCTTCTGTCTGTCTGTCTGTCTGTCCTTCCTTCTGTCTGTCTGTCTGTCTGTCTGTCTGTCCGTCCGTCTGTAGGTCTGTCTGATAAACTACTGACACAAAGGGTGCAATAAAATCAAACTGTGCATTTGAGACAATTGTAGTCCTAATCTGAGCCACTCACATCCTGCCAGTGGTCGTCTTCTTCCTTCATCTCGTTGTACTGGTTGAGCATCAGTTCATGACGCACCTGACTGTGGGGCTGCAACATGGCCTCCTCCTCATCTCGCATGTCAATCATACTCACACTCCTGAGGAGAGGAGGGGGACACAGACAGAGAACAGGGATTTTAAAAATCATGCGTTGACCAGAGTACAATCGTTTTTTTTGTATTTACTGTAGATAGTAGTTCTCTAAATGTCCTTGGGTGCATTGTACTAGAGAGAGGCGAAGTCCCTCCCTTTCCGGGGGGAGCTCCATGGGACCTTATTTCTAAAAAATTATGTATTGAAGTCAATGGCGAGAGAAAGATTATCTTCCGATTCCGTTTGAATTGTGCCACAAATTACACATATGATGTTTGTCAATTTAAAAGATAACTTTGCAAGTCAAAAAAATAAAAATGTGTCGTAAAACTGAAGTAACACTTTTTTTTTTGTGAAACCGCTCAATGAACTACATCTCCCGCCTCGCACCACACACCCAGACGGCCGTCACGTTGGAACATTTCACTTCTTTCTTTCAGAATGAGGCGGAAAGTATTAAACGAGGTGAAAATCACTCCAAGTCTGGGCACGTTGAGAGCTGTACATACACACAAGGGGAGTGAGCCGGTTCCGTAAGAGCCAGCATGCGGGACCGGGACTCTGGGATTTGTAGTCTTTTCCACCATAGTCTTATATTTCAACAGTTTTACCACAAACTGTGATTTTTTTGACATGGAAATTATGTTTTAAGATTGACAAACATCATATGTGTAATTCATGGCACAATTCAAACGGGATGGAAAGATACGTTTTCTCTCCCCATTGACTTCAATGCATAATTTTTCCGAAATAAGGTCCCATGGTTTGGAAGTAGATGGGCGGGACTTCTATGTTGCCTTTGCCTTTTCCAAGACTAAGCAATGGCAAACAATTGGTTATGTTGTAGTAGTATTGTATCATGATCCACCATACATATGTGTAACCATTCTATCATTATAAGGAAAAGAACCAATGGCTCTGTACAGATAACAAAACAAGATGTGTCTTTTTAAGAAGCATTTAAAGTCCTGTCCTCATGCTCACCCAAGGCATAATTGATATCTTAGAAATAACACAACATTCACAATTCTCTCAAGTCATTTTCCTTTAGTTCGTTCCTTTGAATATTCCCACGTCGTTTCATTTCACGCTCAAACATTTGTTCCACAGGACATTCAATACATTAGATTAGATCAATTAGTGAGAACATATCAGCTGCAGGTAGTTTGTAAGTAGCATTCTGATGTGAGTGTATGAGATGCAACAACCATACGGTCTTCAAAGAAGTGTCACAGACAGTTCACACTGATTTTATATATTTGTGCAGTCAGTAATGTTAGAGCATTCATTTCTAGATTACAGAGAAGACAGTAAAGTGCAGCCTTTTTTGATTGTGATGGCCAACTTGTGAGCAGAAGTGTTTTCAATCAAATAGACGACTGACATGTTACTTGTTTTTTGAAAGTTTTGCTCAATGGGACGTCAATCAAAAACTTTTAAACAAACAATTGTGTTCTCACCATGTTATGAACCACTTCTGCCACATGAAAAGCTGCACTTTTTACATTAGCAAATGAGATCACATGATAATTCATCCTGTAAGGGAGAGGGTGTCAGGAGGGCGGTTGAAATGATTGCGTTACATGCAGCTGGCAGAAGCACTAATGATGTCGGAGCAGCACAGTTTAGTAGTCCTCTCTACACACACTACAGCAGGCGCTTTGAATACATCCGAGAGGACATGGTTGTTGCCAGCAGGAAAGACATGTGACTACATTTAGTAAAAACTACATTTCTTGATATTTCAGATCAAGTTTATGGTAAATGGACATTGTTTGACACGATAATAGAGTCTTTTAACTTATTATTTGACTTACAAGAAGGAAAAATCTGCTTAATTTGAGGACTTTTGTTTTCCGTGTAAAGACAATTAGAAAAAAAGTTATCCCGAGTCAAATCAGATCATCTCCTAACTAATGTTATGATACATACAGTAAGCCCTGGCTGACTGCACTTACTGCCATTTTCACCTCCATGTATACATTACAGTCTTTGCCTAGAAGTATTTCAGTCTAGTTATTTCACTCTTCAGTGGGGTTGTATAGATACATTGATCATATACTGGAGCCTCTTATTGGCTGAGCTGCTAAGATAAATGAAAGCACTTCTTAATGACATTCAGTAGAGAATTGAAGTATCACATGAGGGCCATTTTAAGAGGATTTCCTACCCTGGCAAGATACACTTCTGTGGCAGTGCACTACAATCTCGTAAATCACTGGTAAATTTTTATATACAAAGCCATGTTAGGGAAACTTCCATCTTATATCTGCTCCCTGATCTCACGGAGAATTGTAAGTGGCTAATGCCTGAGATTGAATGCAGTGGTTTTATTAAATGTGCCAACTGCTAGGACTGTCTTAGGGAAGACAGCTTTTAGATGCGCAGCTCCTCTGTCTTGGAACAGTCTGCAAATTAAATGGAAACTGAGCAATCTGGTGCCACTAAATGTTTTTATAGCTCGGTTGGATGCTACTCAATCAGAAGCTATTGGTACCTGTTTATGTGAATAATTATGTAAATGATGCTGGATGATGTCCTTTTGATGTTCTATTTATGTTCTTATGTTTCATGTGGAACTACTTGAGCAGGTCTCCCTTGGAAAAGAGATCAATGATCTCAATGGGATTTATCTGTATACATAAAGGTTTGAAATGAAATTCTACATTTAAAAGATGGTTGAATATAAAAATATAAAGAATTTGCACGAATGTCACCTTTAATGATACTAAAACCACCCCACCAGAAAAACATTCACTGGCTTTGAGAAACTTTTGGCAGATTGTTTCCACTTGCATAAAGGACATTGCAACACTCGATAGGCGACAGAATGATTATTGAGCGGGCTTTGCTTTGCAGTGCGTAGCAGGGCTGGGCCAGACAGCCGAGTGTCTGAGTGCTAACGGGACAACTTACTGTGGGTCCTCTGACACACTGTGTGTGCGGCTGAATCTACAGAAGGCAGAGAACACAATCACAAATGAGTACAAGTACACTCAAAAGAGACAATCAGCATTCACTCATGTGGATATCAGACACAGTGATGGGATATGTAATCGCTAGTGAGTTACATATCTGTGATCGCACTGACAATGAGTTAGTTATGACAGATTTCATACAGAATTGTTCAGAAATGTTTCAAAAAAGTGCCCCTTCTGGTTTTGTGACCAAGCACTGAGGTGTGTCAGGTTTAACTCTGATCCTTAAACCAGGCACAAGGGGGCAGTGTTAACCATAACGCAGCCAGAGCAGCAGACACATCCCTGCATACCAACACACTGCTAGCATAAGACAGATGCATATGGCAATGATCTCTAATGCAGCTGACACGTAGCTTTTAAAAACTAAAAGCAACCTCCATCAGACAGCGCACATCCTCCGCCTGTGACTACCACCGGTATGTTGGGCTGCGACCGCTAAAGGTCTTCACACATGCTTTATTTATGTAGCTGCCTCTGTGATGTTGGAGGGGTGTGAGAGTAAGCGTGACCTGTGGTTTCTCGCCACAAGAGAACGAGGAGACTAAATTAATAGAAGCTTTGCTAAATCAGGGCCAGATACTTCTAAGATGGCTATCTGCCATTTGGTTTGTTGCAGTAAAATGATCACTCGCCATATGTTTTGTAGGAAGATGAAAGCCTGTGATAAAGTGGGGTTTGCTTTACAGATGGTATTTGAGGGATATTTATGGAATTGATTGAAATACATTTAAGCATTCAGGAACGGCCAAATCATTTTTGGATCAAATTGAGTCCGTTTCGAACTCCTTCTTGGGACTCCAGAAAGATTCATGAAAAATAACATTCTCAAATGTTTCTCTCCAAATTCCTTAATAACCAAAAATAAGCAATGCAATTAGAATAAAATCCGAATTGCTCACAGTTTCCATGCATTCTCTGTACAATAACAGTTGCTTTTTAGAAGTTTGCATTTGAAAGAAAGTCATGCAATCTTTCCGTAGTCATCCAGAAAGGAGCAGTGCAGTCGAGGTCGCATGCTAAGATTGAGTATTCAAAACAGTCATTTGAATACAAGACCTTTTGATTTGAAAGTTGCATATAGTAGTTTAAGTTCAACTCAGTGGAGATGATTGAAATGTAGTGTAGTTGCTGGACGGGGCTCACGTTGCAGGAAGACCGCTCTCCGACAAAGTGCTTCCTTCTTTTGGGTCGCCACTTTCGCTCAGCGCCCGTCCCTTCCGCCGGCCTGTATCGGTTGTTACCATGGCAGCGGGCACAGGAAGGAAGTGCGGGGGATTCGTGGTGTTGGGAGAGGTGAGCGTTTGGCCGACCTGTTTCTCTGCATCTTCGGCCAACGGGACACCGGCGGCTCCCGTCCCCACAGCCGCTTCCTCCGGCTCGCTCACAGGTGGATGCTTCCCCGAGGCGACGGGGCTCACTGCGGCAGATTTAGCCACCGGAGTCGTCGAATGGTGGAAGAATTCCTCCGAGCACGAGCGAGCTGGAGTACTGCAGAAAGCAAAGCAAACTAAAATGCACTGCTGCCTGGTTGTCATCCTATATCATCACCAGACAGCATTCCTCTGGAGGAGCTCAAATGGAGGGGTTTTCTAAAAGACATAAATCTGAGACAATAGCATAGCATGCTCACAAATCCCTTCTCAGCAGACAAACAAATTGGAGTCAAAAAGCCAACGTATAATTCTCTCAACACTGTTTTTCTGTCATCCCGTGATGAACAGCCACTTTCTGAGAGGCTTATTATTGGACTATAAATTCCCAGCATGCATGGCAGGGGGAGAAAGGCTATGAAAAGGCCAAGCTTCAGCCCCAGCCTGCTCAGGGTCAGGGAAGGAAGAAAGCCTAATTTCCTTACATCCTGAGGGAGGGTAGCATGTTCCCTGTGAGAGTGTGTGTGTGTGTGTGTGTGTGTGAACACCATAAAGTACCTGTTTGTGTTAACCTGCTGAGTTTATATTTGAAGGTGTGTGAAGTCTTACTCATGTGTTTTTTCACCGTTGATAGACGTCTACCAAAACAAATATGTTGATGTTATATAACCTCCTGGCAACACTGAAACACATACATTCCAGCGTCAGTTTTCTTCGAGCTACAAAATACGAGCTGTTACCAACTAAAGAAGCCAATATCAAAGCCCTTTGAAACATCCAGAAACCCCCCTTTTTCCTTGGATTGCAGATAAACACATGTCAGATTTCCTTTGAGCATTCATTTCACTCCCCTGATTCGCTGACAACCAAATCAATGCCGTATCATCCCTGCCAGGAAAAGCTGGAACAACTGGGGAAGTGAGGCTAACGACTGTCCAACAGGACGGAGAATGAAACTGCTGGACCAGGAAATAACAGCGGAAAGGGCATTAAAAAAAAAGGGATTAAAAAAACAAAACACAACAGACCTAAACTGCAAGACAGCAACATTGTAGTCATGCATCTTAGTTGCCGTCAGCACAGGGACATATAGCATACTTGTATATTCGCAGCTCATAATAGCCTCAACTGCTTTGTTTCAGATGTTAAACTCGTGCTGACTCTCTGTTATGTCGGTCCGGTAACGGTAGAGCCAAAGATGATAAGTGCTGGATGAAAACACAAGCTGTGAATGTGAAACTATTTTGTACCAAAGAAACAATCGTGATACAAACTGTTCGTCGCGAGGCATGCAGATCACCCCAATTAACTGAGGGCATTGTGTTTGGACAGAAGAGCTGCTGATGAGGTCCCTTTAGTGTTTTCAGTTGAACACATTCCGTTCACCTTCACTGTGTGAGGATGCAGGTGTGTGTCTCCCGACTTGCACACAAAGCTGAAATCACCTGTGTGGCTACATGTGCCTAAAGTACAGGTGAGCTGATCCGTCACTAAAACAAAAGCACAGCTGCAATAAGAGAGTCGCCTGCTGACTGCATTCTTTTAAATTATTCCTCACATATTCAGCATTGCAGTCGTATTGAAACACGATGCAGAAGCACCAGAGAAATCGTTTAAATATTCCTATACCACGCATACCTCTTCCTGGTCTGAACCTGGCTCCTACATTACCCACAATGCAACATGACTGGTGATAGTTCATGTTGTTGTGTTATGCTCGTAGTCACTGATTGCTATTTGTAGGCAATAGCATAGGTCTCAGATGTACAGTTGCAAGAAAAACCTGTGAACCTTTGGATTCTCCACACATAGCGTTCCTTCCAAACAACTCAGCTTTGGTTTCATCTGTCCACAGAACATGTTGCCGGTAGTGCTGTGGAACATCCAGGTGCTCTTTTGCAAACTTCAAACGTGCAGCAATGTTTTCTCTGGACAGCAGTGGCTTCCTCCGTGGTGTCCTCCCAGGAACTCCATTCTTGTTCAGTGTTTTACGTATCGTAGATTCGTCAACAGAGATGTTAGCATGTGCCAGAGATTTCTTTAAGTCTCTAGCTGACACTCTAGGACTCTTCTTCACCTCATTGAGCATTCTGCGCTGTGCTCTTGCAGTCATCTTTACAGGACGGCCACTCCTAGGGAGAGTAGCAACAGTGCTGAACTTTCTCCATTCATAGACAACTTGTCTCACCGTGGACTGATGACCATCAAGGCTTTAGAGATACTTTTGGAACCCTTTCCAGCTTTATGCAAGTCAACCATTCTTAATCGTAGGTCTTCTGAGAGCTCTTCTGTGCGAGGCATGGTTCACATCTGGCAATGCTTCTTAAGAATAGCAAATTCAAAACTGGTGTGTATTTTTTATAGGGCAGGGCAGCTTTAACCAACACCTCCAATCTCGTCTCATTGATTGGACTCCAGGCTGGCTGACTCCTGACTCCAAGTAGCTCTTGGAGAAGTCTTTAGCCTCGGGGTTCACATACTTTTTCCACCCTGCACTGTGAATGTGTACATGGTGTGTTCAATAAAAACATGAAAACATATCATTGTTTGTGTGGTATTAGTTTAAGCAGACTGTGTTTGTCTATTGTTGTGACTTAGACGAAGATCAGAACACATTGTATGACCAACTTATGCAGAAATCCAGGTCATTCCAAAGGGTTCACTTACTTTTTCTTGCAACTGTATATTCTATTCTACACACAGAACAACAGTAATGTTAATCCAATATCCACTTTTCTTTTTGCTCCGTTTTCATCTCCTCCAACTCCGAAGAAAAAAAAAAACAGCTTATAGTCAGATTTGTTTACTTTTTACTGTATACAAATATATAAAAAACATGTCTATGAAGTGTTTTGCTCAAAATACCAAACAGATCACCCATTCTAGCCATGCCTCATATCCCTCTATTTCACTTCCTGTTTCAAAAGTGATGATTTGGGTATAAAGCTTTAAAGAGGAGGGGTCTGAGTTCACGCGGGACCCGGCAGCTACCGTCTAAACTAAATGCTGCCGTGATGAAACGCCATATCATGGATTATCAAGTATCTGAAACAGTTTGGAGCTCAAAGGCTTTCTCTCTTGCCGGTTATACCACAAGGTGAGTTCCTTTTTACTTCCTGCTTCTTCACACACATGCTCTCCAGTACAGGTTAGCTCTGAGTGTTAGCGATGCTAATGTAAACACCGACCATATTACGTCCAAAACAGCCGGGCATTGTTTCTGATAGCAACGTTTCTGATTGGGCCGTGGGTCCACATTTCAGATATTACGTCATATCGGACGCAAATCTGGATCAGCTCCGTTGTAGCCCCGTTTTTAGAGATTTGGGTACGGAGGAAAAGAGAGAGGGGTTTATTTTCTGACGCTGCGTGAGTTTATCATACTTATAGGGCAGAGGCTCACTGCTCCTCCTCACATGGATCACAACACGAGGGGTGGAAGCAGTCTGCTCCCCTTCATCCTCGTCCTTTTTAGTCTGCTTCACCTTCTGAATCTGTATCTGGGGGTCAAGGGTCGGGCAGGGGGACTCTTCAGGTCTGTCCTCTAAACTAGGGGCTTCATTTGGACTGTTACATCACCCGTTCACACACACACACACACACACACACACACACACACACACACACACACACACACACACACACACACACACACACACACACACACACACACACACACACACACACACACACACACACACACACACACACACACACACACACACACACACACACACACACACACACACACACACACACACACACACACACACACACACACACACACACACACACACACACACACACACACACACACACACACACACACACACACACACACACACACACACACACACACACACACACACACACACACACACACACACACACACACACACACACAAACCCAAACCTCCAAATGTTTTCCTTCAAAAACGACTGAGTCACAATCTGACACTCTCTACCACGACACACAGACCACTAACACCAAACACACTGATACTGAAACAGATCAAAGCGCATTCACTGATACACTAAACCAGCAGAAATGTGACACTTGTACAGTGAGAGCCACTGGCAACAAATGATTAGAAGAATATAAATGAAATCCCAGCACTCTACACATGCCAACCAATGCATACCAATAAGACCGTCAGATTGTAATCTACTTTTTTATGTAGTAGATTTCACACTTTCACTTCAATCGGAGCCAATGAAAAAGCACATCTGGCCTCCATTAGCCACTCCCATATGAGACGTTCTCTTGCAATATCAATAAACAACACTCAAAAAGATGTTAGTGGGTATTAGACTTCGTAAATAATAAACGTGCTTTTCCCCCCAACATCTACATTCTTTCTTTGTGATCAGTTATATCAATACTGTAAAGACAAATGTCCCACATTCTAAAATAAATAACTTCATGGTCAACTTTGGACCATATTCAATTTCTTGTTAGAATTTCTCACGCTAATGTGAACTCACAAAACATGAAGGAAGCATCGTCTGCTTGAAACTGCATTTTCAGCTGCAGGCAGAAATGTGTGGAATTCTCTACCAGAACATTTGTGAACACTTTTAATTAAAACATTTGTTATCTGCAGCAAATCAATTTCAAGCTATAACAAGGTAATGGTTGGACCCGTCACCAACTGATCAGTTCATTATGCACTTACACTGCCCTTGATCTCCAACTGCAGCATCCAGGAACACACCTAATGTAAAATGCTCTGCACCACTCTTTAAATAACAAGGCCCTTATGTCAAAAGAATTCTTATAGCAGAAATGCCAAGAATACTTTATCCATCAGATAAAAAAATACACTTGGTGTATATACTCACTTTATTAAACTTGACTTGTATTTAAATATCTAAAGTAACCCAAATAAATGACTATTTATGTACACTTCCAATCACTGCAGCAGTTAGACTCACCTGAACGGTCTGTCTCCCCCTACAGGTGAGGTCGCAGTACTCCAGCTCTTGCGCGCCCCGTCCTCTTTGTCGTTCTTCTTCTTGCGGAGGGGCGTTGGCACGTATCCGCTCTGGTTGCTCTTGTTGGGCAGGTACTGGTTGAAGGGCATGGCGGTGCGCGGCTCGCTGATGGACGTCCGCCGTGTCGACATGTCGTCCTTACGCACGTCTGGCATCTTCCTGTGGGGGGGGCCGTCGGACTCTGAGTCGCTGCCGCGGCCTGTGGTGGGGAGATGGGAGGAAATATATCTGCACTCCTGATGAAGCATATACATGTAAAGTGTCTCTCTGATATGATCTATTCACTTTCTGAATAATAAAATGTGTCAATTGTAAATAAAGAAAAGAGACGGGGACAAATCAATAATTTGATTGCGATTTCTAATCTCTGAATATTAATATTGCTTTATTTATCCCCAAGCCGTTAACTACATCATATTAAGGCGTGCACAACATTAAAGTGCTGTTCCAGGGTTATTATATGCAGTGCATTCCAGCGGCTGAACATAAATCACCCCAAGCGGATTGACTTTTATGAAACAAAGCAAGTAACATAATAATAAATCATCACCAAATGTATAATGTGCAGCTCCTGCTCACAACCTTCTAGCCTACAGTTGGGAAGAATTCCACTTGTCTGTCCGCATCCCATTTGAAACATATCGTTAGGGCTTTTCATATCAGCGGCAACACCTGGAGCTGCACAAGTGCACCGCTCAAGGACTTTCCCTACCCCTCTGCAGATGTTCATCCTCTGAGTACAGACAGCAACGAGTAATGAGGACACATCCCATAGACATGCCAACAGCATACATGGGAATACGTCATTAGGGCGTTTTCACAAATGTTAACCCCATTTCAAAAACTACAAGTATACCTGCAGCCTTGCTTACCCAATCTCGCTCTAAATTCCTCTCCAAGATGCTCGGCACATGTGCTACTGGAATCCCCCTCTCTTTGGATGCATGCAAACTCCTGAATTTCTATATATACATTTTCCATGCATCAACCCACAATTTATAGCAGATCCAAACCGTAAAATCTTCCCTGAGTTCTGAAGAGATACATGTGGATGCAGCTGCAGCTCTCGGTGGAAACAAACGTGACATTTTACACTTGTAAAAAGCTCCCTTTCTATCCATAGACTTATTCATTTTTATGTGGTTCTAAAAGATTGACAGATCAAGGTCCAAAAGAGGCCTTGGGGTATCTGCACTTTCAACAATAAGCGGCTCAATCATGACTCTTAGCCCATCAATTGGAAACATGAGTGACTCTACCATCCAAGTCAATCCGTCCTTAAGGAACAACACATGTCTGTAGGGAGTGATCTGCTTTCTCTGCACATCTGGTAACACTGAAGCTTGAGGGAAGGTTTTCATGGGTCAGTACGGTACCAGAGACTCACAGAAACCTATTGACATCAACATGCAGTAATACTACAGGAAGTGTAAAAGCCACAGAGTCCACTTCCATATCCACTGCAGTGACTAGAAGGCTGTAACAAAAGAGGAGGAGTGATAGTGATACTCTTAACATCTTAAACGACGACAATTTCTCTGCGCAAGCATTCACGCTTTTTCAAATTCCTCCCATTATGCGACATAGATTTTTCCCGGCAGAATGTACAGCAAAAGTATAAAAGACTTTAAAAATAGTGAGTGATCTTGGACGGATGATACTGAGTCAACAAAGAAATTGGTTCTCTAGCCGGTTACATTTAGAATATTGTATCCAAATACTCAGATTTCTTAAGCTCTGATGGTAATCAATCTTTTATCCCTGCTCTACATGTTTCCCAGCCAAAAAAGGATTCAAGTCTATAACATTTGGATTGGAAACCATATTCAATGTTCTATTCCCCTAAAGGTGGGGTAGGTCATTCACTTCAGAAACACGTGTTATATTCCATGGAATGCTCTTAACGTCCCGATAGCAATGAATACATGAAATGCTTTGACAATAAATACATAACAAAATGTCATCAGTGGAAGCCGTGGCGCTGTAAAAAGCACGACCAATCACCTGAGCCGGCCCGGCTAAAGTAACTGGTTGGCCTACCTGCCTGTCAGCCTTCCATCTGGGCACAAACTTATCTCGTGCCCTCATTGGTCATGTGCGCGTTCGTGTGTTGGAGGCGGGGCTCTGTGAGGAAGTCTGAAGGAAGGGGCAGATTTTTTCCGGTTGTGTACTTTCAAATTCTCGCGCACTCGATCTGGTTTCTCCATTCTTACCTACCCTACCTTTAACAGACACCTTATAATATTTGTAATAATAATATTTGTAAAGAAGAAAAATTGAAAATGAAAGCAAGAAAAAGCCCAACAGAGGAATTGTCGAATTCACGTTGAGCTTCAAGAAACAATATTTAAATGTTAATTGTTATTCGGTGCATGCGCATTTTAAACCTTGCTGTGAATTAATCTTATCGTTGGCTGTGAGTCCCAAGGCGTGTGATGTGAGGGCAGTAGTGTGAGAACATTTTCAGAATGTGGGCAGGACAACCCTGAAAAGCATAACATTTTTATTGTTTCAAGCGGTCTTTTACTAGTGATGGGTGTTGCCCTCCAACAAGTGTACAAGAGGAGGACAGGTTGTACTACAGCAGCACCAGAAGCAAAAAGTGTCTGGCCCACCGACGCTGTATCCATCGACTGTAACTAAAGAGCATCTGCAATATGGAATCTCTTTCAGTGTTCGAATTAAACTCTTCTCCTTGTCCCCTAACTACTGTCCGAGTGAAGTGACTTTACAGAGCTGAATAGTGAAAGGGCTTCGTCTGAAAAAGGTCAGAGCAGGAAAAAAGTTGAGTTTGTGTGCACGTTCATAAATGGACGCTCTTGTTCTGGAGCACTTGGAGCACCCTGGGATGGGATGATTGTTGTCCCGTTCTCACTTCTCCAGTGTGTGCCTCCTGGCTCTGATCTGATCGTATGAAACCCCTCAATAACAGCATGGGTCTGACAATATGGATCTTGACATACTAACCTCTCCATAACCTATTCCCATATCGTACCACAAAGACCTTCTGACAGCAGATATGAAAAAGCCTGAAGGAATGTCTGTGGTGTTCAAAGCATTTCGGAAGTCACTTAAACATACGCTGTCATTCAGTTATTTTAGGTAAGCCTTGCCAGCCCTTTATATCTCTAATTTTCTGAATTACAGATCACGGACGTATAACAACACGAGAGAGGCACACTTCGACTTCCAGAAGGTTTTTAGTTAGACTGCTCGTGACAGACACTAAGACTTTGGAGCTTCCCTCCAAACAAAAACAGTCTGACAGGAAGCTCTGCCTCACTCTGTGCTTTCCCACAGTTCAGAGATGAAACGTACATTAAGCTTTGTGACGACTTCTGTAAAATGTTATAGGCCGTCATTAAAATTTAAAAAGGGTCAAATTCAAATAAAGCGTCGCAATGAAAAGCTTTCTATGACGGCATATGGTCGTCTTGGCATTTTAAATGCAGCCAAAATCTATTTTTGACTCCATTTTTGATTTCAGCACAATACTAATTGCCGGCTGTTGGCAGTTCCTGCCCGTCTTGGCTCAACTTATTATGGGAAATTGAGAGGCTGCAATTGTGAATGCATTTAATTAGATAAGCCAATATCGTTATAGAAGCAACACACACTTCTACAGACACTGTGTAACAATGTGCACCTGGATGCAGATATCCTATCCTTATGGACAATGCATTGAGGCAGACATCTGTCATTTAAAGCAATGTCCCCACAGCCTCGAACAGCCAAGATAAATAGGTGTAATAAGGCAGCATATTTCCAAGATGAGGAACTATCCCTATATTGAATGTGTCAGCGAAGTGTCGGATCAAAAAAAGAGCACTAGATCCTGAAAACACATTTCTTTGCCTCACTATTATACTAGCATGATTCACCTCTTCCTCTCACTCGTGTCATAAACACTATGAGGCTGCACGGCTGGACACGCACCATGGCGGAGGCATTCATTCGCATTCGCGCACACACACAGTTACTTTTCAATGGAAGAAAAGTACAGGTGCGGGTGGGCAGTTCGCTTCTTAAAGTAAACAAAACTAAAAGCATCTGAAGACCAGCTCCTCTTATCAACACTCCCAAATGTATTGTTCAGTTTTAACAGTACTGTATTTGATGCTCAAACTAAACTTAAAGCACATTAAATCCATTCGTCTCAAGGACACAAACCTCTCGCCACTTTTATTTTCACAACTACTTAAAATGTTGAAGTGAAAAGTGTTTCCCTGAGGGCAATTTGATTAAATGTCTTCTGTTTTGCGTCACCTGTCATGTCGGTGGAGCCAGTGTTAACATTACACAACTGAGATGTGTTTGAAAGCAAAACAGATGTCACAGCAGCGAGGCCCATGCAGGTTTCCCCCATCGCAGATTGACATTAGATATGTGTGATTGGGAAACTGATACTGACGCACAGAGACAAAAATGAAGATTCATGGTGTCGCTTTTTCTGGATGAATTGACAACATAAAAATAAAAAGCAGCAGCTCTTGTACTAAATGTCCTCCCTTTCACAGGACATATAGCTGAATGAAACAATGGCCATAGCTTAGCTTCCAAGCAGGCTTTGCACTGAGATCATTCCCTTTATTATCTCAACTAGCCTTTGACTGGCACTGGGTGTCGTCCTGCGAGGAAAACAACATGCTTTATTACAACACCACTGCAAGGACAATGCACCTCATTTATCGATATGCTATATCAGAACACAACCATTCACCCAAACCAAGCAGCCAGCACTGAATCAGATTCCTTCCACAGGAGATGTGTGGTGGCTAACGCTTCACAATGGTTTTTGATCTAAGTTACAACTATTTAGGAAGGGTGGTCTTTCTAGACTAACGTTCACCATCATTTCAAACAAGTGCGCTGTGTGAATATGAAGAGTGGAAAAGGTATTTAGAGTAGACTTTTTTTGGTGTCTTCCCGTTTCGGCCCTTTCCAATTTGCCCCTAAATTATTCCAATTTCGCCCCTTCCATTTCAGGGCGAGATGGGAAAAGGACAACATGGGAATAAGGGGCGAAATGAGAAGAGGGTGAAATGGGCGAAATGGGAATAAGGGGCGAAACAGGAAGGGGGCGAAATGGGAAAGGGGCAAAATGGGAAGGGGGCGAAATGGGAATAAGGGGCGAAACAGGAAGGGGGCGGAACAGGAAGGGGGCAAAATGGGAAAGGGACGAAATGGGAATAAGGGGCAAAATGGGAAGGGGGCGAAATGGGAATAAGGGATGAAACAGGAAGGGGGCGGAACAGGGCAGGGGCGAATTGGGAAAGGGGCGAAATGGGAATAAGGGGCGAAACAGGAGGGGGCAAAATGGGAAAGGGACGAAAGGGGCAGGGGCGAAATGGGAAGGGGGAAAAATGGGAAAAGGACAAAATGGGAATAAGGGGCGAAACAGGAAGGGGGCAAAAAAAGGAAGGGGGCGGAATGGGGCAGGGGTGAAATGGGAAAGGGGCAAAATGGGAATAAGGGGCGAAACAGGAAGGGGGCAAAACAGGAAGGGGGCAAAACAGGAAGGGGGCGGAATGGGAAAGGGGCAAAATGGGAATAAGGGGCGAAACAGGAAGGGAGCGGAATGGGGCATGGGGCGAAATGGGAAAGGGGCAAAATGGGAAAGGGGCAAAATGGGAATAAGGGGCGAAACAGGAAGAGGGTGGAATGGGGCATGGGGCGAAATGGGAAAGGGGCAAAATGGGAATGAACCCTTTTTTTCCCCTACCATCGCTGCTGCCGCGGGGGACCAGGACATCCGGCGACGGGGTCTGTCGTGAGCGTGAGCCGAAGGAGTCCAGACTGTCGAAGGAGTCCTCGCGGCCGTGGCGGGGCGGGGAGAGGGAGTCGCTGCGCTCAGAGTCCCAGCAGTCGATGTAGCCGCTGTCCCGGATGCTGCGTATCGGGCTCTCTGCCTCCTCCGCCTCCTGAACATTTAGAAACATGCCCATGTCATACAAATGCACAAATTAGCTGACAAAACATTAATAGAAATAAAGGTAAACAACATTTTTTGCAAAGTACATTGAGTAACTTCTGCTGTGGGAGGACATTTGAGTTTTCACCTGCTCAAACAACATCTGAAGAATTAGTTTGTGTCCCAAATATCTCATATCACTAAGTCCTAGATCAACTTTGTTTTTGTTCTGGTGAGATCTCTCTCTATCACTCTCTCTCCACCTCAGTGACCTCTCCCTTTGTCTGTCTACACTTGAAACATGTCTAATGCAGCTAATGAAAGCTGGGGAAAGGTCTTTCCTGTCTACCAAAAGACTTCCTGTTCCTGAACCCTGGAACGTTGGTTATGCAACTCCCAAACCTCTTTCAGACTCCATGTTATGTTTTCAGCTCAGCTGTGCTGACCCAGCATGTTGTCTCACTTATCTCTTAAACAGACATTCAACTTTCTTTCATGTAGCAATGCCATTGTCCAGTAAAGCTGCATAGAAAACACTGATCAAGGTTCATTAGCCCATCAATAGCCCATCTTTATGCAAATTGTTGCATATGCCTATAACCTGTCCGGCAGTGGCTCAGTCGGTAGGGGATTGGACTGGGAGCTGTAGGGTTGCCGGTTCAAGTCCCCGACCAGACCTAAACTATGGAGTGTGGACTGCTACTTGGAGAGGTCCCAGTTCACCTCCTGCTCTGCCGTGGTGCCCTTGAGCAAGGCACCGGACACCCCCCCCCCTCACTCCCATTGCTCCCCGGGCGCTGTGCAATAGCTGCCCACTGCTCCTAGTACTAGACTCCTGGTACTATGATGGGTTAAAAGCAGAGAACACATGTCACTGTGTGTGCTCTGAATGTGAGACCATTAACGAGGGTTTCATCCTCTATTCTAACCTAAATAATGCTATTAAAGCTTAAAAGGTTTGTTTACTCAAATTCATTTAAAAAAGCAGATAACCACTTGAATAAATAGAGCAGAGAAAAGTGCAGCTGGTTCCACAATGCACCTGCTTCTTGCATTACAATAATCATTTTCTTTTTTAAATAAAGCTCTAGTTTCCATGGCATGAGTATAAGAAAAAAGAACGCATTCAGTTTATAATGTGTGAACCTGATGAGTTTTCCTTGATTTTATTATTAATCTCTTTTGGGTTTCATAGAAACGTGGCTGTGTTTTGGTCAGGAGCAACATCTGGGGAAGTGATTCTGCTGAGTTGGCAGAGATGTCTCAGTTTTAACAGCAAGCGTCATATTGTGGAAACAAATGGTACGGGGGTGACATCATGGTTATGAGCGGGTGTCGTAGTGTGTCCGTATGTGCGTTGTGCTTTGTCCCTTTGGGTCAGTAAAGGAGTGGACGCAGATTGAGATAACTCACACAAGAGCCATGACAGAGACCATGGGTGGGGGGTGTTTTAAACTCCCCGAGATGATTTCTTAGAAATATATTTTCCATTTAGAAAACACACATCATTTAATTTAATGCACCCCAAAAGGAGTTGTCCGGTGTAATGTGTGCGATTGGTCGGGACATTAGGTCTGTGAATCTCTGCAGCACAGCCTCTCTTTACTTATACCAGCTACAGTTGCTAGGAGATTTTTAATCCACCCCCAGCAGCAACGAGTGACTGAATGATACCTGTAGTTTATGTTCAGATGTTCAGGATATTGTTGAGGCTAAAAATAACTAAACATGACTGAGCAAACCTTTCGCATCTGTGACAGCAGGCCGTCAAACTCTTTCAGGTCCAGCGTGGGACCGTTGTAGGAGGTACAGCCGTTGGCAGCACGACCCAACCAGTAGATGGTGATCAGAACCTGCAAAGAACAAAAACATGCCGATATCATAGTGAGATACTCTGTGAAGAAAACAATGTGCAAAGCATTCTATGCTACTGAAATCATGACCCGTCAGATGTTATCTTATGCATGAAAGAGAGAGATATTATTATTATTAATATGAAGACATTTTTTTTTTTTTTGTTGAATATACAAATTATTACCATGAATGTGGATAAATACTGTATTATAACAATACGGTATTCTGTTTTTCACATTTGTTATTTTTTAATCTGTTCGAAATAAAGACTGAAAGAAAGAAAGAAAGAAAGAAAGAGAGATAGACATGTTTAAGCCCATGATCCAGTGATGCTGAGGACAAACTTGAATTCAAGTTCCTCAGTGCAGGCTCAAGTCTTCATAATGATGCAATGGAGTTATTTAAAGTGAATATAGCGAGTTGGTTGAGATAGCTGTTCCAATCCAAACCAATGAGTGCCACAAAATAAATTGAATTGCATAAAATGTGGTTATTTTTAAAATATATTGTGTAAAACAATCAAGTGGACGTTCAGTCCGTGCTCTAGCCATTTAGGCCAACATGTAACATGTGTTCCAGTCTTCTTAATGTCATATGTTGAACATGAACAGAGACTATCTGAAAATTATTATTATTTTTTTAATTGTTTTGGTTTGTTATTATTTGTTTTTTTGGTACTTTGTTATAATTATTAATCTGAGTGAAAAAAAGAGAATATATATATATATTATTGTTATATTTTTTTGTTTCTGACATGTTCAATAAATTGACTAAACTACAAAAATATGTAACAATGCAGGTTGTCTGGTCATTTTAATCCATTTCATTGCAAAGATGTTACATGTTAGCTAACCTGCACTAACATGACAAGACTGAGCCATCGTTCTGACACTGAAGCGAGTCCCAGGCACATCTCCTCCACGAGTCCCAGTGATTCATATTTGCATGTTAGCTTCCAGGTCAATCTCACCACCTTCCAACACAGAAACCCTGTAAACTCAGATCTGAAGGAGGCTTCCTTTGCTCTGACTCTTTCTTGTAAGCTAAAGTAATGCTAAATGTGAACCTGGCTGCATTCCGTGTAACACTCTCTGGAGTCAGCTGAAACACTTAATGCAGAATGTACAGATTCGCTGTGCCCACAGGGAGATCACACAGCGCTGCACCTTTAGCACCCAGCTAGATTTACTGTGTCCATGTCAACCGGCACTCCACAGGGATTGCTTTGATAGGGGAACTCAGCATGGCACACTGTCAATGTAAAACCTCTCCGCCGCCATTCAAGCAGTCTTGGAAGAAGTACTAGTAGGCATGAGGCTATAGAGAAATGACTGCTGATTGTGGAGTGTATTGCGGTCTTTCACGATGCGTTTATTACATATGTTGTCATCGCAATAACGATAAAATATATATTGTAAAGCTCTAAGCCTCTGTATTCGCATGTCTTTGTTTAGTGGCGCGGGAGCTTGTTTGAGCAAAGAGCATCAAAACAAGTGCATAATTAACAGCTTAAGAGAGCAGAGGGATCAGTACAGGCAGACACTCAAGGCTGATGTCATGTCAAAGTGGTATTGAACCACCCCTAAGATGCAGGAGGGAGAGGTTGAATGTTTTATCACTTCAAAATCAGGGACACCAGATCACAGGGAATCGGACCAAAACCATTTCCAACTACATCGCATTCTGCTTATATGAATTACATCGTATTTGATCTCGCTACCACACAGTAGAAGAACACCACTCATCTACAAGAACTGTGCTCAAGCAACACTTCACCTTCTCTCTCTCTCTCTTATTTTATTGCATCTTTGTCACCACGAGTATAATGACAATATCTGTGCCAGCTCCCGTAAAAGTAGGTCGGCTCCAGAGGTATTTCAGCCACAGACCAGCATGCTTCAAATGGATCCACGATGATCCCAATAGCATAAACTGAACGGAAATATGCCACCACCGCCCTGCATGATTTAAACAAGCAACACGTAACCTAAAACAAACAACTGTACCGAAACCAACACTTGGATACAAGCACTAGGATACAATCGTTCAAAGAGAACACGTCAGGGGAGTTTGAATGATAGACAATTGTGAATAGGGCCTGACAGTGAGGTCATGCACACATCACACTCCTCACTTTCAGCAACAGTCTCACCTGGCAGATGTGGAAAAACCTGTCAAAGAGGTTTTGTCAGAAAAACAACAATACCCTCTTTGTTTCATGTGCACACACGCATTGGTGATGCATCCTGACATCCTCGTGGATTCATCTTCTTTACAGACGCAAGCATTTCCTAACATTCGGTCTATATGCTGCAAAATGTATTATCTCTTCGATTTCCACACGGCATCTATTGCACGTCTGTCCGTCCTGGGAGAGGGATCCCTCCTCTGTTGCTCTCCCTGAGGTTTCTCCCATGTTCCCTTTAAACTGTGGGTTTTCTCTGGAAGTGTTTCCTTGTACGATGTGAGGGTCTAAGGACAGAGGGTCTAAGGACAGAGGGTCTAGGACAGAGGGTCTAAGGACAGAGGGTGTAGTTTTTCTCATCCTGATATTCTGAACAATCTGTGCTGTTGTATTTGCTGTAAAGTGTCTCTACTGTAGGCTATTTTTATTATATGTACAGCACTTTGGCTCGACCAAAAATCGTGCTATATAAATAAAACTTGATTTGATTTCAACTTCAATGTAAACACAAAAACACAAGTGCATGCATGCTGCGATCCACAGACCTGTGTACATCCATACATACTCCAAACTAGACATCAAACACATGCACTACCAGCACTTTCTTGCTCACACCTGCACTTCTACACAGCCATCTTGTGACTTCAGCAATATTTCACGCATCCATGCAAATGCCCTATTTTTACTTCGTCCAATCTGCTAAACAACACCTTCATCGCTAAATCAGCATATTGTTCTGAATGCAGGTCCTTCACCTCTCAATACGTGACGTGCTGCAGTGCCAGCTGCTATGTCCTCAGTGTGAGATCCATAGTGTGTGAGCGGGTCGTGGCTGAAGCCTGCAGCTGCTGGGAGTTTGTGGGCCGTTTGCTATCGCTGCTAATGTGGCTGAGAGTCCCAGTGTGTCGTCAGCTAAATGAGCTAGCAGGCCGGCTCTGTACAGTGCACAACAGCATCGGGGGGGGGGGGGGGGAGAAAAGGGCTTAGACTGCAGAGTGGGCAGGGCTAGAAGTATATGTGTTCTACTTAAAGCAGCATTATGAGAAGGGACAAGATTGTGTTGAACTACATTTGAACATAAAAACACTTGGAGCATAACAAGTGATGATTAGAAGGAAGATGGAACAACAGAGAGAAAGATACACTGCACATAAATATAAACGCAACACTTTTGTTTTTGCTCCCATTTTTCATGAGATGAACTCAAAGATCTAAAATATTTTCTATAAACACAACATAACCATTTCTCTCAAATATTGTTCAACAATCTGTGATAGTGAGCACTTCTCCTTTGCCGAGATAATCCATCCCACCTCACAGGTGTGGCATATCAAGATGCTGATTAGACAGCATGATTATTGCACAGGTGTGCCTTAGGCTGGCCACAATAAAAGGCCACTCTAAAATGTTCAGTTTTGTCACACAGCACAATGCCACAGATGTCGCAAGTTTTGAGGGAGCGTGCAATTGGCATGCTGACAGCAGGAATGTCCACCAGAGCTGTTGCCCGTGAATTGAATGTTCATTTCTCTACCATAAGCCGTCTCCAAAGGCGTTTCAGAGAATTTGGCAGTACATCCAACCGGCCTCACAACCGCAGACCACGTGTAACCACACCAGCCCAGGACCTCCACATCCAGCATGTTCACCTCCAAGATCGTCTGAGACCAGCCACTCGGACAGCTGCTGCAACATCGGTTTGCATAACCAAATAATTTCTGCACAAACTGTCAGAAACCATCTCAGGGAAGCTCATCTGCATGCTCGTCGTCCTCATCGGGGTCTCGACCTGACTCCGGTTCGTCGTCGTAACTGACTTGAGTGGGCAAATGCTCACATTCGATGGCGTCTGGCACGTTGGAGAGGTGTTCTCTTCACGGATGAATCCCGGTTTTCACTGTTCAGGGCAGATGGCAGACGGCGTGTGTGGCGTCGTGTGGGTGAGCGGTTTTCTGATGTCAATGTTGTGAATCGAGTGGCCCATGGTGGTGGTGGGGTTATGGTATGGGCAGGCGTATGTTATGGACGACGAACACAGGTGCATTTTATTGATGGCATTGTGACACACAGAGATACCGTGACGAGATCCTGAGGCCCATTGTTGTGCCATTCATCCACGACCATCCCCTCATGTTGCAGCATGATAATGCACGGCCCCATGTTGCAAGGATCTGTACACAATTCCTGGAGGCTGAAAACATCCCAGTTCTTGCAGGGCCAGCATACTCACCGGACATGTCACCCATTGAGCATGTTTGGGATGCTCTGGATCGGCGTATACGACAGCGTGTTCCAGTTCCTGCCAATATCCAGCAACTTGGCAGCCATTGAAGAGGAGTGGACCAACATTCCACAGGCCACAATCAACAACCTGATCAACTCTATGCCAAGGAGATGTGTTGCACTGCGTGAGGCAAATGGTGGCCACACCAGATACTGACTGGTTTTCGGACCCCCTCAGACCCCCCCAATAAAGCAAAACTGCACGTTTCAGAGTGGCCTTTTATTGTGGCCAGCCTAAGGCACACCTGTGCAATAATCATGCTGTCTAATCAGCATCTTGATATGCCACACCTGTGAGGTGGGATGGATTATCTCGGCAAAGGAGAAGTGCTCACTATCACAGATCTTTTCAGATTTGTGAACAATATTTGAGAGAAATGGTTATTTTGTGTAAATAGAAAATGTTTTAGATCTTTGAGTTCATCTCATGAAAAATGGGAGCAAAAACAAGTGTTGCGTTTATATTTTTGTTCAGTGTACATTAAAGAGAGAGAAAAATAACTAACCTGGATCCAATTCACAAAAAAGAAAGCCGTTTTAAAATATTTAAAGGTGGGGTAGGTAGGTACGTTTCAGAAACCGGCTCGAGATACACTTTTTGTTATATTCCATGGAATGCTCTTAACATCCCGATAGCAATGAATATCTTAAGTGCTTTGACAACAAATCTATAAAAAAATTTCACCTGTAGAAGCCGTAATACTGTAAAAAGTACAACCAATCCGTGGCCGGCTAAACGGATTGGATGGCCTACCTGCCTGTCAGCCTTCCATCGGGGCACAAACTTATCTCGTGCCCTCATTGGTCATGTGCGCGTTCGTGTGTGTTGGAGGAGGGGCTCTATAAGGAAGTGGGAGATTTTCTCCGGTTGGGTATTTTCAAATTCTAGCGATCTCGAGCCGGTTTCTCCAAAATTACCTACCCCACCTTTAAAGACACACAATAAAGTAAATAATGGGTACATCTGAAGTTCTGGAGTACGTAGAGTAAGAACAAACGGAAATGATAGACAAAGATCAAAAGGATGGACAACCAACTAAAAGTTAGAATAGATGGAAAGTAAAGTAAAACAGAAAGAACAGATACAAGTAGAAAAGCTTTATACGGTTAAGTCAGACTAGCAACTAAGAGCAGGTCATACTTAAGTGGAAAGATACAATACTACATGGAGTTGACTGTAAAGTGAGCATAACTGGAAATGATAAAAGCAGAGTGACAACCGCAGCACAAACAGAAACACTGGACCATAATAACAGTTTACAACCAAAGCACACAAACAAAGGATCCCGCTATAATGCAGAAGAATCACTTACATTCTTCAGTTTTCGGCTGCAGTCACTTCCCCTGGGAGATAGAGAAAGAGACGGAGTGAGACACGAGAGCAACTTTGAATATTTACTGAAATATCTTGCATAAATATAACAGCACACAGCTTTTAAAGCAACCAAACTCCCACACAATGTGCAAACAGTAGCAAAACCATTGAATAAACAGCATGGAGGAATCTGCAGTGAACCCACACTGCCAGACTCCACACTTGCATCCCTGGATCCAGCTTGTTGTTTGGTGCCGTATTTATTTGACATTTCCAGCAGTATTAGTCACTGGCTGCCGTTTTGACTTCAGCTAACGGTGTATACTGTAAGAAGGCAAGGGCTCCCTTAGATCGAACACTTTGCAGCAGTGGCCATCATTCCAAAAGACAAATTATTCTGCAACGGTACGTCTGGGGAGATGGATGTCAGAGTGGCGGCCACATGTTTTGACCGCCAAGTGAACTCTGGGAGTTGCAGAGCAGAAACACCACAGCAGTGGACACTTAGCGCTGTGGATGCTGCCAACATGAAAAGATGTGGATGACCACTTGAAGCTATAAATGGGAAGAGGAATGAAGCAGTTGTAAAACAGACCCTGATACACACTAGTGTCGTGGAAACAGACTTCTATCTAGAGATATATAGTCAGACATTGAAACTGTTACAACACACAAAATAAAGTAAATTACATTCTGTGCTTACTAAGCCCAGGCCAATGTCCCTTTTACAGGAGAAAAATACATTCCTAGGGGGGGGAATTGTTTCTCTTCCTGGTGCTAGTTGCAGCTTTTTGCAGGATTTGGTCAGATGGAAAATATGTTGGTTTTAACGATTCCCTCATTAGCCAACAAATCATTTTTTCGGATATGTCGAATTGCTTGAATAGTAGAGCAACTTGTATAGGAAACATCCTTTCTGTGGAGCTTATTGCTATGTATGGGTGAAGGGTTGTTTGAATGGAATATTGATGGGACAATAAATCATATTTTAGAGTAAACATGTTACCTTTTGTACTTAAGTAAGCAGTAAGTAACACGCCTCCGAACAGAGCTGAATTGACCAATGAACTTGTTTGACCGTTAGTGCACATGACACCATTGATCAAGATTTAAGAGCTACGTATACGATTACCCATAACACCCTTCTCTGTGTAGACGACACTGTGTATATTGCTTTGTAGCTTCAGGGGATCCTAGTTAACATACACACATATCTTTGAAAATAAATGATCTTATGAGGATACAAAGTAAAAGAAGGATGTCGTGCATCTCCTCATTTGGAACCTGTATGGCCCGGTATGAAAAACAAAACAGATCTTTAGCTATAAAGCCGATTTCGTTACGTGATTGCATAATATTGTTGTCGGACAAAAGACACAACAGCAGCAGCAACCGTGAAATGTAAGACGCATTCATACAAAGGAGAAAATAATGAGCAAGTGTTTTTTTGCCTAGGTTTTGAATTCATAGTACCGTACTTTTCGGACTATAAGCCGCGACTTTTTTCCCCATTTTTTTTGTACAGCTAACGGCCACTAGGGAACCTCCTAAATCTATGGATTTTACAGGTAAAATTAACCACCTTTAACTCTATGGGCTCTATGACCGGTCCGCGCCCGCCACCTCTAAGCGGCGGGCTCCAGCAGGAAAAGCTGGAGGCCGGAAAAGAGTGAGACAGGTAGCGCGCCAAAGTAAAAGTGGAACCGAGAGACAGAACGAGAGCAAGACAGACGGACAATTTCGCTGCTGCGGCTTATATGCAGGTGCGCGTTATAGTCCGAAAAGTACGGTACATTATGACACTGCTGATAACTAGTTTCCAAGGCCTGAGGGTCACAGCGCTTACATCTCTCAACACATAAGTGACACCTAAATTGCAGTTGCATGGGTTTTCCATGACCTGAGAGAGAGAGGGTTGAAAGAGGTGGAGGGGAGCAAGGTGGAAGTAGCTGGAGGGAAGGATCTGTAAACTCGTTCTGTCAGCCGACTAAACGAACACAGAGACAGGTTGCTTCGCTCTGCGTTGCCTTGGAGAAAGAAACCTGAAGGACAGATTCCACGAGGTATTAGATCATCGTATTATACTCTTTCCTTTTTTCTGTCTCTCTCTTTGTCTCCGAGTCAGTTTCCATGATTTCATTCCAACGGTGTGATTTATAACAGAATAATAAAATGTCTAAGATGTACAGTTTCAAAACCACTTTGTTATCAGCACAATGGAGAGGCGAGGTCCCTCCCCTTCCGGGGGAGCTCCATGGGACCTTATTTCGGAAAAGTTATGTATTGAAGTCAATGGAGAGAGAAAGGTTATCTTTCGATCCCGTTTGAATTGTGCCACGAATTACACATATGATGTTTGTCAATTTAAAAGATAATTTTGCAAGTCAAACAAAATAAAAATGTGTCGTAAAAATGTGAAGTAACACTTTTTTTGTGTGAAACCGCTCAAACATCTCCCATCTCGCACCAACACCAAGCAGGCCGTCCCGTCCCGTTCCACATTTCACTTCTTTCTTTCAGAATGAGGCGTATTAAAGGTGGGGTAGGTAATGTTGGAGAAACCAGCTCGAGTGCGCTAGAATTTGAAAATACACAGCCGGAAGAAATCTGCCACTTCCTTACAGAGCCCCTCCTCCAACACACACGAACACGCACATGACCAATGAGGGCACGAGATAAGTGTGTGCCCAGATGGAAGGCTGACAGGCAGGTAGGCCATCCAGTTACTTTAGCCGGGCCGGCTCAGATGATTGGTCGTGCTTTTTACAGCGCCACGGCTTCCACAGATGATATTTTTTTAATGTATTTATTGTCAAAGCATTTAATGTATTCATTGCTATCGGGATGTTTAGAGCATAGCATGGAATATAACAAAAAGTGTATCTCGAGCCGGTTTCTCAAACTTACCTACCCCACCTTTAAATGAGGTGAAAATGCTAGCATGCGGGATTCTGGGATTTGTAGTCTTTCTAGTTGCGTATTTTTCATAGTCTTATATTTCAACAGTTTTACGACAAACTGTGACTTTTTTGACATGGAAATGATTTTTTAAGATTGACAAATCTTTTGGAGATAACATCGAAAACATATGGATTATTTTCTAAATCTGTTTTAATGAACTCATCTTAAAAACTATAAGTATTTGATATTTGATGTGAGTTAATGGTCTAAACAGGAAAATATGACAATTAAACAAGGAAACTGTGTACATTTTGAAAAGATTGCAATAATTGATAACACTTTTACACAATAAATGGAGAGATTTTTATGAAGAAAGAAGATTTATATTTTGCTGAAGATGAATGAAATCCTGGAGAGCGTGTTTTCGTGAATTCCTAATTGATTCGCCTGATTTTTTCTACCAAACTGACAGAATATATTTTTTTCCCCCGTAGTATTTCAAAAGATTGCGTAACATCGGTTGGACAGCTGAATGGAAACACAGCTTCTCTCTCCTCTCCTATCGTGGAATGCCTGGCAAAAGGTCACTTATCTTGGAAATCGATCTGCTTCACACGGAGGAAGAGGAGATATTTCAGGCCTGAGCTCATAGTGTATCATAACCTGTCCGTTTTTACGCCACGCTGTCAAACGCCGTTTCCTAGATGAGTAAACACCTGTCCAGAAACTCAGGGTGAGAAGCACCGTAGCTGCTTCCTGTCATGTGTACAAGCTGCAGGAAAATAGCATCCTGTACGACAGAGGGTTACATAACAACTGGAAACAGCTTAGGACCTGTAAAACAATGACTCTGTACTAACTATAGACTACCCAAATGTTCCTGATGATATCTTTAGAGTGAGTGAATATTGGTTCAGTTTGTAAACTATCCTTTAAGAGAGAGAGAGAGACGATCCATTTAAGCCAGTGGTTCTCAAAGTGGGGGGTGCAGAGGCATGACAGGGGGGGCGCAAGAGACCAGGAGGAAAAATAGTTATTAAAAAAAGGGAGAAAAAAAGAAATCATATTTTGAAAAATTATTGATTCGAAAATAATATGATACAGTACTATTACGTTCGGGTCTCTGTGTTTCATTAAAGCTCGGCTCTCTGTGTGTGTGTGGAACGAGCCATTTTGTGTGCGTGCGCGAGAGAGAGAGCGCACCGGTACCGGAGATCGTTGTTGTTAGCTTCTGGTGCTAGCGAGCTACGCTAACGGATATAAGGAGTTTTAAGCTTTTTTTTTTTTTTCATTTAAGCTAAGATTAAGCTTTGCTTCTTGTTTTTGTATTGTTGTATTATCCATTTGTACCGATCACATCGGGCCTGTCAATTTCACACAAGTTCAAACTACTCTTTGACGGAGTAAGAGACCTTACAAACTGTATCATCTGTTCACGCAAAATGATATCAAATCATATAATTACTTGTATAGGCGCTACAGGCCGTGCCTTGGTCTCAAGTGGTGGTATTATTCCTGAGTGTGGTAGCAGCTGTAGTTCGCTTGCTTACAACATCCAACAAATGATTCTACATGTTTCTGATTACGAGACACTTTTTTGACATTATCGCCTTAATCAATGTCCTTGCACTTACTGTAGCACGAAGAAGCATCTCCCCTTCTCTGGTGTGCCAAACATATAAACAAAGATATAAGCATCAGTGTTTCTTGAACTAGACATAAATCCGTCCCCCGCGTTGACTGGTTGGACATTGGATAGCGTCTTTGCGCGTCAGTCGGATTGATTTTGCACTATTCAGAGTTCAATATGCAACTGTAAATACGTCTCGCCCTGTTCCTCATATTGAAGAACAGGGAATGATCCGGAGTGACTGCGGTCAACATATTTTAGGATAGACAATGTCATTTGCAAATGTATTCTAACAAATTGCATATTAGTTTAGATTCATTGGAAATTGACTAAACACATGTTATAGCTTTGGTTGGTGTCAATCACCTGACTCCCACTGGGGACACACTGACACACCCACACAAACACACACTGTATATTTAAGAACGGCATGCTCTTTCGGTCTGTGTTACCAAGCAACAGAGTCGTCATGGTTCACAGAGTGAGTGAGTGTTGTGTTTGGACAGGGACCACTTGTGTCTGACAGATATGGTATTGTTGCTCCACTGACAGGCGAAACAAACTTCCATTGACTCTCAGCGAGTTGTTTATGTTGGCAGTGAACTGGGTGATTGTCTGATTTAGAGAATGACAGACAGGGAGTGACACACACACATACACACACACACACACAGTGATACAGACGAGCCCTCACTGAATGTGTGCATAATTAACACTCAGTCCTTCCACTTAGTGAAATACAAGCCTTCCTTCAACGTCCACATGTTGATATACCGTCCTTGAGATGAGATTACATCTAGTTTATACTCAGTAAAGTGGTTGTCATAAGCATTTTGATAACTACAAATCTGTCTTGTATTGCCGTTTGCTTGGATTTATTATGGTTAAATCATCAGTTGTATGTTTTAATCACAGCACTAAATTAAAATAAGGCCACATGTTCCTAAAACCCCTTGCGTCTTGTCACAAACACTTAGCCGTCTTATGCCCTGTACTTTGTTTTGCTGTACTAAAAGGTATTCGACAATTGCATAATGGACTCCTTACATCAAAGACGCACAACACAAATAAATCCACTTTATATGATTTAAACACTTGGTGTGTGTGTGTGTGTGTGTGTGTGTGTGTGTGTGTGTGTGTGTGTGTGTTGGATATTTTTGATTTGATGATGTTTAGGAACATGATAAAACACACCCCAACCCGCAAACACACACCTGCTGACACAAGTTCATTCAGCAGCTGAAAGACTTACTTGGCAGTGGGGCGTGTTGACGTGTCCTGCAGGTCTCCAGGGTCAAACAGCTGGGAGCCTTTCAGTCCCAACTCCTCACAGCCTCGAAGAAACCCGCTCAGGTTGTCCTGCACAGAACACACACACACACACACACACACACACACACACACACACACACACACACACGATAAATACACTGCTGGCAAAAGGAGGTCCGGTCTGCACAAGGTCTCGACTCAAACACACCAGTGACTCACACTCTCCCTCTCGGATTCACTTAAGATCATAGTTATATGAGAAAACACACTTCTGGAATCATCACGATATCGCTTTATGAGGCCACGTTCATTAAGCGTGGACTTTTGACTTCCCCAATACTCACTTTATCCATGAAATAAACCCGATGCTACCCTTACATTTTAAACCAGGTCTTAACTCTTAACAGACCAGATGAACAATCTGTCCTATTATTTAAAAAGCGTCCTCAGTCTTTAGTTGTGAAATGGAAAAGCGTCCCCACAAAGACAGAAGCACTGCAGAGCTTCTGTTTCACCACTCATTAAGTGTCTCTATTCGAAACCGCTCTCTCGAGGTCTCTGACCAGCGAACACGCACAGACACACGAGCACACAGCCGAAGTGAAGAACAACTGTATTTACAAGAGATGACAAGAATGATATTTGACTGATTTGAACTCATCCGTGTCCCCCTGCGTACAAGCATGCCAACACACACACCACAAACACACACACCACAAACACACACGATTACACAACATGAACATAAGGATACCTGCTCGACAGAAACGTGACACCAGACGGTTTTGTGGACGGATTTGGTCCTTTCAGATTACTCCAATTTTCCCTTTTCACTTTCTGCCTCCTCCAAGTGGCGTCCTTTTTCTATCTTCCCTCCTTCACCTGCTGTCCCTCGCTGATTCCTTCCCTCTCTTCTTCCTTACCTTTCACTCTCCCCCCATCTTCTCAGCTGTCCTCCTCTCTCCCCTCTGCTCTCAGACTAACTCTTTGTTGGATGCAACCTGAGCCGAGCTCTCCTCTCCTGTTCCCAGGTTCTCTCTCTCTTTGTTTCTATGCCTCTCTTTCCTGCAGAGGGCCAAAGCCCTTCTCTCTCTATCTATCCCCCGCTCCCCTCCCTCAGGGTGTCACCATTTCCTCTCCACCCTGATTGTCCCAAGCACCCACTCATAGCTTTCTTTCTCACACACCAAAACACAAATACAATGCACTCACTACCACATACACCTCCACGCTAAATGCTGTTATGACTGTGCATCATTGTGTGTGCTCAGACACAATCAACTATGTTTGCACACGCTGAAAACATGCATGGCTAGTTGGCTACAAACACACTTGGGAAAACTTGTTCTCACGATCGTTTCTCATTTGTATCAGAACACCCTCTGAACTAACCCACCCTGCAGCTTCCTGTGTTGTTAGGACAGCACCATCTCTGTGCTCCTGGTGAGGGAACCCCACCCACACACACTCGCAGTCACACACAACAACTTCCTGAAGAAAAAAGACGCAGCTATCTCTTCTTTTGACAGTGTTAACCCAGGGAGGACACACACACAGCAGACTTAAAAATAAAGGGCTTTCAGTGTTGTTGCATCCAATTCATATCCATTTAATAATATTTCAGAAATAAGTTACGACCTGTGGAACAATAAGAGACCCCTTAGGGTGGGGGTGTTATGTCACAGGGACTCTTTGTGTGGAGGTTAACAGACCCAGGCCCTCAGGAGCTGTTTGATAAGGAAGCAGCAAGGAAACCATATTTCTAAGAGTGTTAAACAACAAGGGAGCACTTGAAAAGTCTAGCCAGGGGCGAGATGTGGATCAGCTGGCATTGATACGAATCTCAGCTCTCACAAAGCAACTTTACCACTAACATTTAAACCATTTGGTCTCACTTGGTTTAAATCTTAAATACAAATGGAAAAAACGAAACAGGCTAATTTCGAAGCACCTTGCTTAATGGCGAATAGTTAAGTGTGTCTTTGGAGTGCATGTGTCAAAAGATGACCATGGCTGTGAGGTGACTTGCAGGTCAGTGCCACAGGAAGCTGGGCGTTTACTGCAAAGACATGACTGACAGCTGAATGTGTTTGCATAAGGATGTACTTTGGCACAAAGCACTTGTGTAAAAAAATGTAGTCAAAATACATTTGGGCAAAGGATATACACAATTTGGAAATACCAACTATGTAGAAGAGTTTAAGAAAAACAGAAAAAAAAGTCACCACAGCATTTAGAACCACATCTTAATATATGCTTGGTTTACAAAATAAGGTAATTTGGAGTAAGCAGTAGAAACGAGGGCCACATATTCCAAGTACCCTTATAACTACCCGTAATTTTCGGACTATAAGCCGCGCCTTTTTGCCCCATTTTTCGACCCTGCGGTTTATATAACGGTGCGGCTAATCTATGGATTTGTACAGCTAACGGCCACTAGGGGACCTCCTAAATCTATGGATTTTACAGGTTACCGTCCACCACCTTTAACACTATGGGCTCTATGGCCGGTCCGCGCCCGCCACCTTTAAGCGGCGGGCTCCAGCAGGAAAAGCTGGAGGCCAGAAAAGAGTGAGACAGGTAGCGCGCCAAAGTAAAAGTGGAACCGAGAGACAGAACGAGAGACAGAACGAGAGCGAGACAGACGGACATTACGACCACTGCTGTAGATCACTGCCGGTACGTGCGCACCGTTTAAGTTTGAAAGTTGAAAAGTGTGTGTGTCTGAAACGCTATGTGATACAGTACAGTTTACACAGCACAGTACATGTTCTGTAGCTACTATTGCACTAAATGGTAACACTTGAATACGTTGTGCAAATATGCAACTTGTTTGTTGAAATGTTACTAAATGGGAGCTTCCTCAAACAGCCATCTCTTTCCCGACTATCCCCTCTGTGCACGAACCCGTACATTATGGTAATCAAACATTAAAACACCTGCGGCTTATAGTCCAGTGCGGCTTATATATGTACACATCATTCCATTGAGCTGCTGCGGCTTATATTCAGGTGCGCCTTATAGTCCGAAAATTCCGGAAGATGGTTAGTATCGTGTGTCTGTAACATACCGACAAAAGAGCTTGGGTTTCCTTGAACACAGCTCTCGTGTAATCTATATCTCACTACCAGGATTAGACCACCAAGGTTTCTCAGGGAGAGGATCAGTGCCCAAACCTTGATTTTGGACCTGGACAGAATCCAGAGAAAAGCTGCCCGAGCCACTTAGGTGTCAGTAAGAGACAGTATGTTCCTGATTCCTTTCTCTCCCTCCCAAGGATAACAACCAGAATTAAGAGCAAGGTGAAGCCAGCATGCTGCACTGCGCTGTGTTATTTATGGTCTTCAGTATTAATATAAAACACCTGCTGTCTCATGTGCTGTCGCAATGCATCAGCCAATATAAGCTATTTGTAATTATCAATCAGTATCTGTGTTGATGTCTGATTAGATGCAACATCAAGTGTCGGGCAAGAAGGCTAAATATAAGTTTAGTTTGAGAAACAAGTTGTTTTTATTGCGAGCATTTCCTGCTCGGTAGACGTTGCAGTCACAATCTTAAACACATAAATAATGATGTATTAAGTAATGGGTCTTTATTTAAAATGTACTTTCAACAGAGGTGACTTTTATAAAACTCCTAATATTGTCTTGAAAATGCAATATTAGGATAATGCTTACACACTGATGTGGTTTCATTCGAATCAAAATAGTTTAATTTTCATAGTAAATTCTTCTAACTATTCGATGCATAAGATTTCCTAAAAATGCACAACTGTCAGGACTTTGAAATCTCTCACTCCACCAAGGGCAGTTCAATTATCTCAGAAATACTAACAATGCATACAATCCTTCAAATGAATATGAAAATCCCCCAAGCTGGAGGTTTTACATATCGCTCTGAAGTCATGTTGTTCTCCGTGTACGTCACTGTTGCCCTAACGTTGACGCAATAACACATTCTTCTAACATTGCTACCATTTAACATGCAGGGCATTATCCACTGCTCGTCTGTTTACACACCGTAAAACATGAGCATACCAGTGGACCCGGAGACGTCCGGGGACCCAGAACGCAACAACCAACCTGTTCAGACCAACACTGAGACACACAGGGCCGAGCTGCCAAACCACTGAGGTCGCCGCTCTAATTACAAAACAGCCAGAGCTCCTCAGAGACTCATTTTCCCATTAGCCCCCAAACAGGAAGAGGAAGGGGGAGTCGCCTGTGTTTTATTACGATGGTCCAGATAACAGCAGACGCCTTGTTTATGTGTTTCTCGCCTCTTTAATCACAGCCATGAGGAAAAATACCTGCAAAGCCGCAGGAAGCCAAGAGGTCAAAGTATGCAACGTTCAGAGTATACAGGCTTTATTGTACAGACTGCAAACCAGTAGGTGTGATTTTTCTTTTTCTTATAGTATGTTGTCCTCAAACGGCTACTGTAAACATGTTGTGTTCAGGGAATGATGCATCCGCCCCTATGGGCCAGTTACCAATGGCCATGCAATGTTTATCCATCCTGAAACTGCAGCGCCTCACCTATGGCTAATAGGTTTAGTTGTTTTCAGCAAAAGCATCCACCAGCACAACAACAACAATGAATCAAAGCCGCATTCATACTCTGGAAACATATTGATACTTTCCATAATGGAACATTCGAAAGTGTGTGTTCGTCCAATAGAGAGGCGAAGTCCCGCCCATCTACTTCCGACCCATGGGACCGTATTTCGGAAAAATTATGTATTGAAGTCAATGGAGAGAGAAAACGTATCTTTCGATCCCGTTTGAATTGTGCCACGAATTAAACACATGATGTTTGTCAATCTTACAAAATAATTTCCATGTAAAAAAAGTCACAGTTTGTCGTAAAACTGTTGAAATATAAGACTATGGAAAATACGCAACTAGAAAGACTACAAATCAAAGACTTGCAAAATTCTCTTTGAAATTGACAAACATCATATGTGCAATTCGTGGCACAATTCAAACGGGATTGAAAGATAATCTTTCTCTCCCCATTGACTTCAATACATACTTTTTCCAAAATAAGGTCCCATGGAGGTCCCCCGGAGAGGGAGGGACTTCGCCTCTCTATAGATTGAATTACAAACAAATGTAGCGTTACTGTATCCACATGCTTGATGTTATTATTATTTACTTTGGAAGAGAAACTGCTAATGCAAATCAAATCTTCACATTTGTTTTCCACAGCCTTGATTCATCTCATTGAAATTAGGCAGCTAAACACTCCATTTAACAACCCGAGGAAGTTAATCGTTTTTACAGTTACTTGTTGACTTATAGAAAAGAGGCACTGCACCCTGATATATCTTTGAAAGTCATTACAAACCCTTTAACATGTGGCTGTCAGCAGCACAGATTAACTGATAACTCGCCATCAGGCTACATATAGAGGAATGTGTGATAAAGTACATGCACGACTGCAGGGTGTTGGCAGATGAGGGAAAGAAAGCAAAAAGAAAGCTCAACCAAAAACAAGGTGCAACAGGAACTTCACATTTATGTGTTATGCAAGGATGACAAACACTACCACGGGGAGTGAGCACAGAAGCGCCAGAGTGTAAGCCCTAACAGGATAATCAAGTGTTATTCTAGCAATGATTGTAAAGTGGGAAAAAGGCTTGTAAAGAATGTCGGTGTAATTATCGCCACTTGTAAAAAGCCAGAGACGGCTGATTGGCAGCCATTAGTGACGCCGTGTGATTAGAAAAGCTGTTTTAGCCCAAATCAGACTTCCTGTTCTCGTGTGTCCTGCTGTGATCTGAATGATTACCGGCTCCCCTTACACTCGTTACCATCGCCATGTTGTAGCCTGCTTTGTGTCTCACTAATGTGTATAGGGACTCAACAGCTCATAAATGCAACTTTGACTTTATGATTGTCATGACGGAGACAAATCAACCTGTCAGTGTCGTTGAATATGTTTAAATCACACCGATAAGGTCAGTAATGAAATACATAATAATGTCTCATCGTCCATACTATTAATTTTGTCCCAAGCCAAAATCTAATATTGTTTCTTAAGCAATGTTGTTGTCATGTTGTGATTTAAGATTGGATCCGGGATGAGCAATACATATTTGCTTGGAAAATATTTGAAAATGTACATTTTAGAGGAAAGAAATCTTAACGGGTTTGAACATTTTAATTATTGGTCTTTCATTTTTGTACCGTAACCTGGTCTTTCCAACAAAATACCCCCAATGTTTTCCACGAACGGCCTTTAAGACAGCAGTCAGGAATACAACAGCGAGCTACTGTAAGTTAACAAGAACTAAGCGATAGACTTTCAGTGTGTCTCTGTTTACGTGCCGGTCCTGGTTCATAAAGGTCACTTCATCCAGATCAAGGTCTTAAGGTGTCATGAAAGGGCTGCAGTGTATTGCACTGTACTCTGGTTTAAATGTATCAGTGTTCAGGTCTACTGAAATTCAAAGCAGGGGGCAAACATACATTTTTTATTTAAACTGCTGACTACAACGTACATTTATTTATTAATTTATTTTTTTCAAGGGTGTAAAACCAAAGAAAATACAAATGAAACAAAAGATGATACAGACATGATACAGTACTATACAAATGAATGCAATAACTAAACGAAATATTTAAATAATAATTGAATAATCTGTAGTATCATTGTCTGATAACAATAAACAACAACACTTTAGCTAATTACACGTCCGAAAAGGGGTCGGAAGAAGTTTACACTTATTTAATCCGACCCCTTCTCTCTTTAGTTTTTACTTTTTTTTTTTTTTACATCTTAATATACGTTAACATACAATATAAATGAATACCTTAACCTTGAATAATTCATATAATCATTCATATAATAATTATTGAATAACATTATTCAGTTGAGGTGTGATGACCTTGAAGGGATTTCTTCCTGCTAATATAAAAATATGTAGTCAATGAAAGGACAGGAACTGATATTGTCACACAGTCTACTGTGAATGTAACTGTGTCACACACGGCTGCTGATGGACACGTCTACTGCGACGACTAGGGTTGGGTATCGTTTGGATTTTTCGAACTATTCCAGTTCTGCTTTTCGATTCCGGTTCTTTGAGAGGGTAAAAATAAGTCCCATGCCAATTTCACTGGGAGAAAAATATATTTATGAAAACATTAAGTCATATCTGTATTCCTATTTACAAATCACTTAACTGTTTCATTTTGTATCGGTTATTGAATACAATTATATTAAAATAATCTCTGCATGGTTTAGTTAGTTGTAAGTGGTGCAGTTTGAGCATGTACAACTGGCCCAGTCTCCTCTGATGTTACACTGCAACCTGCTGCCTGTGAGACAGAGTCTGTGTCCAACACATCCTGCAACACACATGCTGCAGCTGCCCAGCTACTCACCGTTTGTAAAAGTACATCAATAGTATTTTCATTTCAATAATGTACTTTCTATACCCTGCTTCATAAACAATACTGACATCCCTGTGCTCCTTCGAGTCCGTCTCACAGTCCGGGATGTGAGGACAGCGTGAGGACAGCGTGAGGACAGCGTGAGGACACAGACAGGGAGGGTTCACTTCATAAAGGAAATGGCCGTCAATATTAACAACATAGGAGATAAAACGCTTAATAACATTCTACGTGTTAGAGAAAGAACATAAGAAAGGTTGTGTAGAGAGAGAGAGAGAGAGAGAGAGAGAGAGAGAGAGAGAGCTGGAACTGGATTTCGGTATCCAACCCTAGTGACGACTGAAACTGAGATCTTTGAACTGCATCCATCTGTAATCAAACCCCCATAACACACTTGCTACTGTATAATGTCACATGATTATTGTCAGTGTATGTGTGTAGTACTACTTTCTTTCTCACCTCCTTGGCACTCACTAAAGGTCCAGTTTGGATGGATATGTATCGCTAAAAAGTAGAGAAATAATCTGGCAAACTATGTTGATGTACTTAAAAAGGTGTTTGACAGGGTTGTTAATGTTTAGGTCGCCTCATTGCTTTGGAGAGAAGCACACTCATACGACAGCCCATTTGAAATGTAAATACATAACGTTTTTCATCCATGGGTTAAGGCAAATATACCAACGTGAACAGAAAAAGAAAAGTAAAGAAATGTAGAGAAATGATTTTCCAAAAAGATCATTGTACTCTCTGAAGTGTTGTTGTGAGGCTGCAGGAGGAAAGAGGACTCACCAGGCCAGCTATGGGTGTTGGAAGTCTGTTAATTTTCTTTACCAGGCCGGGTTTGATGGAGCTCAGCAACCTAACAGAAGACACACAGGGAAGAAAACATCACAAGCTGCATTTAATAATAAAAACAAAACAATTTGTTTTTCTTTGTAATATTTGAAATGAAACTCTGCAAAGTTCAAACCCAGTTCATACAGAAGGAAATAACTGCAGGTCAAAGAGATAGAGTGTGTGAAGCTGTGTGTTTGTCTTTAGAGTAAAGAGGGGGAACAAAAGGGGGAGAGAGAAACATTTTCTGAGGGTCCCATGGTGGCGTTGGCCCAAGGTTAATAACGACCGAGATACTAAATCACGGTGGAGAATCGGTGCGTCTCCTTCCCCCGCTGGGAGCTGTTAAATAGTTCCAGGACTCTTGGGAACACGGGAAGAGGTTTGTCCTTCTGCTGTCACATCTCACTGCAAGACAGTTTTGTTCCAGTATATTTCTACAGCCTTGGACAGCATGTCAGTCAGGAACCAGCCACAGTTCCCCCCTCTTCGCTCCCTCTCCCTCTCCAGTTTCTCTCTTTTGTGTGTGTTTTCATCACTGTAATTATTCTGCACTGTAAACTAAAAACCCACTCTGGGATAATCTTACAGTATTAGACACCGGCGGCGGCCCTGTGATGTTGATGGCATTCCAGCAGGTACTGTGTGATGAACTGCTGTAATTTACCTTTTAGTAAACTCTCTTTCTCTCAGACTTCCTGCTGTACTGCATGCTTCCCAGAATAACTTCCAACAACCCAGAGAGAAGGGTGTTCTCAGTGCCGCATACACTATGTGTAGGTGGGGAGAGTGGGCAATGCGAACAGTGGAGACAATATTTCAACTCTTGAAAGACATTATCAGAATAATGTTGCAGTCTGCTTTATTCTTTTATATTTAGCCTCCATAGAGGATTTCACCCTCTATTGTACGTGTGTCAAACTCAAGGCCCGGGGGCCAAATCGGGCCCGTGGTGGATTTCATTTTGGCACGCAGGATAATTTCTAATTACTATTAGATCTGGCCCGCCGGTATATTGCACGCACACCTTCACTCCATCCTGAGGGTCTCCTCCGCTCAGAGCCTGAGCCCAAACATTGATGACCTTGCACCCGAGATGAGACGCCAAGTATCTGAACTAGCATCAGAGCAGCAACCTGAGTTCAATGGATGTTTCCTTCTGCACTTTCTCTCACGACAACAGGGCATGTTTGGTTTGTTCTTTGAGGGAAATAGTTGTTTTGAAGCTGTTGTTGGCCTGTGGAAAAATGTGATAGGAAATGACTCTGGAAAAGCTGCAGATAGAGCCATAAGAAATGAATGCAACTGATCATTTAATGTTGTTTTTATAGGCAATCATTTAAGCTTTGTTAGTTCCAGGTTTAATATGTGCAATAAGTTCATTTCAATAAGTTCTGCAATAAACATTGAACCAGTCCGGCCCTCGACTAGTACCCATGTTTTCATTTTGGCCCACTGTGTATTTGAGTTTGACCCCCCTGCTCTATGGCCATGGAGCATCAGTACAGATGACTTTGTTTATTGCCCCTGAGATTGACTTTTTCAAAACATGAATCCAGATTCTCTTTTTGGGAGTGTGGCCCATTTGTGTCCACTCAAGACTGTCCCAGTTGTAAGTGTTGTTGTACGAGTGTTTCCTGTTTTTAAAAACAGACACAATCGAAACAAACATAGTACAGGCGACATAAATACATCCTCTTTTTGTATGTCAGGGACAAAGACATTTCCTGACGCCTTGGTTATCGGAAAGATAACGAGGTTGTAAAGAACTTCACTTTTGGAAGCAGTGAGATACAAAACAAACCTCTCTCCACCGCTGGACGGAAACCATTTACATGCATTAGTTGGCTAATTGCTTGTGCAGCGTTGCGAGAAGCGGATGTAAGGATGATGATCAGTGTTTCCCCTAGGTTTACTGCTTTGGGGGGGAGCTGCCTGAGCGGGGGGGGGGGGGCATGGGGATATATATATTTTAAATCCTCTGGAGCAGAGAGAGGAGCTGTGGATTATTGTTATTGATTAATGCATCAGTGTTTCTTAGGGTCGAAAAACACTAAACTCACAACTTAAAATGAAAGCATTTTGTTTATTTAAGGCGAGACACCCCAGGAGAATAGGGTAATTTTTTTTTTCTTGTATTACAAGTTTTCTGAAATAGCATGTTTAAATATGCAAATGAGCCATTGTCTCATTAAATAGGCGCATATTTTAACACATTTCAGGAACCAAAATCTGAACTTTGGATAAAGCCAGGTTCAAAATTCTTGTTTCATTTTGTAGTCATATTAGCATCTAAGGCTTTTACAGAAGGGATTTTGATTTTGAATATCTCTTTTTATCACTCCATAAACTGAAGTTATTGTACTTGGCCCGAAGAATCTACGAAACAAATTATCTAAAGACATACTAACTATGGATGGCATTAATTTGGCCTCCAGTGAGACTGTAAGGAATCTTGGAGTTATATTTGATCAGGATTTATCCTTTAACGCCCACATAAAATCAATTTCAAGGACCGCCTACTTCCATCTACGTAACATTGCAAAAATCAGGCATATCTTGCCTCAAAACGATGCAGAGAAACTAGTCCATGCATTTGTTACTTCTAGGATGGATTATTGTAACTCTTTATTATCAGGGAGTACCAAGAAGTCAATCAAGTCGCTTCAGCTGATTCAAAATGCTGCGGCTCGTGTACTAACCAGAGTTAGGAAAAGGGACCACATTACTCCTGTTCTGGCTGCCTTACACTGGCTCCCTATAGAACACAGGATAGAATTTAAAATTCTTCTTCTCGCCTACAAAGCCCTTAATGGGCAGGCGCCATCTTACCTTAAAGAACTCATTATACCCTACTGTCCTACTAGGGCATTGCGTTCCAAGAATGCAGGGTTGTTGGTTGTTCCTAGAATCTTTAAAAGTACAATGGGAGCCAGAGCCTTTCTTATCAAGCTCCACATTTGTGGAATCAGCTTCCAGTTTGTGTTCGGGCGGCAGACACCCTATCCGTTTTTAAGAGTGCACTTAAGACCTTCCTTTTTGATAAAGCTTATAGTTAGGGCTGATTAGATTCAGCCCCTAGTTTTGCTGATATAGGCTTAGTTTGTCGGGGGACATCTTACTTCTTCCTTCTCTCTGTCTATACCCGTGTACACTCATGTTCCGATTAACCCAGCTTCCCCAAATGTCTTTCTTTTTGGTGTCTATATACGCTGGGATCCGGAGTCATGGATGATCCTGCGGTCCTGTGTCCTGGATCGCGAGCGCTGGATCTTGAGTCGTGGCTGTGGTCCTGGATCATAGGTCCTGGATGGATATCCTCGTGGATTCATCTTCCTATTATACACACATGCATTTCCAAACATTTGGACTACCTATGTTGCAAATGTATTATCTTTTCAATTTACACACGGCATCTATTGCACGTCTGTCCGTCCTGGGAGAGGGATCCCTCCTCTGTTGCTCTCCCTGAGGTTTCTCCCATTTTTCCCTTTAAACTGGGTTTTCTTTGGAAGTTTTTCCTTGTACGATGTGAGGGTCTAAGGACAGAGGGTGTCGTATTGTCATACTGATATTCTGTACACACTGTGAAGACCACTGAGACAAATGTAACATTTGTGATATTGGGCTATATAAATAAACATTGATTGATTGATTGATTGATAAATCAGAAAATACTGTCAACAGCCCTAAAATATCAATTTTCGCCATGTTTTTAGGTATAAAATGTTATATAATTCAGGCTATGAATGATATATGAACAAACCCTTCTGTAAAAGCCCTCATAATATTGATAAGAATATAACAGGAAGGTTTGGTGTCTCTACGTGCAACTGAAGTGGACATTTCGGACTCGGAGTAGGAGAAAAAACAAATTTTTTGAAAACGACCTTTAAAGATTGCAGTGAGGCGCTAGCTAAACCCTCCTGTTCTCTGGATGACAGCTTGCGCCTCGACGCACTCCGTGAAGGTATTTCATGTTCGGGGTCATTTGTTTTTTGTATAATCTTGCTTTGTGCAAGTGAAAATTGTTGTAGTCTTCTCTGTGAACGTTTTTTTTGCCGTTCTTTTGCCATTTTGAGATTTCAATTTCTAGCGGTAAGCTAACCAGGAAGTCTTTTAGCACACCACGTGTGACGAAAGATTTAGTTTCTTTCACGATTGGTTGCTGATACAAAGGAAATGACCATATTTGGATCCGATGAGATTGTGCAGGAGAGACGGAGCTTTCCAACGATATCTCTGATGACATGGTGCAAACAGCGGTCGCTGTACTTTATGTTACGTTAGAATGCTAACTTTTGATGAATTTAGGAGAAATATACCGACGCAAATAGACAGACTATAGTAAAATAAACACTTAAATGTGTATTTTGTACGTTTTCCTTCCAAAAGCCTGAAAGAAAACATCAAAATAGCACAACATCTCAAAATGTACCAGTGCATGAAAAACGATGTTTTTGCCTGCCGTGTCTCGCCTTAATAAAAGAGCACATGTTCAATGTGAAAAGTGACAGTAGATATAGATTAGTTGCAATTTGGTGCTATATATATATATTTAAAATAAAAAACACCTTGAATTTCAGAGGGGGCTCCGTTGGCAGGGCGCAGCGCCCCTCCAAAACAATGGTAGGGGAAACGCTGATGATTAAAGGGGACCTATCATGCAAAATGCACTTGTTGATGTCTTTTATACATAAATATGTGTCCCCGGTGCGTCGGGGAACTCACGCAGCGTCAGAAAATAAAACCCTCTCTCTTTTCCTCCGTACCCAAATCTTTTAAAAACGGGGTACAACGAGCGGATACAGATTTGCTGCCGACATGACGTCAAATCAGCGGCGACCCACAGAAAGTTGCTATCAGAAACAACGTGTTTTGGACATAATCTCGTCTTTGTTTACATTAGCAAGCCTCGCTAACACTCAGAGCTAACCTGTACTGGAGAGCACATGTGTTTAAAAAGCAGGAAATAAAAAAAGGAACTCACCTTGTGATAAACCCGCAAGAGAAAAAGCATTTGAGCTCCATAATGTTTCAGAAATGAACCTTGATGTGGTTTAGAACAGGATGGCGTTTTATCACAGCAGAATATAACTTTCTGATCAGGCATTAGCTCCGCCTCCTCTTTTTTTCAAGCTAAGGACCCCAAAATCTGCGTTTGTCTAATAGGGCTGCAAAAGAGGGGTATGAGCAGTATGAGGCTACAATGGCTGATCGGTTTGGTATGTTAAGCAAAAAACTTCACCGACATGTTTTGTAATGGTATGGCCCGACAATATATTTCTCCAATATAGCATAATAGGTCCACTTTAAATAACAACAGTATAAAACCCAAAGATACTGCATTTGCAATCATATCAAACAGAAGCAAATAGCAGATCTTAAATTGGAAGACTGGAAACAACAAAGTCATAATAATAATAATGATTCATTAGTTATCAAGTAAGATGCCAATTAATGTTCTAAACATAGCGATTCATTCATTATCTGCATGAGATTCTGTTATCATTTTATAATGTGTGAATCACAAGAAGTGAAGACTTTGTTCCAGAAATTCCAAAACCAGTGGGGAAACTTTTAAATTGGATATGACATCTGTATTCACAACAAACAGGGTGTAGCATCAGCGTTGTGTAACTGAACTTGTCAGATAGGAATGTGGAGGAAGTGTCTGTGTGTGTTTTCAGTCTCATTTTAGCACCTCGCCTTATAATGAGCAGAAAAGAGTTCACCGTGTCTCATGTGAGGAACATGTAAAGGGTATCAGGCTCTCTGATCACCGGACCATAGTGAAACAAGTGAGGGCGTTTGGTTATTCGTAGATATTGCATTTGATTAACTATTAGGGCTTTTTTCCTACCAATGCAGAGAAAGGCCGAGCACAATCCTATACAAATGATATAACTATTAACTTAGTTTAAAGATATATTCAAGAATGCCAGTGACTTGACCTGCTAGAGAGCATTGTGATTATGACCTTTGCACTCTCAAGACTGGAGCTTTAATGAAGGTGTCACCCATTTTAATTTACCTTTGAACACAATCAATCATCTCTAACCCATGAAAAGTAAATAAAAACAAAGACATTATTTGAGAAGCCGATACGTCGCTCAGAAAGTGTCAAAAACGAACTTTCCAGAATATGATTACCAAAGATAAAAGCAAAAGAGACAGCTAGTACAGAAGCCTAATTGCTAAAGACAGTCAGATACAAACAAATAAGATATAGTGAGAACTTACTCGCACAGCAGTATCCCATTCTCCAAACCGCCTCTGAAGTCCTTGTCACCAAAACATCTTCCTGTCACAGCCTAGAAAGAGAGAAGAACGGAGTGAGTTGGCAAAATATAACAAAAACAACCAAACACACACCATTAAAAAACAAGTCAGTGTCTGACTCTAAAGTCTAAACACAAGCGCTCTACTTAGAAACCAAGAAACAAGCCCAACAACCTTTATAGAACACTCCTTTCACGTGTTTCCCTCACGATAAATCCAGAGAATGGTCCACAAAGAGCCGTAGCCGTATATCAAGTCCCTCTCTAGTTAACAGCACTAAACACTAACAAGCTTGACATAAGCCGCAATCATCCTGACCAAATGGCCGTGGCGGGCTAATGTGTTGTGACAGGGGGATTTAATGGCCAATAGTTACTCAGATCCTGTGAGGCTGCCTGTTTGCATGTATTTGCATGACGTACAGTACATTTTCAGGCATGTGTGCTTCCGTGGACGAATATAGCAACTCAAGTGCAGGCTTCTTGTTTGTTGCACAACATTTACTTGCACACAAACACATGGTGGAGAATCTGAACAGGTCCCAAACATGTGTAATGGTCTGTCACAGCAACATGTTGGAAATAAATTGAACCCAAATTGCCGTTTTCTGCATATGAGCTTCAGGTTCAGGTTATTTATTTGTACCCGTAGGTAGATTCTGTTTGCAGAGAAAAATACAAGGGTTCCATCCTGACACTAAAAACAAACAACAGACACATCTCTAATAAAGGACTAGTAAAAGTACAAGTATACCCTGCTCAACCAAATCTCAAAAATATTTAAAAAACATTTTAAGAAGGAAAACACTAGTACAAACATGGACATTCAAAATTCACAATTCAAAATTAAATAAATACATTTCTGCTGAAATGTTGACCTTTCACCTTTATGTATGTGAGCGAATAGGGCATCTTATTCATTGTGTATGCCCAGGGTTGGGTTGTACCGGAATACATGTAACGGCGTTACGTCATCAGAATACAAAAATCAAGTAACTGTATTCAGCTCGGGTTACATTTGAAAAAACGAGTAATCTGATTACAGTTACTTTCGTAAACCTGAAATGAATACATTTTGGATTACTTAAAGAAAGATTTCCTCTCACCATTTAATATTCATTACTAAAGGTACAGTCGAATCATCACAGCGCACAAAACCTATTACCGCCGCAGATGGATAAAAAAATGCTCGGGTCCGCTCAGTGAAATAATAACAACGAAACATGGAGGAACAAAAGTATGCGTTTAAATCGTGTGTGTGTTTGTAGAGGTGTGTGTGGTTAAAACACATCAGCCACACCGCTCTTTAGCCTTTCTAATGATTCTGAAGGTAAACACAGCGAACCCTCCCGCTGCCTCCTGGCGCTGCAGAGATGTCATGAAGTGAAGGAGGTGTTCCTTCTATAAAACAGCTGTGGGCAGCAGATACTGTGAGAGTCACGGACATGAATTCATAGATCAAGGCAGATTGGTGCACACACTCTCCTGTTTTGCCAATCCGGTGCTTAAACAAATATAGCTCTAAACCCCTGGTCGAAATGTCCTTAAAATAAAGTCTGAGTTCGACATTTTAATTCATGTCCTGCAGAAGGCGACACGCCCGTTCTAAGCCGTGTCCCTCACTCCTCACGTCCCAAGCTGCATTCCCAAAAAGTTTATGTTGTTACATCGTTTCAGATGTTATGTTTCAGTCGTGCTCTTGATAAGCCATTAAAACAGTAAAAACACGTTCAGTTTCCTTTTGCTTTTTGTGTCTCCTGTTCACCAAAACATACCCATCTATCTGTGATGGAAAAAGAAAGTAATCCAAAAGTAATCTAAAAGTAATCTGATTACTTTTTTAAGACACGTAACTGTAACTGTATTCGGATTACTTTCAGAGCCATGTATTCAGTAATCAGTAACTGATTACATTTACAAAGTAACCCTCCCAACCCTGTGAATGCCTCACATGAAAATGCAAAAAAAAAATCACAAGTGCAACAGAGATATAACTGTCCCAATCAAGAATAGTGGTTGTTGCAGGACTTTTAGGACCAGGCCTACTTATGGCGTATTTCCACTGCAGCGCGTAGCACGGTTTAAGTGTGCCGTGCCAAAGCCGGACCGTTTTTTGTTGCGTTTCCACTAGGGGTAGTTTTGGTTAACGGGTACTTTTTCACACTTTTTCTGGCCCCTCAAAACAGTGGTTCCCAACCTGGGGGGCGCGCCAAATATCGCGGGGTGTGCCAGGCTTCAGATGATTTGAAGCCAAATATATATATTTTTTAAATTTACATATAATTGTAACGCAATACATGATTGTCGCTTTAAAAATGGATTAATTAATTTTAATAAAAATTCAAGTTAGTAGCTAATAAAAGGCATACAAAAACAGAAATGTATATTTGTTTCTTTAATAGAAATGTTTCTTCTGCCCGTAAAGTGTCCAAACCAAACTTGTCTGGATAATAATTGTCCATGCCGGTTCCATTTTGTAGATTATTTACGCCTTTTGAATCCACATAAAACACATCGGCAAAATCCGGCTTACTTTGAGCATGTGTTTTAAACAGTTTAATCCCTTTGTGAATTGTTTAATTTCTTCATACAGCGGGCATCCAAATGAATTAACCCCGAGTCCAATAACCATCAAAGACACTCCAATAGTGCTCCTTAATTACGCTTTCATCCTCCTTTAACAAAATACTTCACATTCATCCAGTTTGTGACAGTAGTTGCAGCATTTTTGAGACTTTGAAACTTTAATTACCGCCATCGTGCCCCGGTGGAATGAGCCCCCCATCAGGACAGCAGATAGCTTGCACATCTTCCGACGCAGACTGAAAACTCATCTCTTTCGACTCCACTTCGAGCGATAGTACTAATAAAGGACTGGCTTATCTAAAGCCAGTTGAGTAGCAGTTGAAATGTTTTAGCCCTGAAGTACTTATATGATTCCGTTGTCTTAAAGTTTGTATCTTCCTGGTCGAATGCACTTATTGTAAGTCGCTTTGGATAAAAGCGTCAGCTAAATGCAATGTGATGTAAAATGCGTGTTTTCTGAATGGAGATCCGCTAAGCTAACGTTGTATATGCTTGTCCACACTCACAACAACGGCCTATATAGACATAAATAAACCAGCGACTGTATTAGCCATGACACAGACAGTCTGTGGTTTGTACTTGCTTAACTTTTGTCTAGTTTCTGAACAGATATGAGGAGCTGTGAGCTCTGAGTGCTAACAGCTAACGGCTGATGTTGGTTTTGTGGTTCGCATTGAAGATGACGTCACGGCTCCGCCTACACTGCGTTACTATAGTTACTACCCCAGTTCCTAAACTGTTATGGAAACGCAACATGAAGTGAGCCTGGCCTACCAAGGCCTAACTATACCGTACTAAGCCGTGCGAGGCCCTGCAATGGAAACGTGCCATTACAATCCATTTCTTCTTAGAGTGTCACAGGTTTGGTCATAGAAAAAGGGAGGGGGGCTTTTGTCTGCTGGGTTGGAAGCCAAAACAATTATTACATTTCCTGAAAGATTATTTTACATGTATTTGCACAGCTGTGGAAGAAAAAGTGTGTAGATGTAGAGTGTCTGGGTCAGCTGTGTGTTTTGTTTCTGTCAGCTTCTTGGCCCGTTGTGAAGCCTGGAGCCGTTACAAAAGGAATGGACTGCTGTGTGTAAGCAAGGAGGTCGACAGTAGGCCTCATTTCTGCTGCTGGGGGGTGCTGGGGGGGCACAGAGATATGTCGTGTTTGGTACTCGGGACTTAGACAGAAAGAAAGCACATAAAGATAGAAAAACAGAGAAAAGAGAGAGGTAAATATGTTCCCTTTATGCTGCCATTTAGGTATTCATCGCTGCTTTTCCCTTCTACTGTACACCAGCAGGAAATGGTTTGCTTCGTGGGTGGACAGTATCAAAGTGATGTGTGCGGTCTGAGTGTGAGGCCAATAAGTTTCAACCAGGGGTTCCCAAAGTGGGGTCGCGAGCCCGAGTGAGGGTCGCAAGATGATTACAAAATAAAAAAAATAAAAAATGTAATACATTACATTTTTCAGGGGCGGACTGGCCATCTGTAGAATTTCCCCGCAGCGAGGCTCCCCCCGTTGACAATCCAGTAGCGCAGCGTTTCTCCACTTACTGTAGACTTTTATCCATTGTTTGTTTTATATGCTTCTCGAAATCCTAAAAAACACTTTTTTTTTCTAGAACAGATTACAAATCGCCTGAAAATGGTACAAACAAGTGGCAACATGTGTGACGAAGGTGTTGCGCCCTGGCTAAATCATGCAATCAAAACTTAAGCTTGCTCCATGCGGAGATATTCCCGCGAGAGTGCGGAAAATGTAAATAAATAAATGTATTCACTAGGGCTGTCCCGAATACCATTTTTCGGGCTCCGGATATTCGGTAGTAATCGGCAGCGAATATTCGGCCCACGCGGGGCGGGGGCGTAGTAATCAGCAGCGAACCGCTTCAACGCGCATATTTTGGTGTATTCACAGCATTCATTTTGTTATTCTCCAGTATTGTCGTTTTATAGTTATTAACCCAATTTGGGTTCTTTGAAATTGAAAAGGATATCGCATTGTGTTTGTTACTTTCGTTGCAGTTGTATATGTCTTAAGTGTAATTTGGCTTGGCTTCCGATTTATGGACATGCTTTTATTTTGAAGGAGAGGTAGCGCTGTTGACAGGAAGTTCTTGTAGCTTTGAAAACAACGTGACGGAGATTAACGGAAAAAAGTAATATCTACATATAAAGACGGAGAAAGTAAACGATAACGTTTATGGTTAAGTGTTAGCCCTCCCCGGACAAGCTCTTACGTTGATATTGGAGATTTCAATAAATTCAATTTAAAAAACGAATAACGAAATTGAAACTGAATAGTACTTCAACGAACGAATATTCGGATATTCGGGTACAGCCCTAGTATTCACTAGCACCTGCACTAAACCCATGTTCTATGAAAACAGTTAATGGACCTGCTCTTCCTTGAAGATCTGCCACGTAAAAGTTCGTAGATTAAAAAGCTCATTCTGTATCGATATTTTAGATTTTTCTACTTAAGATCTTAAGTCATAATAACATGATTGTAGAGTAGTCAATAACATTTCCAGGCCTTCACTGTGAATGCAAAGCAATCCCAGAGTTATTACAGAGTAGTGTTCCCTGGTTTTGTTCACATTCCGATTTTGCTAAAAATAAAATGGCCAACATACTTTTATATCTGAAGCTTAAAATATCTGCAGCCAAGAAGATGACCTTAATTTACGAGCCACTCAATAAATGTCTCACATGAATGTTAATGTCCTTACTTCTACAGATGGATGACCTTGTACTGTTTTGAACAGTCTCTTGCCAAACAATACACACCTGGTTTTGGGTTACTAACTAAAAAGGAATGATGCGGGCTGGTTGCTGCAGGGGTTGAACAGCCTCTCCGATAACTAGGTCAGCTGTTCACTGACCTTGCAGATGAGTGTACACGGGAAGATTAAAGTGTCACACTCCCTTGACACAGAGATTACAGTGACACCACCTTCATACTTTGAGGACAGAGTGCAGCCAAGTGCAGGACAACAAGTAAGGTCAGACACAGTATAACTATCACCATTTTTAAAGACAACGAAATCTGGGAAAAATTAGGATACAGATGGTGTTGTTCAATTTCAAATATGAAAACAAGCAAAATAAATGACGTGATGCATAAAAGCCGCATGTGTATTAAAACGTTTTTTCCATATTCAATAAATCCCCAAATATTTTTATTTTATGGGCCACTGGTGGACCAGAACCGCCAGCTGGATAGGTTTATGGTTAGGTCAATTAATAGTCTGTCCTTTGGGGTGCATGCACATTAACATAGATGACATATTACTCTTCTAGCTATGACAAGGGAATGACAGGGATGACTTTTCTCGCATTATCTTGATGTGCAGTTTGGCAGTGACCGCACAGCTGCTAAGGACCTTGGATCATGTTAATCTGCGGCTCCCATTGGTGGCGCAAGTGAGCTGAAGTGCACCTGAACATCCTGACTGACCGGAGGCCTTCGTTTGAGACAATTAGGCACCATGTAAGCGACCTTGGGTCCCTTGAAAGGCGCTATATAAATCAAAGCTATTATTATTATTATGTAATAGAGAATCAAAATGTATTTTATTAGCAAATGCTGCGTGAAAGGGGAACACATACTGTAACCACCATACGAGTCGGAACTATTACTCACTGGTACCTCAACATCAAGAGGCAGATGGAGAGTATTACCGTCCTAACTCACACAATCACCTCCTAGAGGATTTGTTGAGGTTACATCTAGGGATGGAAGTTGACATTGGTAAATTGACTGCATTTCTATAGCATTATTTTGTCTACCGAGCAGCAGTAAAGGTGTTTAAAAAAAACATACTGCTTTTTCAACAATCTAAGTTGCAGGAGAAGATGCCTGTTCAGGTTTCAAAATTAGATTAAGAGCTGGAAAGCTTATTTGAATTGTTTCTACTTCAAGCAACAATTCCATCTACATCTAACACTAATTCTATCAATATAATGCAAAACTAGGTGGCGACAATAAGTAAATATATATTTCTTAAAGGTCATCTATTATGCAAAATCCACTTTTTCATGTATCTTATGCATCAACATGTGTCCCCTCTTCTTCATGTCTCTTCTACATCAACATGTGTCCCCTCTTCTTCATGTCTCTTCTACATCAACATGTGTCCCCTCTTCTTCATGTCTCCTCTACATCAACATGTGTCCCCTCTTCTTCATGTCTCTTCTACATCAACATGTGTCCCCTCTTCTTCATGTCTCCTCTACATCAACATGTGTCCCCTCTTCTTCATGTCTCCTCTACATCAACATGTGTCCCCTCTTCTTCATGTCTCTTCTACATCAACATGTGTCCCCTCTTCTTCATGTCTCTTCTACATCAACATGTGTCCCCTCTTCTTCATGTCTCCTCTACATCAACATGTGTCCCCCTCTTCTTCATGTCTCCTCTACATCAACATGTGTCCCCTCTTCTTCATGTCTCTTCTACATCAACATGTGTCCCCTCTTCTTCATGTCTCTTCTACATCAACATGTGTCCCCTCTTCTTCATGTCTCCTCTACATCAACATGTGTCCCCTCTTCTTCATGTCTCTTCTACATCAACATGTGTCCCCTCTTCTTCATGTCTCTTCTACATAAACATGTGTCCCCTCTTCCTCATGTCTCTTCTACATCAACATGTGTCCCCTCTTCTTCATGTCTCTTCTTCATCAACATGTGTCCCCTCTGTGTGAAGAGACTCTGAAAGTTTCAGGAACAAAGATTCTCTCTCTTTTTGATCCATTTCTATAAAAACTGAAAATGAGCTGATCAGATTTTGGCCACTTTATGATGTCATCACGATGTGTTGTCTTGTGTAACCATTAGCCAATCAGCAACAAGGTAACCCCCCCCCCCCCACCTTATCACCTGAATCTCCTCCTAGAGCATCATTGAGTTCTTTGTAACCAAATGTCTCTCAGAGGGGCGTGGGGAGGGGCTCCTTATTTTTATCTAAAGTAACAGACAGAGAATCAGCACTTTGGAAACAGGGCTGAAACAGAGGGGATTATGGGTAATGCTGCAATGATGTGTTTGGTGTTTCAGAAAAATACTTCAGAGACATGTTCTGTATATATCCGAGACCTTTAATATATTGATGAAAAACAGTATAATAGGGACCTTTAAAGCAGAACACTGGCCAAGTGAATTGCAGAGCACACATGCATGCTGAAACAGACAATACACTGCAATGTCATTACAGTTGGACACAAACACGTGAATGGAAAGATGCATCCTGAAAATGCTGGAAACGTCTAGATCTGAACTCAAACCACGCAGGGTCATGTGAGGGGACTCAATTAAAGAGAGGAATGTGTCACCTTTGTTGTTTTCGGTGGAACGTCGCCCGCATTGTTCCACAAACAATCACACAATGCTGATTTGCTTTTTATCCCTCTTTTCACTTCCTTCCCTTTGGAAACACTTCATATCCAGACTGAAGTATTTCTGTAGTGGCCATCACCATCACTTTGATATCCAAAAACACAGGATGTCTACAGCAGTCTACATTTGTTTAGAAAAGGCATGAATGAACTTTATAGAAGTACATTTAGCTTTTGCCAAATCAGGTTTCCCTGAGAAAGCAGTAGTGGGTGAAGCTATTTTTTTGCTTTGATGACATATACAATATAAAACCCAAAGAGGTTTTAACGTGAACACTCCCGGGAGACATTGCTTTCATGTTCTGAGGGATAAAACATCAATGTGATGAGAGCAGACTCCTCTACAGTCAAATAATGTCAAGGCAATTTAGTGAAATAAAACCACGAGGAAAATTAGAATTTAACAGATGAAGAATAATGAAAATTTGGTCAGGCAATTTTCCTCAAAGCAACACACACATCAAGAGTTTTCCATCAAACAGTGATCAAGTCCATGACTCTCACATCTTGCCATTTTAACTAGTTTACTTCAATCCGTCCACCCTGGGGGCCATCCAATGAAAACAGATATATTGCATTGTAGCAGTCGTCTCAGGGGCCCTAGGGGGAAAGGCTACCTGTCCTAAATTAACGACCAATAATTCAAGGTCTGAGACAGCTTGGTTTCTGTGACTTCAGGAAGTAAAAGACTAGCTACTTTAAGACCCCGGGGCGAGTGATGTCCGCCTGTTAAACACTTGACAGCTGCTAGCTCTATGGCTGGTAAACATAAACAGACACATGTGCTCCCAAGCCACACGCCTGCTTTGTAGTCAAAGCATTCTACTTTACATGTTGTTAAGTGTGTTGCATAATCCTGACTGAATCCAACTCAGGGTTCAAGAACCCGTGTAAACACGTATTCTGGCCTTCAGCCAATCATCTTGTTAATTCAATTTGGCAAGAGTGCTTATTCTGTAAATGCTTCTGGTTCCAAACAACAGTACAAAACCACAGTGTGCACCATGGTAATTTAGTAATACAACCTTTTATGACCCGAGTTAGGGGAATAGAAACAAACAATGCTGCTGATGAATGATTTGTGTAGTCTCTAGACTGAACAATGAAACCATTCAACTTTTTCAGTATTGAAGAAACTAATTCAACAGTTTCATGACAAGACAAAACACCGCCCTGGAACAGACACTCTTAGTCAACCGCCAAGTTTTTATCATCAATAAAAAAGATTTAGATCTTGTCATTGGCTTTTAAAAAGGAACAGGATTTTTTCCAAGCAGAATTAAAATTGGGAACATCTGAGTTTTTATTGGCCTCTGGCTGGGGGTCCTCTAAACTAATGGAGTTTCAACAAGTTCAGCCAAAGGTCTGGCGTGTTATCTGCCAACGATCAACCGCTCAGACTTATTTATAAGATGCCACCACTGAAACCACCGCAGGGATCCAGTATTGTGACTATGGACTGTCTGCTCTGTGCTCAGTGTGCTGGCATGTCGTCCGTCAGACTGAGGGAGAGTTGGGAGTGAAGGGGCTGATGTGAGATAGTACTTCAACACAATTAAAATAATAGATGACAGTGTTTCCCACAGAATTTGATTCTATTTGTGGGGGCACCGCACCCCTCCCCCGGCAAGAAAAGCCAAAGGCCCCTTAACCTTTTCGGGTGGCACACGCATCCACCCCCCCCTCAAATAAGAAAATACATGCAAATTCATGGCTACTGTAGACAACGTTCGTGTTGCTCTGTGTTGCGTTGTTAATGAGTGAGACACACCGGAGTTGAGGATCTGTGGGGTTTATTCTCCCAAAAATATAATTTACAATTTAGGCCTTTAGCAGACGCCTTATTCCAAAGCGACTTACAATGATCGATTACAGGGACATTCTCCCTGGAGTAGCTGAGGGCTAAGTGCCTTATTCAAGGACACACTAGTGGTGGTGTTCCAGGCGGGATTTTAACTCGCAGCCTTCCGATCATCAGCCCACCTCACTATCCATTAGACCACCAACATTTAAAAAAAGACTTATTATTAATTATTTTATGAGATCCATTTGTGGCGGACGATATTTAATGTATGGGAAACACTGGATGAATACTACAAAAGTTTGAGCGCAAATGAAGTCTACTTGAACTTTCCTACATTGAGTAGGAGAGAGTTTGAGAGAGTTCATCTTAAACAACAGGCCCACGGTCCATGGCAACATAACTTTCGGGCAGAAACATTGAGTTGGTAATCAGTTCGTTAATCAGGAAAACCAACAGAAAATGATTTGGGAACCACTTCTTAATTGTAAAGGTTTGCTGCTATCGTCTAATTCATATTTCTGAAAATGTAGGATATTTGGGTGATGATGAGCATTGTTCATCATTTAGTAGACTAAACTTTTGACGGACACAAATATTTATTTTTTAGTCAATTTATTGAACATGTCGGAAACAAAACATTCAACAATAATAATAATAATAATAATAATAATAATATATATTCTTTTTTTTCTCACTCATAATAATAACAAAGTACAAAAAAATAAAATAATAAAAAAATAATTCTCAAATAGTCTCCGTCATGTTCAATAGGGGCAAGAAGAAGCTTAAAAAAACAAACTTTTCTGGTCCCACCCCCTCCAGCATACATGTTCCTTAGAAATAAAATATTAGGTCATCGTCATCAGCGACATGTTTGTCTGGTTATTTTTATTTTTTTTACAAAACAATCACAAGAAACATCAAATGGGATTGTACAGGTCCTGTTCATAACCATTAATGATTTGGCTCTTAAATAATACTTTCAGTTTAGATAGACTTGTACAATATTTCAGTGCATCATTACAGTTATTCCACAGACTAATATTCATTAGTTGTTTGAAAACCAGGTGTCTAAAGAAAATCTAATAATCTCTGAAAGGATAAAAATGAAATAAAATATGTCTACATATATCTACAGAATATGACAAAGACATCACATATCAATAAGTATATGCCACAAGGTATACGCTGTACAACAATGACATACAGTACTAGATGATAGGGATGTCCCGATCACCTGTTTTTGCTCCCGATCCGATTCCGATTAGTTGATTTTGAGAATCTGCCGATACCGATTTTTCCCAATCCGATCTTTATGCAATGCATTAAGAGAAAAAAAAGGTAACAGATAACGGCTGGTCATCCAACGCGATGAATTCAGCTATCTTGGCTGTTATTGTGTTGGCCTTTTCACTGTTCTGGGGCAGTTTCTCTTTCCTTTTAAAAGTCTCTGAAAGTGTCGGTTGTTTCAGTGCCGTTACCTGAGTGGCCGCTGTGTACTCGCCGTGTTGTTGTTGGTGTTTGTTTCTCAGGTAGCGTATTAGATTGGTCGTGTTGAACGTAGCTCTGTTCTTTCCACCACACGGAACCTCCTTCTTGCAAACATTGCATCTGGCTGTTACACTGCCTTCGCTTTCAATTTTATAATACTTCCAAACTCCTGACATTTTCTCCGTCCCGACTCCCGAGTCACCAGCTGGACGTAGCCTCTCGTTAGCTTGCTGCTACTATAGACACTGCGCCCACTCTGTTGCCAGATTTCAGAGAAATAAGCAACCAGGTCTGAAAACAAGCCCAAAAGAAGCAACACATACATGATGTTGTGTAATTTTAAACCAAAACTAAGTCCTCAGGATGACTTTAAGAGGTGAACATGGTTATTTTTGTTTTGTAACATTAAATAAAAAAAAAAATATTTTATAAAAAAAAAAAAAAAAATCCCGATCCCCGATTTTTTTCTCCTGATTCCGATCTTTTGAAAATCACGTGATCGGCTCCGATCCCCGACCACGTGATCGTATCGGGACATCTCTACTAGATGACATTACAAACCAACTCCCTTTCAGAGAGCACACTGAGCTGCTTTAGGGATCTGGGGGAAATGTAAGGCTGGAAAACTAAATGTGTATTTTTCCCTTGATGACTAATTGCTGCACGCATCGTGTGGTTTCCTGCATTAGCAGAGGTTTTAGAAGATGTGGGCTAATGTTGGATCCTGCTTCTGAAGCCTGCGTGGCAGATCACTGCTAAATGAGCACAATCAGTCCCAGATCTCACCATCATGTCAGACTGATGCTGAGACACTGACGCCAGGAGATACGCTCCAGTATACTTTATGGTGGGAGACAGGGAAGCACATTCACAGAGCAAAATGTAGGAGGACTATCAGTTAATACAAATATCGCTAGTCAAAGATTCATGGTCTATAAACACATCAGCATAGACATTTGATGTCAGTTTGTGTTTACAGGAGGTTGACCACTTTGTTTCTTTTTGGCGGGAGATGAGACGGACCGCTCAATAGAAGCAGCGGAAGTTGGAAACCACTTGGGCTGAGCTGGAGCCGCTGCACAGGCCAGAGACAATGAACAAAAGAGCTTTATGAACCAGGGATCATCGCAGGTAATGAGAGGTAATACAGTATAATTGGCTTGGTATTATACAGAGGAATCTGCAGTGGACCGCAGCAGCCCAATTCCAGAGTCTGACCGCACGTTCTGAGGGGAATGTTTAACAGACTGATAGGATGACAGGCTCAATCTGTTGTGAGAGACCACGTTTCATAGACTACAAATAATAGCTAAATATCAAAAGACCACCAGGAAGAACATGATTTATGACCTCTGAAGATTAAATGACCAAACACTAATTTAAAAAGCATTCAGCAACAAAACTATCCCATCATTTTCTCATGAAATGATGCGTGGGACAGAATGTTATGCAAGATCTTTGTGTTTGGATAATCACAAGTGTACTATTCACATGTGCCAACCACACGCAGCAGGCAGCAGCAATGAATGATGTTGATTGGTAGTCATGGAGAGCACAATAAAAGGAAAGGAGGGCATAAATAAATGTGCTGTTCAAGATGGGAGAACAATCCCTCTGAGCCAGATGCATTTAAAAGAAATTCATGGGACTATAAAATCTAATGTTGCTTGTAGAACATAAGTGAACGCTATCAAATGACTGTTTGAGTTCATACTGTGAACACGGTTTACAACAGTTTACTGAAGTCAAGAGATACAGCTCGGCTCTTTGTCTCCCCCTATTTCCCGTTATCTAAAACACAAACAAACGGACACTTTTCTATTGTGGCTTTCTCATTTTCAACTCGGAAAAGCACAACTGTTCCCATGCACATGGAGGGTCCTGTGATAGTCATCTGGCGTGGGAAACCTTACACGACCCCTGATTACTCATGAGTTGCTCCTACTCAGCAAGATGCACTGCTTTCATCTGGTCAGAAGCTACGTTATATTTGCGTGTTAGACCGTAGCCGTTAGCTGACACACACCGAAAGCTGGTTAAACTTTAGCTTTAATATGACCAAGTTAGTGATACATAGATGGAAGTGTTGGGATTAAACCCATGGACCCCAGGTTACAGGACAGTTTTACTAACATTGAACATCCTATACAGGGAATGTAGAAAAATACACTAAATTCTAAATACCCAAACATATTTTGACATAAGACCAAGTTTATGCAAAAAGAGGTATTTTACATTTTAGTATTTCATCATATTTGATTATTATTAAAGCTTATTGTCAATCAAGTTTGCCTATGAGATAACATTGAGGCGTCTTACCGTTTAGTTTAACAAAAATATAATTACGTTCTGCGGAACAGTAGCAGTCAAAAATACATTTAAATATAACTCAAATATGCAAAGAACTCACTGTAATGACACAAACATATGGAATAATACAAATAAATCATGGTTAGTTACATGCTTAATGAGAAGCTGTGAAATAACAGCACTCCAGGGACTGCTGGTCGGTCTGCTGTTTCCCCAGAGCGAGGCTGCTTTCGAAGTCACACCTTCGTCTCTGGAGAGCCGCCCACTGTCTGTCATTTGATGAGCTCTGAATGAGTGTCCGTCTGCTGTTTGTGTTCACGCTGGGAATCTGGAGACCACCCAGAACTTTGCTCCATATGTGGCTGAATTCCCATTACTTCAATTCGACGTGATAGACCTTTATTTAATGGATGACAATGTGGCACTATTTTTGCACAAACTGAGAGCCAATGTGGACAATTCTAAAAATTAAACTATGGAAAGAGGATGGAAAACACCTAAATAGTTCATTAGAAAATACAAACTTTGAAGTAAACAAACATCTCTGCAAACACTTATTGGGTCCGTGATTCATCTTTTGACAGTGTAATGAAGACTTGATGTGTTGTCACAACACTAACCTTTATGCAACGCAGGGGTGTGTCATGCTGACAGACCTGTGTTGCAATCTCAATGATGCCAGCATCTTTCCAAATGTACAGTATATACAAAGCGAGGGCCGGACAATTATGATTTGTCCTATTCAGCTAAAGGTGGGGTAGGTAATTCACTTCAGAAACACTTGTTATATTCCATGGAATGCTCTTAACATCCCGATAGCAATGAATACATTAAATGCATTGACAATAAATACATAATAAAATATCATCTGTGGAAGCTGTGGCGCTGTAAAAAGCACGACCAATCATCTGAGCCGGCCCGGCTAAAGTAACTGGACGGCCTACCTGCCTGCACACACTTATCTCGTACCCTCATTGGTCATGTGCGCGTTCGTGTGTGTTGGAGAAGGGGCTCTGTAAGGAAGTCTGAAGGAAGGGGCAGATTTTTTCCGGTTGTGTATTTTCAAATTCTAGCGCACTCGAGCTGGTTTCTCCATTCTTACCCACCCTACCTTTAACAGTTCTCAAAGCCAAAACACCACATGAGGCCCGGCAGCCTTAAAGGTGACAGCTGTGTATCACATAGTGTTTTTCAAGAATATTGCACATTGCTGATATCTTCGATGTTCTGTTCTTGAATAAGTGATACCGTCACAACACTGGATCAGGACCACGATTAGTTTGTATGAGCAGATTCATACCAACCACTTGTTCTTATCGACCCCTGCTGATAAACATGCACTGCTGCAAGCAAAACAGTGCGTCAGCTGCTTAGGGTTGCAAAGGGGCGGAACATGTCCGGTACATTTCCATGGGAATTATGAGAATTATGGGAATTGTATCATATCCAAGCATAAATATAAACATGTTGTTTTGTCATAAGAAAACATCCATGCAAAATGATACCATTAAAAAACATGATATTTCAACAGATGTATTTGTAAGTTAGACCCTCCAGAAAAACGCGATTCTGCGATCACAGAATTTACCGCATAATCAGCAAAATGGCGCAGATTTTTTAAAAGGCCGCATATTTCCGAAAAGGCCGCGTAATCCCCGCATTTTTCCACACAAAGTTGAGAAAAAAAAAAAGAAAGGTGAACCCGTCTTGACGTGTAGTGATGATGACGCAACGTCATCACCTCGCGCATCACAGAAGGTAAACAACACCGTAGAGTAGGGCTGTGCGATTATGGCAAAAATCATAATCACGATTATTTGGGTCAATAATTGATATCACGATTATTTTGACGATTATTCATTGACCATTTATTGAACTTTAAAACAAATAATATTTTACCAATAAACAAGATCAACAAATATGTTGGAGCGCACTTCCAAAACCATACTAAACATATATTATTAATATGATAAATACAAATAAATTAGACCAAAAATAAATTAAATCAAATATGTTGCAGTGCACTGTCACAACCTACTGACAACTCCTTAACATATAGCCAACATTTTGGTAAAACATATTCAACATATTCCACTCAGTTAAACGTTGAAGGCTGGCCAACCGTCATGGTCCAGAAGTAACAGGAAATAAATGTTGAACTACAATTTAAGACCAAATAAAAATGTTTAGGCCACCATGGCAAATGCTGGTAGGGCTGCTAATGTCATCTCTTAAAGATGTTTTGCCAGAAACACCAGCCTGTTGACATGGTCTGGTTTCAGAGATGAGCGCAGGCAGGTGACAAGCCACCTGTACTGAAGACCCTCAGCCACGCCCCGACACATGGGGTGACGCCGGCCAATCACAAAGCTTTGATGCGTTCAAGGCCATTATTCTGGCACAGGAAGATTATGTTACAGGACATTAACGATAAAACAGAATATTGTTGTTCTATTTTTAGACACATCTCGCGATCGACTGGTTGGGCACCCCTCGGCTAGACCATAGGTATGTTGTGGTAGCAAAGTAGTCAGCTGAAGCCACATCTCTCTCAACTTCCCCACGGCATTTGTCATATACTGCAGGCAGCGCAGACCTGCTGAAATAATACCGAGATGGCATCGCGTAACGCTTGTCCAACGTGTTGACAAGTTGCTTAAAGCCCAGGGGCGGCGGGTGCTGTAGGCTAGGGAAGGCTAAGCCTTCCCAAATATTTGTGTCACTGCATCCTGGTAAAATAAAAATATAATGTATAATGTTTGTGTCTTCGACATTAGCACTGCTATGCATCCACATGTGAAAAAAATAAATAAAAATAAACTACCGAGTGTTTGAAAGCGTAACAGTTTTATGATATCACTGCCCCATCTAAGACACGAGTGGATCTGACTTTAATTACATTTGAGTTGAGTGTTTCGTCAACCAAATGTGTTGCTTAAAATAATACTTCTGCATACAGTATGTGACACTGTGAGTGTTGCACGGCCAGATACGGCTCAGCTGACTCAGATAAGGAGATAATATAGGCTATGATATTATATGATCGATGATCTGATTGAATGTGATATGAACGATAAGTGCGACACGTCGGCGTCTTCTCTGCATACAGCAGTTTAAACTGTATTTCCTTTATCCTGTAATATGACTTGATAGATTTAAACTCCGCACACTGAGCTCTGATTTTTCAGCAGGCGGTGCTTTCACTGAGTTGATCTCTTTTCTATAGACGCCGGAGGCGGGCAGCGTCGGGTAAAAAAAAGTGATTTAGCCTTCTCAAACCTGAGCCTCACGCGCCGCCTATGCCTGGTTGCTAACAGTGCTAACTGGGCACATATCTTTAGCGATGTGAAATGTAATGACAAAGTACTTGCAAATAGTGGAAATTGTTTTACCCTTCTTTTTAACGAGTTGCTGCTCTTGTTCTGACATCTTCGCTCGCGCTGAACACTCACAACACATGTCACTCCCACGTGGCCGAGTGGGCTTTTACGGAGGGGCGAAAGCGCACCCAGCTAAATAATCGTATTTTGTCAATTATGCTATTTTCATAATCGTCGCAAGCCATAATCGCAATTAAAATACGATTAATTGCACAGCTCTACCGTAGAGTGAACGTGTGGAACTCACACGAGAGAGAAAACACCAAGGCCCTTTCTCATTTCATCAAATCCGCCTCCTCGACTCCTCGGTCCTCCGGTAGTGACCCGGAAATGAATTTTAGCACGCCATGTTGAAGGACATCTCATTTCTCTAAATGCACTTCGAGGATCGAGCGTCGAGGAGGCTCTCTGGAGGAGCTCTAACCAAGGATACACTGATGGGTCCTCCACGGTCCTCCACGGCTCCTTCGTGGATGCATTTCCGGGAACAGAGATGTTTCAAAGAGTCGTGACGCACGGCCGGACTTATCTCAGCCAATGACAGCTCTGCATGCATCTCCTGGATATTATTTTATTAACTGCTTTTATCGCGACCCGATGTTTACAGAGAGAACAGCTGTGAGGTCCGTGCAGAAGGCAGAGCAGTGTGTATAATATATATCACTCAGTAGAACAGGCCTACTCTCTTTATTTGCTTTAGTTTAGTAGATATCTACAAACAAAGAGTCGATATTTTTCTAAAACCATTTAGTGCTTCACATAATAAAATACACAACGGTTGTAGCCTGTTTTAGGAACTGTATGTGCGTGTGTGTGGTGTAGGTGTGTGTGGTACAGTGTGTAGGTATGTGTGTAGATGCAGCGGACAGACAGGTCTCAGTTGGTTTGGTGTCCTCTGCTTACTTTTAATACTTGTAAATACAACTTTTGGCCTGTAATTTATTTCCCTCATTGTAGCGACCAGAGAGAGGGGGGGGGGGGGGGGGTATATCCAGTCTCTGATAGCGTTACGTTATTATGAGAGTGCTCCGTTTGATTCTGAAATTGTATATATTTATATAAATATATGCATATATGTGTGTGTGTGTGTGTGTGTGTGTGTGTGTATGTGTGTCCCCGCATCTGTAGCCTGTTATTGTCTCATTACACCGCACTGTGAATGAATCAAAGTAAATATATAAGTCATCATGAACACATCTGTCCATCAGACAGAGGGCTGCTGTGCCTCCTGTCATCATTAATGGACGTCTCTTTAAAATGACCGCTCAGAGGAGAGGAGTTCTCATTTCTCTAACCGCCTGCTGCTTCCTCTCCTCTCTCGGGGTTAGGCCCGGGACTGGGCCCCGGGACTAAGTATCGAGGATAGGAGTCGAGGAGGGGAGTTAGAGAAATGAGAAAGGGCCCAAGAAGAAAAAATCGAATCCATCTCATTTACCGACGAACATTTCTGCTAAAGACCGGCAAAGCAGTTCCCCGATGTCTTGCACGGAAGTGGGGGGAAACTATTCTGCACTACGAACTATATGCAACTGTGTTGGAGCATAAGAGAAAATCCATGGTGACGACCCACTTTGATTCATTCAAACATTCGAAAATGCTTTCTGCTGCTGCGGACAAGAAAGCCAAACAACTCGCGTCCACCGAGGCATCGACCTCCAAAACCCTTTCGAGGGCTACAAGAAACGAGGTGAGAAGCCTACAAGATTGAAGCTGGTCAGATAACGAACAAGTAAATGAAAACAGAATGAGGCGGAGAAGTGTGTGTGTGTGTGTGTGTGTGTGTGTGCGCGTGCGAGAGAGAGTGTGATTAAAATAGCACAATTGCTTTTACAATAAATAAACATTGAATGCGTTTAATTGAATAGTAAAAGGGGAGAATAAATAAGACAGCCCAATATTTAATTTTTTTTTTGAGCATATTTAGCAACTTCCCGCAATTTCACCGCATAAAATCACATAAAAACCCCACATGTTTAATCGCATAATCAAGGATTGTTGCCCGCGTTTTTCTGAAGGGTCTAGTAAGTAGAACAGAACAAGTTTTAATTATTATTGAACAATCATTTGTTTCTTTGAAGAACAAAAACATGAATGTTGAGTTAAATATTAAGAAATCATCTGTGCATGTGATGGAGGCATGCACATTGCCTGTAGGGGGTGTGGTCTCAGTAGCCATGCATAAGCAGTGTGCTATGTGCATGTGATGGAGGAATGGCATGGATATTCAAGTGTACTTGAATGGCATCCGTTTGTTTTAGTCAGATAGATGATGCTAAAATATAATTATATATTTAAGTTCCCTACGAAGAGCCAACCTTCAATTTTGAAAATTCCCAGTTAATTCCCGTTTATTCCCATGGAAAGTTTCCATCTTTGAAAATTCCCGGAATTTTGCAACCCTACACCTGCTCATGGTTACAAGGAAATGTGCACTGTAGACTGAGCAGAAAGCTAAACACACACACACGCAGAAGCTGTCATATTCAGCTAAACACTCTGTGACAGTAATTCCAGAAGACAAGTTACACCCTTTGTGCAAAAGGTTTTCCAGTTAAGCTTTCATCTCACATCGACAAAATATGAAATGACAAAAATATTTGACCAATTACTTATAGATATCAATGCTATGACGATTTTGTAGGTTTGACTGTTGGTGTGTTCCCTAAATATTAAGAAATAATACAGAATTAGATCACTTTTACAACAAACACACATGCCATTTTACAATATAAAAGACATCCATTGCATGTCACTTGTTAGAGGCTTCTACCCAAAGTCAGTTACATTCACTCGATACTGTGGACAATCCCCACAGGAGCAATTTGCGGTGAAGTGTCTCGCCCAGGGACACAACGACATGCTGACTGCAGTGGGGATTGAACCTGTGCTCCCCTGATCCAAAGATCAATGCACCAACCCACTGAGCTACAGCTCCCTCCAAATCTAAGAGGGCATCTAGTGTCATATCACGATTACATTATATTCAGGTATTTTTCCAGTCATAAAGCAACAAATCTGAAAGAAGAAAAACACTTTAAGTGAAATGGGAGGAATGTGAGCCATCAATATTAACAATGCTTCAATCAGACACCAGGAGGTCAAAGTTCAGAGCTGCAGGGGCTGCTTTCTTCAATCCTTTCTCTGTGTGCGTCTTAGTCAGGGATCGTAGACGTAATGAACAAGCTTCTGCTAATTTGCCATTGATACATGTCATCCAAGTATGTTGTGAATCACTTTTAAACCATCCTTGTGAAGATGCATTCTTACTCTTTCCACCATCAATCAAACCCTAAACACACAGTGTCAGCGGTTGTCATGACAATCAAACCCATGATGTCAATTAGAAACTATGCGAGAAGTGCGGTCGGAAAAGACCCTGCACTACAGCAGGGTCAACTTTGCATAAAACAGCTTTGTATATGTCACGGATGCTGGAAAGACAAGGACACATGTAATACAAATTCAACTTTTGCCATCTTGCCAGCAAACTATATTCTTACAGTAAGGAGCATTTAAACAAATTACTACCACATTAATATCGTTAAGGTTTTAACGGTACTACTACTTTTATCGATACCGCTTATCGATCCGGTGCTTAAACGGTACTCTTGAGATAAAACAAATTGTAAACAAAATGAACATTGCTTTTTATTTAAATTAAAAAGAAACAGTGTTTTAACAAATCCTCCTCCTGCCTTTGGTCACAAATCCAAGATGGTCGCAGCGTGAGTAAGCGCATCTCAAGCTCGTCTGTTTGTTGCTGTTAAATTAGCTCTTTAATGCTCATATCATTGATCCACATGATCTGAACCCATGATCATTTGAATAACATAGCTAAGTGGCTCACTACTGTCTCTGGATTATTGTATTTTTTGCATTTTCAACTATGGAGGGAAACATGTCTCTGCAAACTTTGTGGGACGCGATTCAGCAAATCAAGACAGACATGCTGACTCACATTGACTCAAAAATGGATCCCATTCAAAGTAGCTTGAGCAGGATACACAATTCCCTGTCTAGTCTGGGAGACCAGGTCAATTTGTTAGAGCAGCGTGTCGGGGCTAATGAGGACAATGTACACGGGTGTGTCGCTCGAGTCAAGCAGATTGAGAAAGACAACTCCTTCCTAATATCTAAAGTTGATGACTTGGAGAACCGGAGCCGACGTTCTAACCTTCGCTTCGTAGGAATCCAGGAGTCCGCTGAAGGCAGTGACATTATCGGCTTCATGTCTCGGCTCATCCCGCAGCTCCTGGGGCCAGATGCCTTCCCTACCCTGCCGATCATTGAGAGGGAACACCGCTCACCGACTGCCAGGCAAAACTCCCGTGCCAGCCCGAGCTGCTGAACTTCCAGGACAAAGTGAAAATCCTTCGTCTTGCCAGGGAGAAAAAGTCTCTGGACTACAACGGGAAACACATCAGCATTTATCCCGATTTCAGTCCCGAGCTTACCAGAAGACGCCGGAGCTTCGATCCAGTCAAACGCAAGATCCGTGAACTCAACTTGAAGTACTTTCTCCTCTACCCGTGCACCCTCTGCGTTGTTGTTGATGGCACACAACAACGCTTCTCTACCCACAAAGACGCGGAGGCAGTCTTCATGTCTACCTCAAACTCTCCTGGGTGACGAACATTCCTAGAGATGAGGCTGCTGCTAATGGTAGCATGTTGATCCACTTCGATGGTGCAGCTAAGTGACTTTCTCCTCGGTTTTCTCTCTTCTCTTCTCTTGTTCTTTATTTTTCTCATCTTCTCTAAAAACAGAGATCTGTTCACGTGACGTGTCATGACTGCTGAGATGTTGTTGACACTCTCTTTTGTGTTTATTATAACAGGTGGGCACCCGCCTGGCTCTTTCAGTTGTGTTGTTTGTTTACATTTTACAGTGACGTTGACGTCACTTCTTCTTCTTTGGCACGTTAGAGCCCACTACTACTATTGCAATACTGCCCCGAGTGGCTGTTATTGTTAAATAATGTATGTGTTCGTTCGGATGAATTTCTTTGAGCTATGACTTCTTTATCCTCTTCGTAATGCAGACTGAGCTCTGTGTAATTATTTATTATGTTTAAGTTTATTCATGGTAATGCTCTGGGATTTGGTGTCCAGGGCTGCTGGGCCTTCTTAAAGGTTGTTTTGTGTTTTTCTGTATTTTTCTTTTTGTGTTTGAATGTTTTGTATGTCTGTTTTACATTAATGGTTGAATCTAGCAATCTTTACAATCATGAATCGCATGTAGGCCTATGCGTAACAAGTGACAGGAACATTATTTGCTATTATTTCCAGACTGGATGAATTAAAGGATATACAAATCATTCATTTGAATATCAGGAGCCTATTGCCAAAAATTGATTTACTTCGGATATGGGTTGTTCTACATAAACCTAAAATCATCACACTCTCTGAAACTTGGCTTAATAGTAGCATTTCCGATAGTGAACTACAAATCACAAATTATTTGCTTTACAGATCCGATAGATGCAGCAGGGGTGGAGGTGTGGCTATTTATGTCTCCTCTGACCTTGTGACTGAGCTAATTGCTACTTCTATAGAGCCTCTACATTTTGAATGCATTTTTCTTAAAATGATTTTTCATGAAAATAAATGCTTAACTATTGGTAGCATCTATAGGCTTCTTCACCTGCAGAGTCTTTTAACCATATAAGTGACACTATCAACTCCATTTCCTTTGGAAATGAAATAATCTTGCTTGGTGATTTCAACAAAAATTGGTTGGATAAATCATCTGATGGAGAGAAAAAACGTTTCAGTAGTCTAAATGTTAAACAGCTAATTAATGAGCCAACTCGTATCACTCTTAGAACCCAATCTCTGCTTGACTGGATACTGGTGTCACACCCTGACAGAATCTTAGGCTGCGGCCACACGAGGACGAAAACGGCTAAACGCATAGGATTAACGCAAACGCAAAAAAGCTTCCGTCCACACGCAATAGTTATCCGGATTAGGGATGCCAGCGATTATTCGATTATTCGAATATTCGCTACAGTCTCCATAATCGAATATTATTTTTAAAAATCGTTTTTAATTTTATATATATATTTTTATTATTTATGTTTTTTTTTTTTTTCTGGCTTAGTTTCAACCAAAGTATATATACATATATATATATATATATGCTAATAATAGTAATAGTATTAATAATTGTAAATGGTCATTGGTCACACCACCAGTTTGTTTTACTGTAAACTTGGAGGAAGCCTGCGTGCAGAGCAGACTGCTGCTGCAGCACGCTACACACCGACAAATAAAGGATAAATAAAAAAAATTAAAAAAAATAAAGCAACGGAATTCCTTTTTTTTTTTTTTTTCCTCTCCCGCGGGGGGAGGGGGGGGTCGGTCGAATAATCGATTATTATTCGCCAGGGCTGCCGAATAATCGATTTTGATCATGGTCAGTTTCTGGCAACCCTAATCCGGATAGTGTCTGTCCACACGAGACCGCTCCGTTTAGCTCCAACCGCTGGAGAAGCTGCAGTACATATGCAGGAGCCTGTATGTGGCGCTGTAACTTCCTCCACAAAAGCAGCGAAGAAGCATGGTTGTCATGGTTGCCCTTCTGTTTATTCTCCGTGGTGGGGGCCGAGGGAACCGGGCAGAGTTTTTCGCCAGTCAACGTGTATTAAAGTTTAAATCTTCCGGACAAAATTATAAAAATGCCGGTCAAAGGTCTTCTTTGTTATTTATTGAGCTTTAAAACAAATGAATAACGACTCTATATAATATAATAATAAAATACACGGAGCCTCTCTTTTTCCTCCCTCTCTTCGGACAGCGTCAGTGTCTGTCTCATGCAGCAGCTGATCCAGTAATGAGTGACCCGGCCGACAGTAAAAATAAACATATTTATAACTAGTTTAGGTAGTTTGAGAGGTAATTAAAATAGCTAAGGGTGATGATCTGACTTGAAGTGTGTGTTTTGCTGCAGCGGGAGGAGCTGCAGGTGAGCAGAGCTGCGTGTCTCCGTCCTGTCAGATTAGACTTCACTCGCGTTTAGGTCCATATCGAGAGAAAGATAAATAATCTGAATTCAGTGTGCAGTTTACTTTGACGCGGGGGTGAGCAGCAGAGGTGGGGAGAGGCGGGGCTATTGCCTCATCATTATCAGAAAATGATTGTATAGGGTACACACGGAGCCATTGGATCCCCCAGAGCGTTGCGTATGCCGTTCTATCCACCTTGGGACCCGTTATCGTTTCCTCAGTCGTTTAGTGCCGTATTCGGTCGTCCTCGTGTGGCCGAACGGTCTATATGACACTAAACAGTAACGCAAACGACCGTTTTCGTCCTAGTGTGGCCGCAGCCTTAAAAGCTGGTGTCATGTCGGATTGCTTCAGCGATCATTCATTTATTGCGTATGGAAAATCAAATTAATTAAACTACCTCCAAAACTAGTCAAAATCAGACAATATAAAAAATTGAATGTTGATTTATTTATTAATGATGTTGTTGCCCTTAATTGGGACAGATTTCAACTAATACCTTTTGTACAAGATGCTTGGGATTTTCTGCATAAAGAGCTCACTGATGTCATGAACAAACATGCACCTGTGAGAACGGTTAAGGTCAAAGGTCAACATCTCCCTTGGATCAATTTTGAACTCATCAGTCTCTTTAGGGAAAGGGATAAAGCATGGTCGATATATCGTCATTCAAGAACTATAGCCGATTGGGAAGTATACAGGCATCTCCGAAATCTGAGTAAAACCAAAACCCGAAATGCTAAATCCAACTACGGTACTATAAAGAATCTCTCACATCGGACTTTGAGAATCCCAAGCAATTTTGGACTAAAATTAAATCTATTTTAAATAAATCAGGTAAACATTCTATTAATAAAATAAGAACTGCTGATATAATAATTCATGACCCATTATCCATTGCCCAAATATTTAATCAGCATTTCGCTAATGTATGTTCCACACTACTATCTGACTCCTATTTGACGACTGGTATTTCTAATAGTAACTCATACTGCAACAGTTCTTTTTCTTTTAAGAAAATTCTACCACACGAAGTTCATAATGCTATCACAGAATTAAAAAAGTGGATGGCAGTGCAGGACTCGATGGTATAGAAAACAGGTTCATAAAACTGGCGTCCCATATTCTCATGTACCCACTTGCTGATTTGTTCAACCCGTCTTTGTCCACCTGTGAGTTGCCGACTATTTGGAAATGTGCACGCATCATTCCACTGCATAAAGGTGGTGATTTACTTGATACAAATAATTATAGACCAATCTCTATAATCTGCTCAATTTCCAAAGTTTTGGAGAAAATAATTTATAATCAACTGTCACATTATCTCATTACTTATAATATTTTATCTCCGGTTCAATCTGGTTTCAGGCCTAATCACTCCACAACAACTGCCCTACTTAAATGTACGAATGACTTGTACTCTGCTGCAGATGATGGTGAACTCACAGGTGCCATTTTTATTGACTTGACAAAAGCCTTTGATTTCGTTGATCGATATCTGCTCTTGGATAAACTTCACGGCATTGGCCTTTCTAATAATACAGTGTTATGGTTTAACTCGTACCTTCACAGTAGAAAGCAATGTGTGGTTGTTAATGGAAAACAGTCTGACCTGTTAGTCCAACAAAAGGGTGTACCCCAAGGATCAACTCTGGGCCCACTTCTGTTCTCTATTTACATAAATGATTTATCTTCTTGTCTCATTAATTGTTGTACTCACCTTTATGCTGATGACACTGTTATATATACATCCAAATCAGATTTTTCACAAATTCAGATCTCTCTTCAATCGGATTTTAATATCTTACAGGACTGGCTATCACACAATAAACTACTGCTTAACAAAACAAAATCTTATACCATGGTCTTTGGTACCAGGCAGAAGCTCAAATCCAAACCTAATGTAGTAATAACATGTAAGGATGGCACTTCTCTGCATAAAGTTGATAGCTTTAAATATCTTGGTGTATGGCTACTCTGAACTTTCATTTAAACTACATATAAAGCATGCAATACAAAAAGTCAATTAAGGAATCGGTGTTTTACACCGCTCTCGCAATTGTTTTACGCTCAGTGTCCGAAAGAGAATTGCTTCTCAACTTATTCTTCCGATTATGGACTATTGTGATGTTGTCTACCAAAATGCACATAAATCAGATCTTGCTCCACTCAACATAGCCTACAATAGACTATGCAGATTTGTTCTTGGTTGTCCTTTTCGTACACATCACTGCACAATGTATAACCAACTTAAATGGCCTTCTTTAAAATGTAAGAAGACACATGCATTGGCTTCAGCTGATATTTAAATGCATTTATCTTAACTATCCCTCTTATTTAAAGCAGTATTTTGTACCTTACTCACCAAATCATCAAGTTAGACATTCTGTTCAGATTTATTTCTCTGTCCCCTCCGCAAAAAAATTGGCAGAAGAGCGTCAGACTGGAATACTTTATCTGCTGCTATTAGATCTCTTGCATCATTGGGTATGTTTAAACATGCATTATCATCTCACTTTCAACTGGTCTGTACTTGTTATTAATGAAACTGATATTGATGAAACTGATTTGCTTGACTGTCTCAAATTGTAATGATTGTATGCATTGCTTGAATTTTACTTAACATACTGTATGTGGTTTGTCTTGTGTGTCATGTTTTGCATTTTGTATTTTTGTTTATGTATGTCTGTAAGTTGTTGCTGTTGTCGGGACCCCCTTGAAAACGAGATGGTGCATCTCAAGGGGTTTATCCCAATCAATACAAATTCTATATATATTAAATAATCTGATGACGGAATTGTAAACAGAATAGCTGAAACTTTATCAAAATAAATAACTCAGTTACCTCCCATCATTAACCCATGTTTGTATAATTGAGTTAACTCCGTGTGTGGCTGCTAGCATACATAACACCTGACGTGGAAACGTTACTCGTGGATGGGGCTACAGAGCTACTCGAAAGACAGTCGAACCCGGTGCATTCCTCCGTCTGAATGTGGAGCACTTTTGCTAAATGTTTAGACAAATTACTCGTGCTACCGCCCTGACATGCTAAACTCTTATTGCGCTTTTGGTAATGAGCATTGTCCACATCGAGACGGGTAACATTTAACCACACCTCGGAGCGCTTAGATCTCTCTGCCATCTCCGCCGTGTGTGTGTGTGTGTGTGTGTGTGTGTGTGTGTGTGTGTGTGTGTGTGTGTGTGTGTGTGTGTGTGTGTGTGTGTGTGTGTGTGTGTTGTGTGTGTGTGTGTGTGTGTGTGTGTGTGTGTGTGTGTGTGTGTTAGGGGTGTAACGGTTCACAAACATTTCGGTTCGGTACGTACCTCGGTTTTTAGGTCACGGTTCGGTTCGGTACGTTTTCGGTACAGCAGAAAATTATCACAAAACATAACATATTTTTTTTTAATTATTATTAAACTGTGAATAATGTATTCACTCAAATAAATACAAAATATAATAAAACAAACATTAAGGTGCAGCATTTCGATGAACTGAAATAATCTGTATTTTAACTTTACTGTACTAGTACTCACAAAACAAACTATTAGTTTTGGGTTTTTAATTATTATTAAACTGTGAATATTCACTCAAATAAATATAAAATATAATAAAATAAACATTAAGGTGCAGCTTTTCGATTAACTGAAATCATCTGTATTTGAACTGTACTACCTAAGCAGCCAGTTTGACATTAGGACTTGCTTGTCATTGTATTTTCATGTTTTTTTAAAGAAAAATGTACTTGTCCACATTGCTTGCCGAAAGGGCAGATCTGCTGGCACTAGCAACGTCTCCTGCTGTAGAGAACACCCTCTCGCTAGGGACAGAGGTAGCAGATACAGCCAGGTAGCGCTTTGCTAACACGGCAACATAAGGATATTTGCCGTTTGTAATAGCTTTGGCTCGGTCTGATGTTTTTGCGAGTGGTGGAGGCTTACATGCTAGTGGGAGTTGGGTTTGCACTTCAGTCTTTTGGTACCGGTGATATTCACGTTCAGGTGATGCCTTTTCAAATGAGTGTGCAAGCTTGATGTATTGCCAGACGCGTAACCAATTGTACAATGCTGACAAACAGCTTTGGTTCGGTCCACCTGTCTTTGTCCGTCATCCTTATACGTAACTGCGAAACCAAAATGTTCCCAAACCGGAGACTTCAATGATGCTGGGGGATTTTCGAGCTCAACTTTATCTGCGTTCGCCATTTCGACAGTTCCTCAAATCACTGACTACATTTGAACGCATCCCTCTGACCAGCTCGTCCAATGAAATGACTTGCTCGCTCTATGACGCGTTGAACACAATGGGAGCAAATTACTCTGAATGCTGCGACGCAGCACCTGAGATTACTTCCAAGAAGTTGTTCACGTTCTCAATTTTTTACGTTTAACGTTATATTCGTTCGGTACACTTCGGTACACATGTGTACCGAACCGAAGGGCCCGTACCGAATAATTTCGGTACGGGTACGTGTACGTGTACCGTTACACCCCTAGTGTGTGTGTGTGTGTGTGTGTGTCGCATGCATGTAGCAGCTGCGTGTGTGTAAACTGCCCTTCCCCCTCGCACACAGACGGGAGAGAGAGAGATATCTCTCGTCTGGATTGGAAAGATCGAAATTTTCATTTCATTTGTTTTCGTCTTTTTGAATGTTAGAAAGGGAGTTGCACTAAGACTGCAATATAATGTTTATTTAGCAATAATACACATGACATATCTTTTTGATCCAGTACCGATAAAAAGACTGATAATGTCTAACGGTACCACGGTCTTTAATAATTGGTCTTTAACAATTCAGCCCCGGGGCCCCTTTAATACCGGGGCTCGGTACTCATCCCTACACATTAACAGTAAACAATTACGAATGGGGTTAAAAATATTAGCACAAAAGGAAAAAAGCTGAATGTCTGTAGGAAAATCTAAGAAGATTATTGCTTTAATTCTACAGAAAAAAATGCAATGTATAAAATCGTGTGTGACATGTTGATTTTAGCCACCAAAGTTTCAGTGGTTCTCAATGGAGTTCACAACAGCTTCTGACCTTCATTAGATTTTGAGGTTTGGTTCTTTCTGTCTGCTTCCTTTCACATGAAAGATCAAAAGTCGAATGTTCACAAACTCATCATTTGAGGAAGCTCAAAATTAAACAAGGAAGTTGACTCTCGAATGTCTCACAAATTAAGCATAGCCGTTTCATGTCTAAACGTATATTTGTATCATCCTCTCTTTATAGGAAAATACAGATGCAGTATTCAACGTTAAAGAAAAAGCTAGGACATAAATGTGCAGGTGGGAAAGTAATGGCTCTACAGATTAAAGTATTTAATAAAACTAAGGACAATAGGGGACACATCTGTAGTAAGTGATGCATATAGGCTTCATATATTTTAAAAGGTGATTTATCAAAGTTTAAAGAGAAGTACCCGTCTTGAAATATCAAGCAGTTAACTTTAAAGACTTTTCCTTCAGACATTCAGAGATCAAATCAATTTGTAAAAAGGGGAGTCTTACTTTCACAACATGCGGCAAGCTATAAAACTTTATCACTCGATTAACGACGATAACATTTGATCAACTGCCACTTTTATAAAACATGTATAATCCCTCTAGCTGTTGTCAAATAGTTGGATCAACTGAACCCACAGCATAAGAAGTTTTCTTTACAACAGTGTCTTTCACATTATGTCATTGACTCAATGAGTCTAAAACAGCTTAGCAATGTGCCACACACTCCCTCACTGCAGCCGTTCACATGCCAGACTGTGCCATCTACACAAAGGCTTGCCCCGGGCTGTTACATTCAGTGAAGAAGGACAGGTTGGACTGCCAGAAGCACCAAAGTAGTGCAGAAAACCTCCAAAAGCTCTAAATGAAATGTAGTTTCTGTCTTAACAAAAGCTAGCCTTCATAGTATGAGTATAACGCTCTTTGCATTCAAATAATTCACCTGGTATTCAAGCAGAGGAGACAGCTTGCTTGTTTTGCTAAGAGCTTAAACGGTCTGAATTCAGACGCCCTGTTCCCTCCTATATGCCCCCCGTTCCCCTCCACTCTTGATAAGCTGCTCTGATTATACAAGCCAAATTTCCTGCGACTAAAATGGCCTAGCCCTAAGCTAAATGTTAGTATTCCAGCCAGTCCGTCCCATTTCCAGGCTGATTAGATGATGGAACAATGTTTGGGTTGTGGATTAACCCCACGACTGGCCCCTATTGGAGCTACTCACTTCCACCCCCATTCTCTCCCATGTTTTTCTACCCCGTTCTCTTCCCGGTTTGGCGGGCCTAGAGCCCACGTGAGGGGAAATGAAGGAGTATTTAGCATTTGGATGGTCTGGCTGTTGTTTCAAATAATAGAGGGAAGGGAACTAGGGCCATGTATTTGAAAGAATCTGGCAATACGATACCTGACATGATGCAGGGGTTTGGGTTTAATACATTGTGATTTTGTGAGAAAGGTGCCAGTGCCACGTTAATAAAAGGCTGTGTAATATATTTATTTGTGTATGCCATCAGAGCAGGTGGGTCTGCCTTTGCATTTATGACAGTGCCTCGCTGAAAAATAAAATATCATTATTTGTGTCCATCTGATTCACTGTCTTTTTGTGGAAAAATACAGTGAATCAGAACTAAATGAAGTGTTACTCAAAGGTATCGATATTTGCACACACCTCTGAGGGTGATTTGTGCCGAGGAAAGAGAAAGGCAACTGAATATGGCCAAATGTGAAAAGTGCAGAATGAGTGGCGGGCTGAAGTTGATTACTTTGTCCTGTTTCAGCTTCAAGGTGATGCTGACAGTTGTGACTTGTCTGCCAAGTAGTCATCTACCATCTCTGCATGCAAGTGTGTACGAGTAGGATGGAAGGGGGGTTGAATGATGCAGCCACAAACACGTCAGTTTGATTACACTAGGAAATAAATTACAGTAAGGTTTTTGGAAAATGTATTAAATAATTAATTATTACTGAATAGTTACAATGTCAGTGTGATAGATGTAGATGATTGTGTACATGCCATGGTTTGGGTCTATGCAGTTTGGAAACCCTCAGCTTTCTATGCAGTGCTGACTGCCACCAGGCCAAAGGCTGCGAAGGAAGGACTGTGGTGAAGGAAACTGTCTGATCTCACCAACAATGTCCCTTTAGAGGACCTGGAGACAAGTATGGTGGGACAGGGACACACAGGGGTTTCATTGTGTCGCCTCACACTGGCTTGAAGAGATGTGTGTGTGCACAGACACACACACACATGCTCAGTGCACACTCCAGGGTCTGCTGAACTTCCCTCAGTGGCACAAATGCCACCTCTTTAGTTTGAGCCATTACTCTGAGTGTGAGGTTACAAATCCCCACTCTACTAACCCAGCTCATCTCATGCACAATTTCATTTTAGTGAAATGGGACACAGGAAGTGTAAATGTAAGGATTACATTTATCACAGTGGCCCACGATGAATATCTACTGTCATGAATAGGTAGTATGACAGTGGGTATTTTAGAAGATAATGCCCCTGGGTATGTCAACGTAGATCAAAAACATCCAAACTGCGGTGGTTTCCGGTTTAACACAATAACCAACCAATGTAGCCCTGAGAAATACCTTACCATAGCATAACCCATACCAACCAGGATTTCTGTGACAACCCCCCACAGCTGAGCAAGATCAGAAACAAAGAGCCCCCGTGTTGACACCAGCTCTCCGAGCTAAGCTGCCTTAGCAGCGGGGCTTTTCCAGGGGCCTCCACTAGTCCCTAATATCCTGCCTGCTACAGTTTCCATGAGGCCGAGGGCAACATCCAGCCAGCGGCAACAGATGCAGCTACAGTCATCAGGACAGACAGACAGACCTACAGACCGACAGATAAGAACTACAGACAGACAGACAGACAGACAGACCTACAGACAGACAGACAGACCTACAGACAGACAGACAGATAGAACTACAGACCTACAGACAGACCGACAGACAGACAGACCTACAGACAGACAGACAGACAGACCTACAGACAGACAGACAGACAGACAGATAGAACTACAGACCTACAGACAGACCGACAGACAGACAGACCTACAGACAGACAGACAGACAGACAGACAGACAGACAGATAGAACTACAGACCTACAGACAGACCTACAGACAGACAGACCAACAGACAGACAGACCTACAGACAGACAGACAGACAGACAGACAGACAGACCGACAGACAGACAGACAGACAGACCGACGCCCCGGTCTTGACCTGCTGGGATTGACATTTCGACACCTGTGTTGGATCAATAATGTTTTAAGAAGAGCAATTTTAAAGTCCACATAAAGAGCTAATTTAAACGTGTTTTTTGTGTGTAGAACTATATAATTAGTTCTCCGTGTAATTAGCTGTTTTAATTAGTGTAACAGCAATTGATTGCACTGATTTATGTTACTTTTTAGTTTCAGTTGAGTTTGGGACTAGTATCATGATTAGTACTCTCACCAGACTTCTGTCTTCAACCAATTACTGCAGGTACCAGATTAGCATCATGGACAATTGCTGCGATTATATTAAATCGCAGGATGTCCCAGTTAATATCACGTCCCATGGAAACACAGCTGTAGCTCCAAGCTCATTGAAATTAGTGAAGTATGATTTTTCTTGGCGGTGAGCAATAACATTTGGCACAGTGTGCGTGTGAAGTGCACCGTGCTCAACGCTCAGCACAGTATCCCGGCAACGGATATTATATTTGAGTCAATACAAGAAGGATGATAAGACAAGGATTCATCAGAGAGGACTGTATGCAAGCCAAAACAAACAACGTTTCTGAACTTTCAGTTTGATAAGATGCTTGGTAAGGAACACGTTCAGACATGACCTCCTCTCTCTCCTCATTACAAAGCTCTATCCTCGACCTCCTCTCTCTCTCCTCATTACAAAGCTCTGTCCTCGACCTCCTCTCTCTCCTCATTACAAAGCTCTGTCCTCGACCTCCTCTCTCTCTCCTCATTACAAAGCTCTGTCCTCGACCTCCTCTCTCTCCTCATTACAAAGCTCTGTCCTCGACTTCCTCTCTCTCTCCTCATTACAAAGCTCTGTCCTCGACCTCCTCTCTCTCCTCATTACAAAGCTCTGTCCTCGACCTCCTCTCTCTCCTCATTACAAAGCTCTGTCCTCGACCTCCTCTCTCTCCTCATTACAAAGCTCTGTCCTCGACCTCCTCTCTCTCCTCATTACAAAGCTCTGTCCTCGACCTCCTCTCTCTCCTCATTACAAAGCTCTGTCCTCGACCTCCTCTCTCTCCTCATTACAAAGCTCTGTCGTCGACCTCCTCCCTCTCCTCATTACAAAGCTCTGTCCTCGACCTCCTCTCTCTCCTCATTACAAAGCTCTGTCCTCGACCTCCTCTCTCTCCTCATTACAAAGCTCTGTCCTCGACCTCCTCTCTCTCCTCATTACAAAGCTCTGTCCACAGGTGTTGGACACTCTCGGGCCTGTCGTGTAATCATGCTGTAACATCTTGAGATGCAACACTAGCGATGGGAATTACTGCTCTTTGAAAGGAGCCGGATCTTATAGCTCCGTTCCTTTCCGAGAGCCGTTTTTTTTGGGCGGTGGAGATTATTTGTTGACCCTGCTTTAAATGATAGTTTGGCTTTATAAATGTTGCACTGTGCTTTATCGTTGCCTATGTTTTTGTTGAAGTCCATCCAAATGCTGCTGCAATATCGCGCTTGGCTCATTTCTTCACCGAAAAACCTGTTGTTTACCTGTACCACTTGTTATGACTTCTCTCTCTCATGCGTATTTGGTTAAGACCCACTCCTACTCTGCCTCTGATTGGCTAACCCTAACCCACAACATCTCACTCCTCGTTCCTAAACCTAACCAATCAGAGTAGGGGAGGGTCTTCACGGAATACGCTTGGGGAACAAAATCAAGCTTTTTCACTGTTCACGTAAAGGCGAGTGGATTTATGGCAGGTAGTGAACCAGCGATGAAAAGAACGGCTCTCATCAAGTACGACTCGGTTCCCTTCGTTCTTACTAAAAGAGACATTCAAAAGAATCGGATCGTTCGCGAACATAACATCACTAATTAACACTGATTCCATTACAACTTGATTTCCAATACATCTTCAACAAACATTTTCCTAGCATTCCAAAAGTACACAATGAGACATTATCATTGGTATATTGAGGGAGGATTAGGCAAATGAAGCTGCTGACGTCACTTCTTCTTCTGCTTTGGAGAAGTTTGTTTACTGGAAGGGCGCAAACAACTTCACGGCGTATACTGCCACCCAAAGTCCCCGGCCAGAAGTCCCCGGAGTTGGGGACTGGCTTCAGTCGAAGCTCCCAGCAGCTTCTACTGAAGCCTTCCGAGTAAATCGCCAGAACGCCGACACCTCCTCATCATCTCCACCGCTCCCATGTTTTCTTATGTGTTGCCATAAGTTAGTCTCTCTCCGTTGGTGCGCTGGGCTAATGCTAATGCTAATAATGCTAATGCCAGCAAATAAAATGGCGGCTTCACAAAAATGTTCCGAGTTTTAAGCGCCGCGGTTTGCAATCCGCTCAGCCAATCAGAAATGGGAACCTTTTTATCCCATGAAAGTACCTGCTCTCCAGTAGGGACTAAAAAGGGGGTGAAAAGGTTCTCATGAACTAAGTTCTAGTTCCGGATTTTTTGTGTGTGAACACAACATTTCAAGAACTATCGGAACAATACTGGGAAAAGTACTCCGGTGTGAAAGCGCCTATGGTAAGCCTTATTACTAAATTAAAGACAAATGAGTGAGCTGTAACCGTACAACCACTTTATTTGGAATAGTGAATCAATACCATAACGCAATAGGATGAGTTAGCCAGTTTAAAGTGTGTTATTATTGCAAGTGGATCTCTTGGATGAATGCCGTCACTGGAGGACACTAAAGTCATTATAGCTTTTGTCTGACATGATCACTTGTCCTGTAAAGCTTGGAAATGCACCCTCCATCCCATATTAAGGATTCAAATGATTTAATATTTAAGTGGACCTTAAAAAGGAATCCCTGTTCCTTGACAGTTTCCCAAGGCTAAGCCCCTCTGTCCCCCCCTGGGAACATGAGCATCCGTCAGTCCAAGTTATCACTGAGCTCCCATTAGGAAAAGGAAGTATGGAGCCAGGCTTTCCTGACCACAAATGCACAGAAATCCGACTATTGTGCCTCTCCCCAGGGGTTTGGGATTTTAAGAAAGAATTCCAGGACTAATATAGTATCTTCCAACCAGACTTTGAAGTGGAAATTCTTCAGAAATTACAGTAGAGGTGATTGTGTTGTTGTTAACCATGTCACTAACATTTTCTCTATCCACCAAATGTTTTTCTATATTGGCAAATTCTGTGATGTAATGTTGAGATAATTCCGGTTCAGAATTGGATTATTTAAACTAGGATTGCATCAAAACATATTTGCAATCAATCAACCAACTAGTTAAGGAATTCAGAGATTTTAATATGTTAACTGAGAAAGAGGTGAGCTGCACAAAGATTATGAAAGTTGAAAAGTGTCTGCCAGATTGTTTATCGATGACATAAATCAAATGGTAATATAACAAAAAATAATGACCAAAGAACATAGCACTGTGGGATTGGAAGCTAAACCCTGAAAATGTTAAAATGCGTTGAAATGTAAGCAAGCTTCTTAGCAGATTTGCAGAGGAATTTATTTCTAAGATTAAGGTCTGCTTTGCATTGAAAGATGATGTTAACCAATAGCCCACACTCCTTTACATAGTAGCACTTAGTCATATTTCTCATGATGCCTATACGCCTGTACACTTACAAATACTGTGAGAAATCTGAGATGGACTGATGACTGATCAAGTCAGGCTCTAAGGATTAACATTATTGTTGGAATTAGCTTTGGAAAAGAGAATCTACTTAAGTTATTTAGCAAAGTCTGAATAGTTTCGCAACATCTAGTACGGCTAAAATGTTGGAGGGTTCATTGACTGAAGCTTTGCTCACATTGCACAAGTTGCTTAGTGGCTGTTTGAATAACTGATTATATCACTGAGATGATCATTACCAGTCTATTGCCAAGTTAGTGCACAATGGGAAAATGAACAAAGTCTGAATGTGTTGGTCTACATACAACAAACAATACTTAATTCAACGTTTGATTTAATCATTTTGACGACCACTTTGATCTATGTGGTAAACGTAATCATAACAACAGACACTTTCTACAAGAGCGGATACAGTTTAAAGAAAGAAAAAATCTATTGATATCCTTACAGTATCAATATGTGATGTCTATTGCATTCTTGGTGTTGTTTCTGTGCTCTCTCATCTTGTTCACTTCAACTCAAGATTAGTGAATTCCTAGAAAGCCTTTCAACAACCCCCAACGATGGGTCATGACTTCATGCTTTCAGCACAGATGGGAACAGCGATAGCAACACTATAGAGAGAATATCAGATGGGCATGTTCAAGTGAGAAAAAGATGTACCACAGATGAATGAGTTTACAGGTTTCACCTCCATCCATTTCATTAGGTCTCACAGGTAGCCAAGCTTGTCATGCTAATGCTACATTTCGCTGTGTTCTGCCACATAAGGACTAGGGCTGCACGATTTGGGGAAATAATGTAATTGCGATTTGACAGATATTGCGATTGGATTTGCGAGATTTGTTTTTAAGCGACCCAACGGAAGTTTATAGTAAAATGCGGCCATATCTCCGGCTCGGAAGGTCGTATCAACGTGCTCCCGTCTCTAGCACCGCCGCAGCCCGAGCTACGAGTGAAATAACTAAACTTACATGAGTTGGGTTGCTTTAAAGTCAAGCTTCAGTTTAAGACTCACCCTGTAATAGAAACAGGTGATGGAGCATTACTAACCTGACTCAGATGGTTGGTTTCACCAAAGCATCTAGGAAAGCCCCATTGGAAGCCATTTGGAAAAGTATTTCCAAAATACTTGGCAGGTGATTGGATCAATCTGTCTATCACCTACTATCATGGGCCACTTCTGATTGGTTAACAATGACTGGTACATTTACTGATGGTGTCAAAGTTGGACTCTGGCCACCCAAGAGATACTTGCCCCAAAAAGAGGTGCAGCTGGCTAGATTAGTTCAGGATTAGAGTTTATCCCCTGCTACCGATGATGGGGATAACAGCACTCAGGAGACCAGTAGTGTAAGATAAGCCATTCCATCGTAGGTTTAGTTGACACTCTTAAGTAAAGAAACTTGCAATAAATTAACTGCTAGTGTTTGGATCAAGCACTGGACTTACTGTTTAATGGCCACTACAATAGATCAAGATATTGTTGGTTAAGCATGGTCACTAGTAGGCCATCTTAAAGTCCATGTAATCAACTCAAGGTAGGAAACAGCAACAAGAACGAAATAAATAAAATGTCCTTTTAGACAGCATGTTAGGCGTACAAGTTGGTACATTATCACCGTTTAAAAAAAATGTGTCTTGGGATAGTGCTCTAATGAGAATTGCTAAATGCCAATCACAATTAAATTGTTACCAAGAATTGACAACTAGACTCCCCGATTTGCATGGTGGTCCCGACCTGATGCTGGCTGTTGACCTTCGGCCTGCTGCTGCCGCTACACAGACGCAGACCTGCTGCCGTCAGAGAGAACAGGGCTTTTACTGTACAAGTCAAACATATGTCACTTAGAGGAAGCTTTATCCCCTCACTACAGCGACTGCTTGTCTTTCCAGCATGGTGTGGCCCAGTGGAAATCTGAACCCTTCACCCTGGCCTTGGCAGTGCCGGGCTGCAGCCACTGAGCTACAAACAATTCACAACTGAAAGTTAAATCTGGTTGCCAGACTTGTAACCAGCCAACAGATTTGGGTTGCCAAAGCTGACAGAAGGGTAGCATTATTTTTTAAAGTTTATAAAAAGGGTAAAAAGTGGTTACAATAAAGATTTTTAATGAATGTATTCTTTGGTTCTTTCCCATTCTCTATACGTCTGCCACAAACGCACATTCAAATGTGCAAGATAACACAATAGTTGGTCAATTCTAACAGGCGGACACATTTTCTTTGTGTCCTCAAGTATGAAGGTAGATATGGTGCAAAATGCGAGAGTTTGTAAAACCTGATGTGAGCACTTGCAGAAAAAAATCTGAGCTTGTGTGCATACATTTACACTTGTATAAAATATCCACGTATCTGTGAACCAAATTTGAAGTCATAGAAAAAAAAAATTGTTGTAGCTTGTAGAAAAAAAAAATAAACTTAGTGATGAAATGTTCACTTGCAGAAAAATATATATTTTTTAAATATATTTTCCATTACAACTGCAACTTGGTTATTACAACCTCTCAAATCAGTCATTACAACTTCACAAATCTGCTCTGTGGCAGTATAAATCTGCGGCCTTGACTTTTGCTACACTTCTTGCGATGAATGTGTCACTAAAGTAATTTTCACCTGTAGATGTTGGGGGAGGGGGGTTTGAGCGAAGGGACGGAGCTATCAGAACGACGGCGTTCACAACAACAACAACAATGGGGGACTGCGTCGGGTCGATGATCGTGTTGCTTTTAATCATACGAAGCCAGATTAAATTAAATAACTACTTCTCCAACCTTATACTTTTCTCCAGAGTGATAGTCGGACATGGCAACCTGTGCAGCCCATGTATTGATTCCATCCGATAGCTGCTATAATACAAAACAAAACGTCTGCCTGCTCTCCACAATGATCGATAACAGCGAACGGATGGTCAAAGTAAGGGCCCGGTTCAACCTGACTATGGCTGTGACTTGTGTGTGACTGGCCCGAGTTTGCGCCTCGTCGTTCTGATAGCTCCGCCCCTTCGCTCCAACCCCCCCCCCTCCCCCACATCTACAGGTGAAAATTACTTTAGCGACACATTCATCGCAAGAAGTGTAGCAAAAGTCAAGGCCGCAAATTCGTGGATTTATACTGCCAGAGCAGATTCGTGAAGTTGTAATTACTGATTTGAGAGGTTGTAATAACCAAGTTGCAGTTGTAATGGAAAATATATTTTAAAAATATATATTTTTCTGCAAGTGAACATTTTATACTAAGTTCATTTTTTTCTACGAGCTACAAAACTTTTTTGCACTTTTTTCTTTCTGTGACTTCAAATTTGGTTCGCAGATACATGGATATTTTATACAAGTGTAAATGTATGCACACAAGCTCAGATTTATTTTCTGCACGTGCTCACATCAGGTTTTACAAGCTCTCGCATTTTGCACCATATCTACCTTCATACTCAAGGGTGATCATAACAGCTATCATAAAACTTTTGTTTTGAAGTTTTCCGTCTCAGTTTTGCTACCGTCTTGTTAAGCGATAACACCCCAATAGGTTATCGCTTAACTTTAATGGTTACTGTAAGATCAAAGTCAGTTTCACCTGTGGACCATGCAAAGCAAAGTGACGGAGAGAAGTTTGACCGTCGCTACAAATGTATTTTGATCCTCTTTTGTAATAAGATGTTTTTCTTGTATATTTTTGGTTGTGTTTTAATCTTTTTAAAAGTGTTATGTCAACATTAGAATGAATGTAAATCCCACAATTGCTTCAGATGTTCAGTCAATGAGGTTAGAGTTGGACAGCAGGTGGAGCTATGGATTCAGTCATGGTGGTTTCATTACTGATTACCCAATTATTCTTCTGTCCTCCTTGTTATTGCTGCGACTAGTATCAAAACAAATAATCATACTGTGCCTAAGGCTTGTTGTCCCATACAATTCTTCTTTCACACCAAGTACAGCTGGTAATGTCGTTGGCAAAAAAAGTTAACCAGCCATTTCCAATTTCCATGCTCAAGAAAAGAGTAAGTAATCAAGGCAGGAAAGGAGGGCCCATCATCCTTGCTTGGGAGGCGTGTGGCGCAGTGGAATAGTGCGTTGGTGTTCGGATCAAAGGAGCACAGGTTCAAACCCCACTGCAGTCAGCATGTCGTTGTGTCCCTGGGCGAGACAATTCACCCCGAAATGCTCCTGTGGGGATTGCCCACAGTATTGAGTATGTCATGTAATGTCTTAGCTTCCCTATATTTTACACGAGTTCATGCAGAGAGTGTAGGTGCAACAGGCGCTGTCAGAATAAATCAAAAGACAGGTTTACTACTTAACATCTGCTGAACGTACATTTACAGGGATGTGGTTTAAACCCTGTGTGATGTGGCGACATCTTGACAAGTTGATAACTGTACATATTAAAAACATGCAACTGGTGACAGGACCACCTAGAGTTTAATTTGAGGTTCACTCTTTCGGGGAATTACATTGAAAATCTCTATTATAGTGTTTTCCAATAAACAAACTGATTGGTGAGAATCCACATTTAGGTCCTGATAGCTAAACATGTTCAAGCCGTATTCCTTCTTCCAAGGCAATATAGGTTCTGCAGTTGACATATCAGTCCCAAGAGCTAACTAATATATCAAGTGTGATGTTATCTTCATTCCAATGTTGTGCAAAATATAAACAAATACAAGTGCGGCACGGAGCAAGCATGAAAAACGTGAGAAAATATAAAAAGCAGACGCTTATTGTCATGATAATGGCTAATGGTTTTAGCTGAATACTATTACAAAAGAGTCAGGAGTGGAAACACAGGGAGAAGGAACCTCCCCTATTGCTCATAAAAGGTTTTAAATGAGTAAAAAACTGAAAGAAAAGCTTCAGAAAATAACAAAATATAGTAAATAGATTCACACCATTGTGATATAAACATGTTGATGTCCGTTTATTGCAGCCCAAAGAGCCAAATACCTGAACAATTTTGTACTCCCTAAATTACGTATTAATGGAAGGCCTTCAGTAGTAGTAGTAGTAGTAGTAGTAGTAGTAGTAGTAGTAGTAGTAGTACAACAGGGCTCGACAGTAACGGTTGCCAGGCCATTGGCAACCATTCAGAAAAAATGTCCACCACCAAGAAGTCTTGGCCTTTGGTTGCCATCAGTGGCAACCAGTTTTTAACATAAAGAAATAAGGACAGCAAACGGCATAATGTGCACCCCAAACTAGATAAATGTTAATTATTTGTGAAATTCAATTATTGTTGTGACCAGTCGGAACCTGATACTTAAGTTGCACGTGCATTGGTGTGATTACGGAGCCAGAAAGCGATGCACGTTTACTCGCGTGCGTGGTGCGCCGTGTGTTTGTTTTACAAAAAATGGCGAAGCAAATTAAGTTGTTTGACTGTGGGGTAAAAGGTTTGGCCAACCCGTCAACATCTCAAACGAATGTTCAAAGTGATGATAAAGCCCAAGGTAAACCCAACGAAAAGCAAAGAGGATATGGGTAAAGTCTTGGGAGGCGAAATATATATGTACATTCTGCTCTGTGGTCCATTCGCTTCCGGTAAAAGTTCCTTCAAAATAAGAGTCCCGATCTTATTACTACCAAAATAAAAAGTGCAATACGAAACTTTACCATAGGAAAAATCACTTCTATAAAAAGGTAACACATTTTAAATATAGTTAGACATATTAAAGGTAATTTACAGCATTAATAATTAATATCTAATTCTTAACTGTGAAAATGTATTAGTCTGGCCAATCCAAGACTTCAATGCAGAAGGGCCAATGGATCTATGGTGGGGGTCAGCACAAAGGTCAAGAAAACCCACATTTGAAAGGGAGACAACGGATGACCAAGAAACTAGTGACTTGCTCAATTCATTTGTGAGGGATCTGTGAAGAACATGACACCAGCTGCACTACTGGTATTTTGTAGTGGTGCACGATAATTATCGGCCCGATAATTATCGGTCCGATATTTATCGGTCCGATATTAGGAATTATGAGTGACGTCATCCCGATAAACCCGATAAAAGTATTAATAGCCCCGATAATATACAATATATTTTTTGGGTAAAAAAAAAGAAAAACATACATGTGGGTGGATTGGGATGAGGGGCGCTTGTTTTTCACTCGGCGCCTCCCGTTTTGCCAGTACTATGGTATTAGCGGTTTAGGAAGAGGGGAGTTCTTCACAAATCCAGCGCTCCCTAACTCACGCCTGGCTGTGACGTAAATGGTGTGCGGCCGTGAAGCCAGGACAGTAAACAAACATGTCGTCGGTAGTATGGGACTATTTCAAAGTTTCAGAGTTAGATAGTTCACTTGCTATTTGTATTAACAAATGCAATGCAGAAGTTCCACGAGGAGGGAAAAAGGCAACGAGCTACTGTATAATACTTCCAAAACCAATATCGTGCATCCCTAGTATTTTGTATACCAGCAATTGAGGGTGGACAAGTTTACTACCACTTGAGTTTCAAATAATTGTGTTAAATACTTATTGTAAAGCATTTGAACATTATTTTGTATCACATGTTCATCGTTAAGTTGATGTATAACTGTATAGTATCTTAATTATTTAAAATATAAGGTGACTGAAAATGCTGGAACTGCTACCCCCGCGACCCGACCACGGATAAGCGGGAGAAGATGGATGGATGGATGGTAACTGAAAATGGCAACCGTATTTTCAGCTTTGGCAACCAAAAGCTGATGCCTGGTTGCCAGCCAGGCAACCACTTTTAAAAGTTAGCGTTGAGCCCTGTAGTAGTAGTAACATTTCTGAAGATCGATTTGTTGACCTCAACTGAATTGTCATAAATCCTATTGAAGGTATAGCTGTACAGAAATACCCCTCATGAGAGAAATAAAGTGACAGCAATGCTGCATCATGCAGGCCCGTCCAGACAAATGCCAGTCAGCTGAGGGCCGATTGTGTCATTATCCAGAGAGTGGTGACAGGGTGCATTGTTGGTGGGGGGCGACCAGCTGGGGAGCTCTGCAAGTGTGTGTGTGTGTGTGTGTGTGTGTGTGTGTGTGTGTGTGTGTGTGTGTGTGTGTGTGTGTGTGTGTGAGACAATGAAAGGCATCCCACTCAGTTCTAAAAGCCTCCAGGACCTGAGTCATCTGGTTATCAGCAGCAGGTCTGAAGTCAGCAGTACCATAGCTGTGCAGTGTGTTTCAAGTGTATTTGTCAATGGATTAAAACAAAAACTCCTCAAGACTAGCAGCTGGCCCTAATGCTAGCAGCTACAGCAACGACTCGAGCTCAAGACCAGCTATTCTCATGTGAAAATCCACTAAGTGTTTACAGTAACCGTTTATGGTTCACAAGGTTAACCACATATAGGAATGTAGTCTGGGTGGGATCAAATATGTTTACCCTCAAAACATAAGGGAAAATGCAGTTTTATGGGAAATACTTTTTTACGAGACGGACCAGCATTGCCATTCATATATCTATGGCACTAGAAACATTTCTTGTAGAGAGACAGCAGGATAGAAGGCAGGGAGAAAAAGGCAGAGAAGCTTTTTTTAAAGACACAGTGTCACATAATGCATGTGTGGATATCAGTCGCGCTGCCAAACTGTGCAGGTTGCACTAGCTCCCTCGACAGTCAGAATAAGTCCAGCTCCCCTGTGCCGCATCTCAGAAAACTAGGAAACCAGATCAGCCTGCATGACCCAATTAGAAACGTCCCCTGGATGATGGACAAACTTCAGTTTCTGTCCTATCCATCAAACAGTATATGCCAGCTAAGAGCAGCTCCAAAAGATACAGGCAGAAGTGTGAGGAATATGTTGTGAAGTAGGGCTGTCCCGAACACCATTTTTCGGGCTCCGGATATTCGGTAGTAATCAGCAGCGAACTGCTTCAACACGTGTATTTCCGTGTATTCACGGCATTCATTTTGTTATTCTACAGTATTGTTGTTTAATAGTTATTTGTTAATGTATACAACCCAATTTGTGTTCTTTGAAATTGAAAAGGATATTGCATTGTGTTTGTTACTTTCGTTGCAGTTGTATATGTCTTAAGTGTAATTTGGCTTGGCTTCCTATTTTGTATGGACATGCTTTTATATTGAAGGAGACGCTGTTGACAGGAAGTTGTTGTTGCTATGGAAACAATGTGACGGAGATTAACAGAGAAAAGTCATATCTATATATAGAGAGGTGAAGTCCCGCCCATCTACTTCCGAACCATGGGACCTTATTTCGGAAAAATTATGTATTGAAGTCAATGGGGAGAGAAAACGTATCTTTCGATCCCGTTTGAATTGTGCCACGAATTACACATATGATGTTTGTCAATCTTAAAAAATCATTTCCATGTCAAAAAAGTCAGTTTGTCGTAAAACTGTTGAAATATAAGACTATGAAAAATACGCAACTAGAAAGACTACAAATCCCAGAGTCGCGTAAGTGAGCACGTTAGTTAGCATTACAGCCTTAGCCTTGTCATTTGTATTAGCCTTAACATGAAGTAACATTAAGTAACCCAAAATGTTAAACAGTAAGAGTAGTAGTCATATTTCGTGAACCCTTTGAAGAGTACTGTCACACCGGTGTGATCATTCTATAATACACCGTTTAAGCCCGGATGCCCCCGGGGAGACAGGCTAACGCTACATTAGCATCGGCGATCTTTTCTACTTCATGCTATCTGCACAAATGGTTAACATTGAACATTAAAAAGATCAGGCAGTTCAGGGAGAATCGAAGGCAGCTTTGCATGACATTCTTCTGGACGTGTTTCATTGTGATGATAGTGAGGGTAGTCAATCCATTGTTTGGCAAGACAATAGTGATGGCCATCTTGGTGACGTGTGTTGTTGTGTTCAATAAATTAAAAAAAAAAATGTAAAGGAAAAAAAAGAAGAAAAAAACGAATAACGAAATTGATACCCGAATAGTACTCCAACGAACGAATATTTGGATATTCGGGTACAGCCCTATTGTGAAGTATATTGTTTACACTCTTTTTACACAGCCAACACTATAGATCTACACACGTCAGCAACCTAATAAGCTGCAGCACACTATTGACTGAACAATATTTGCTGGAGGGACTGAGGAAGAGTCTTACACATTTGCAGACATTTTACTAACTGGTAAAAGTAGTGGAGCCTGTAACTTATCGCTGAGAACCACAAAAACAATCCATACATCTGAGTTGAATGGGACACATGCAAAGTGACCCACATTGGCTGCAATGAATAAGGGCAATCAATAGAGTGATGGCAGATTACATGAGAGCGGAGATTCGGCCTGTAATTATGGGTAAAGATTAGAGAGAACACGCTTGTGACTGAAAGCTTTGAAATGGTGAGATGAGAACATCAGTTTGGAGGAAGTGAAGTATTTTAACCATTACAGTGTGGGGGTGGCGATATGATTTAAAGAGGACAAGATAGAGAACCTTTCTACAGAGTTCTGAGAGTCTGGTTCAAGGTCATCTTTGCTTTCTGACTGCTGCCTAATGAAAATGGAGAGTAGATCCTTCATGTTAGACTTAAAAAGCTTAATTTGATTGTAACATCAAAAGGAATAATAATAACTGAACAAATTCCAGGGCTTTTTGGACATGCTATGGCTTTCGTGATGAAGTAGCACATCAAATAGCAGGAAGTTAACATGATATATTTTACTTTAAGAGGGACTCTTCTTTAAAAATGTCAATGTCTTAATTGAAACAGCTGTGGTTAGAACAGAAACCAACAGAAGGAATGTTTCACCGGCTCATTAGCTTTCATATTCCCTCTTGATAATTAATCATTAAACAAGGACTTCGTTTGAGTTTCTTAAGTTTAATCCTTGTGCCAAACTCTTTACACACAAGGGTGTTTTGCTGACAGTAGTTACATGAACAAAAAATCAAATTGCAAACTTCAGCCTATTCTACTGGTCATTTTGGATAAAGGCATTCTCTTCATGCTTGAAATATACTTCAAAATGCCTAACCTCCATGTCCTCTCAGTGTTATGCTTTCAACAGCCGTCAGTTATGTTTCTTTTCAGAGTGAACAGTATATGCACTGGCACGTGTCAAGTATTAACAATTGTTAACAGCTTCCCTGTAGAGGAAGGATTGCTGTGCGGTCCTGGCACACAGCTGCTTGTACCTCCTTCTCTCTGCTGCTCAGGGTGTGTGTGTGTGTGTGTGTGTGTGTGTGTGTGTGTGTGTGTGTGTGTGTGTGTGTCGCACTGCAGCTTGAGAGCCAGTCCGCCTTGCTCTCTACACCTTAAAAGCTCCTATGCTTTTTCCAATGAATGAACACAGAAATCTGATAGCTGAACAAGATGGATATCTACATCAGGCACTAACGCAATTATTTAATATTTGTTATGGCAACGTTTTATAGCCTTCTTTGCAAACTCAACGAATGTGACGCCAGAATCGTCCACGCTATGCCAGTTTGTGAGTAGGTCTTAAACCTATTCTTAAGCCTTTAAACACGTTTAAATAAAGGCTTACCTTAGGCAACCCTTACACTTACCCTTAAAAGAAATAAAAAGCCATTTTGAAATGTAAAGTTTACACTGAGTAAGAACAAACACGTTGTGAGAATAGTGTTTGTGATAAGTTGTCATCAACCTAAGTGCTCCTACCTAGGAGCTTAGTTTATTTGCATTATTTGCTCGTGAAATGAAGAACCTGCTGATTTTACTAGATAATAAAATTCTTGTGCTAGTCTACTAAAGCCTTCAGATATCCACTTTGCTGTTATTGGAAGTGAACAGCAGCCAACTAATGCACTGCTTTATTTGAAAGCTCCTTGAGAGAAAGGGCGTTACACAAAACCACCAGGAAGGACACAGAAAAACAGGATGGCTGGTGATCAGCGATGTTTTCCTTCAATATCAGCTACAGAAAATATGAAACATAAAAGCAACTGTGGTCATTGTTTGTCAAGACACTGACACTGGATTTCAAGAATCATTAAATAACCTAAAGTGTATTCATGTTCCATCCATCCATCTTCTCCCGCTTATCCGTGGTCGGGTCTCGGGGGTAGCAGTTCCAGCAGAGAGCCCCAAACTTCCTTTTCCCTGGCGACATCAACCAGCTCTGACTGGGGGATCCCAAGGCGCTCCCAGGCCAGCGAAGAGATATAATCCCTCCGCCTGGTCCTAGGTCTACCCCTTGGTCTCTTCCCAGCTGGACGTGCCTGGAACACCTCCCTAGGGAGGCGCCCAGGTGGCATCCTAACTAGGTGCCCGAACCACCTCAACTGGCTCCTTTCGACGCGAAGGAGGAGCGGCTCAACTCCGAGTCCCTCCCTGATGACCGAACTTCTCACCTTATCCCTAAGGGAGACACCAGCCACCCTGCGGAGAAAACCCACCTCGGCCGCTTGTATCCGCGATCTCGTTCTTTCGGTCATGACCCATCCTTCATGACCATAGGTGAGGGTAGGAACGAAAATGGCCCGGTAGACAGAGAGCTTTGCTTTCTGGCTCAGCTCCCTTTTCCTCACAACGGTGCGGTAAAGCGACTGCAGTACCGCTCCCGCTGCTCCGATTCATCTCACGCTCCATTGTTCCCTCACTCGAGAACAAGACCCCGAGATACTTGAACTCCTTCACTTCATGTTGCCTCAGTGATAGCATGAAAACAAATGTACAGAAATGCGAACATAGAAAAGAGGGAGGGAGGGAGGGGGGCTTATCTGCCATCTACTCTGGTAATCCACCACACGATCATCCCTCACCCCAAACATGCATGTGTTCATAAAGACCCATCTGGACAAAGTAGAAGCCATTTGTTGACATCATGGTCTTAGTAAGTGGATATCCCAAGTATGTCATGGAATATGTATTTAAAAACTATCCAAATCAGACTTGAATGCATTCATATCTAACACATGAGATGCCTCTCATCACGCTGATATACATGATAAGGTATAATTTGGAAAGATATTGGTATTAAGTGGCTGCAATAATAGGCATAGGTGTAATAATGACATGGTTTGCTGCTCTGAAACATCAAACTCACTAATGCCTCTCCCTGCTTCACCGGGAGAGGACAGACGGCTTGTGCTGAGATTAAGGAGATCATAACCACAGCATTAGTGATTAGCATCTTACTTTCAGGGATTTGTCATTTGTGTGAGTGACTAAAGCTGCGTGGATCTGATTTGTACTGGCAAATAAGGAGCTCCAATCAATTTGTAAGAAATTACAGCGTCCAATTTTGTAGTGCACTTAGATGGTTATGTTCAATCAATAGTCCCATGGATGATTTAATATAGGCGACAAACACATGTCCAACAGCCATAACTAAGAAAATAAAGCTTATTCAACACGGATTGCTTGGGATTAGTGGTATTTTTCACAGCTGAGAATGTAATCTTGGTAGCCTCACTGTCCGCTGATGGATCCATAAAAGACAAACAATTGACTCTGCATATGAAATTAGCTTAACTGGGACTTATTTTCCCGTAGTCCAAATTGCATTAATTTGACTTGTACTTAGAAGACAATGAGAGCAGATAACTTCAGCTCTGAATTAGGGCTGTGCAATTAATCGTATTTTGGCTTGCAACAATTATGAAAACAACGCAATCTAAATAAAACGATTGTTATTTTTCATTAAAAAAAACAAATGGTTATTATTATTTATTTTTTTATTGGTTTTTCAGTTGAATTATACTTAAAGTTCAGGGTAATCAACTGTTAAAAACATTGTTCATTGTTGTTTTTCTCAATAAATTGATGTTTTCAAAGTAAATGGATAATCGTTTTTAATAATCGTGATATTAATTATTGACCAAAATAATCGTGATTATGATTTTTGCTAGGGATGCTCCGATCGATAGATCACCGATCGAGATCGGCCGATACTCACTCTCTACCGATCGCATGACGTAAAATACATGCCACTTTTCTCTGTGTGCGGCAAAACAAGCTCGCCAAAATGGCTTCACCGGTCTGGCATTATTTTAAGGTGTCCGAAAAAGACAGTAAAATAGCGGTGTGTGAAGCAGAACTCCTGCAGCTCCGCCCGCCGGACCGGTAAGCGGAGCGAAAGACACAAGAGTTAGACCTAACACACTTAGCTATTTGATCTACCTCTGGAACAAGCTAAACTAGTTATAAATATATTTATTCTTCACTGTCGGGTCACTCATTACTGGATCAGTGAGCTGCATGAGATACTGACAGGCTGTCAGGAGAGGGAGAGAGGGGGGAGAGAGAGAGGTAAAGAGAGCGCTTCTGCTCATTTCTCCCGTGTTATTATCCAAAGTGAATGTAAACTTGAATAATGTACTTCATTTGAATGTACTAATTAAGTTGATTGTTGTTTGTGGAAGCTCCAGTGAATGAGCATTAACTGAGTTTTACACATCACTTTAAATGGAAGATTTAAAGTGATGTTGAAATCTTCCATTTAGGCCCCGCCCACTCGATCGGATCGGCGATCGGTATCGGCCGATACTGATCCCGGCGATCGGCCCCGAAATTGGCGATCGGGGGATCTCTAATTTTTGCCATAATCGAGCAGCCTTACTCTGAATGAGAGAGAAACCAAGGGACAGACTCAGTTCAAATACATCGTGTTTCAACTGACTTCTTACCCTGGAATAATACACTAAACGGTGTACTGTAAGCAAGTCATTCAAGCGTAAAAGTGAGCGGGCCCGTTAGACCACGGACTTCCAGTTCATCGGAGCACTAAGGTGAGTGATGAAGGGGACATCCTCAATCTACCCTCAAGCCTCCTCTGACAGACACTTCTAAAATTACACTCCTCAGTGGCTCGGAGTCACAGCAGTGCATCTCATGTACTTTGATGGTAACTGACAAGACAGCTCAGCACTTAACATTTATCAGTCCATCGTGTTGGAAAGAATGACAATCGCCCCTAAACTGGGAATGACATCATAGATGAATTCAGCTCTTTCTGAGCACACGGCGCCGGCCTGCTCGAGCTGCCTGGGGCCAAAAGCAGAAAGATGAACTGCATTGGATATTTCAAGTTCTGTTCTTATCATGGCGTCCAGCTAGCCTTTAGCAGGGCAGGTTCAAAAGAGTAAAATGTACAGTGCTGGTGAAGCTAATCCTCTTATTCAGCACATCAGTCGAAGACATTTTGACGGAAAAATGGCTGTTTATGGATTTGCTTACACCAGATGTCATATTCTTACAATGCGTCAGAATCATCATCACTTTTCTTCTTGGATACCGTAACCCTGTTTTCCCAATTTGCCGGCTTAGTTCATTGTTTCCTGGCACCCTAACTTTTAATTTCCGTGACAAACATACAGTAGGTCATAGGAGCTTTTATCAAGTCTAGTATCGCCTGCCACTTTAACTTCATATCATGGATCTCACTCCAGTTGGATTATGTCGGTCTAAACTGTCAGTACTGCACTTGCACGGTGATTGATTTAAACCTGTTTGCTAAGCAGTGCGTCTATTGGTTAACTGCTAGTATTGACGCAGTGCACAGGCAGGCACATATGGCTTTGGGAATTTGTTATGATTCATTTAAGATTTTCACGAACAGATCACCACGCGTTGACTTTTACCAAACACCTTACAATTCTGCACTAATACCAAAAACATAAAAGCTTTGTATACATTTTGAAAGCTTGAGTCACATTTGTCTACTCTGAAGAGAATCTAATAACATGGACCAGTCTGGTGATTCGACTGTTCAGTACAATGATATCATTGAAATGATACTCTCCATTGACATGTAGATGATATCTCTTTCCCTTCCAGGCATGTCACAATGGAACTTCTTATCATTCACAGCCCCCTAAACATGCCATGACTTGGACAGGAGGTGGGGGTTCTATGATGAAGAGAAACCCAGACAATACAGAGCTAATAGAGAAGAGATTCTGAACAAGTTGAGACAAGATCTGGAAAAAAGACATATTGACGAAAGAAGAATTATTCACATTACAAATGATTGACACATGATGCAGGTTTATCAAGCATTAACAAGACAATGACAGCCATCGCCAAGCAACCATGTGAACTAGGGCTGAACGATTAATCGATTTAAAATCGAAATCGCGATTTGAAATGATGCGATTATCAAATCGCAAAACCTGCGATTAAAAAAAAAAAATTATTTATTTTTTACAATTTTTTTTCTATTTTTTTTTCTTTTTTCTGGTGTCTCAGTCATCCACACCAATCAGAAGTGCTGTGCTCCACATGTACCAGCCATTGTTAATCAATCAGAAGTAGCCCATGATAGAAGGTGATAGACAGATTGATCCAATCACCTGCCATGTGCTTCTGAATGTGTCTTCAATTAGATTTTTTCCCAAAATCGTGCAGCCCTAATGTGCCTGCCCTTTCCAAATGGCTTCCAATGGAGCTTTAGATGGTTTCTGAGTAAGGTTAGCAATGCTCCATCACGTGTTTCTATTACAGGGTGAATCTTAAACTGAAGCTCGACTTTAAAGCAACCCAACGGAAGTTTCATGTAAGTTTAGTTTTTTCACTCGTAGCTCGGGCTGCGGGGGTGCTAGAGACGGGAGCACGTTCATATGACCTTCCTAGCCGGAGTTATGGCCGCATTTTACAATAAACTTCCGTTGGGTCGCTTAAAAACAAATATCGCAATTCGAATCGCAATCCCAATATTTGTCAGAAAAATCGCAATTCGATTTTTTTTCCCAAAATCGTGCAGCCCTAATGTGAACAGCCTTTTTCTGCATTCAATCAAATAAATACAGGAACCACGTTTGGCATGAAGATGTATGCAAAGAACACTGACCAGAAACACAGATTTTTGTTGCACTCAAATTGTAAAAACGTTAGACCCAAACAGACTTATTCTTGCACATCCTATCAATGGCTTTAGGCTGTCAAAGATGCTTTTTTGTACGAACAGCAATGTTGGTTCTGCTGTCATGGCACAGTCTCAGCTATAAGCAGGTTTGAAATCATGAAGTGTTTTCCAAGCTGTACAAGATAGCTCTCTGGCAACGCAGCTCTACTGACATTATTCAACACCGTCTGCTTTTATTCAGTATGATTGTGTCTACTAGGAAACCACCATGACATAATTCAGTGAGTTACTCTCTTGTTAAAAACTGGGCAAGATATCTTATTACCCATTAATTGCCAAACTTCAAAGTTTTCGGTTACATCGCTTAAACTTTGTCCTTTTGTTCCAATGCAAAATCTTCATGTTTATACTTCTTATCATAATAATGAGGGCTGGAATTACACAACTCAAGTTATTCTCTCATATTTACCCTTTGATGCAAATGTGCCAACAACAAAGTAGTAGTCCTTCACTCAACTGGCATTCAATGGAAAGACATGCTTCAAACCACTGAGATGTGAGCTGGGTTATTGGGTTCCAGTTCATGCAAACACCCTTTGGCTATATGACATAAACGTTGTGTCACGTGACTTGAATTTTGAATTGAGACGTCCCTTTATAGATACTATATTTTTACGTATTAGGGATGGGAATTCCGGCTCTTTTTAGTGAGCCGGATCATTTGGCTCGGCTCACTAAGAAGAGCCGGCTCTTTCGGCTCCTAATGTTACCACAGTTTCCCACGGAGCCTCAGTATCGCTGCTGCGAGGCTCGCAGTTCACGCGCGTGCTCTACTAGCGCGCCCCCCCCCCTCCCGTCAAGGCTCGCCGGCAGGACACTTTCCATCACAGGAACACGCTTTGCTGGCGGCGAAAATAATCCCACCAGACTCCTTTGCCACTCCAACAGTGGGATGTTCTTGTCCTTTTTCCTTTTCAAGCTATAAAAACTCGATCTTCTTTCGAATTTTTTTTTTTTTTTGGACGGCTCGAGTTTTGGGCGTTCCAAGCTGAATAAGGGCGTCAAATGACGGCAAGACGCCCCCCTGGCGGAAACGCTGGTGCAAACCACATTGTGAATGAAATATAAACACATATAATTGCTTTGTGAGGAAATGTCAATATCCTGCTTTACAGTTGCCAGAAAAGTTAATTTTGTCCCATAACTAAATAAGGAATATAACACATGATGCAGGTTTGACAGTTCAGGATAATGTTGTGATGCTGCAGCAACCTTTTGGACACAATCCCACAATAACTATCAGTTTCAGGATGCAACTATGGTAAGAAAACACCAGGGGCCTCGTTTATAACGCCGTGCGTAGGATTCACGTGGGAAGGTTGCTTACGTAGTAGAAATCCAAAAATAGGTACAGAAATGTTCCGACATTTTCCGATTCACCGAACATTGCGTACCAGCGAGGAAAGTGCGTACAACACTTCCTACGCCGGTTTCCCTTTATAAATCACAATCGCCTCGAAATGCGGTGCAGCTTTTGCGGGCTTCACGTAACGCCCATATTTGCCTATAAATAGTCAAAGAAACGCCCATTCATTCATTCTGACTGACTTTATGAAGAAGATCGCAGGAAATGACGACAGAACAGCTAAAAAAGACTTCTCACACCGTCTCAGATTTTGGTTATTTTGGGGAGGTCGAGATAAATCATATTGTTTGGTGGATGCTGTTTGAACCACAGTAGCAGCATGGAGGTCGGATCGTCACCAAAATAGATAAATAAGTGGTCCGAAAAAGGTTCATGACAAAATAAATACACATAGCCTTCCTCAGGCAGTGTGTTTGTACCGGGGACAGGAGACCCTCCCCCCCCCTGATGAGAAACTGTAAGAAATGATCGGGGAATCCTTCCGGAGTATATCCCTTTATAAATGAGGCCCCAGAAGATGAAGTTGAATCAGGCTTTCAACAGAAGTCTTAAGGGCTTCTGTGTGGTTACAAATATTCTCACCTGCCAAAACAAACCAGTAGGGGCTCCAACGAAAATTATACCAAACCCATTTGTTGTGAATAGGGCCAAGAACGACACACCAAAGTAATTAAACATGCCTTTGTGAGACATGTCGATGTTATGATTGCCTTTTTATATATTTAACATGGTCGGGCCATTGTTTGAAATGGCAAACGTTTGGAATGTCAGAAGATTGAGATGGCTTTGCAATCAAGACGTCAATATTGCAATTGCAATGAATAAAAACAGCTCAGAGTACAAACCCAAAATGTAAGAGAGAGGACTAGAACAGACAAAGGAAGTGAATGTTCTGCTAACAACCAAAGATGTAAGAATGACAAAGTGAACAACACAGGGCACATAAGTCCTCTGAGGACGCTGTCTAGAGACAAACAGGGGGCCGTTGTTATAACATCTAGCCTGAAGTCCTGACATCATATATGACACAGCAGTTGTATATAGGGATGCACAATATTGGTTTTTTGAAACCGATACCTTCCCGCTTCTCAAGACCGATACCGATAATAATATAATATATATTAAATGTACCTGTAGTTTTTGCACACCTGGTGGTAAAAAAAAGACTAGTAGTGAGCAAATTACATGAGCATTACTACTATGAACAAAACAAAGCCAAGAACAGTTTTGACTCTTCAAAGTGACCATATCTATTTTCCCAAATAAAGTTCTTGCCTTTTTCAAAAGCCTCGTCGATAGGTAAAAGCCCCGGTGCCTTTGCAGCTGGCTTTGGATTCGCCGCTAGTTTAGCAGCGCAGGCGTCTTCGTACGCTTTTAACACACCATCGTAGCGATGGCGATGTTTCAGGTGACTGATCAGGTTGGAAGTATTATAGCTCGTTGCCTTTTTCCCTCCTCGTGGAACGTCTGCATCTGTTAATACAAATAGCAAGCGAACTATCCAACTCTGAAACTTTGAAATAGTCCCATACTACCGACGACATGTTTGTTTGCTGTCCTGGCTTCACGGCCGCACACCATTTACGTCACAGCCAGGCATGAGTTAGGGAGCGCTGGATTTGTGAAAAACTCCCCTCTTCCTAAACCACTAATACCACAGTACTGGCAAAACGGGAGGAGCCGAGTGAAAAACAAGCGCCCCTCATTCCAATCCACCCACACCGCAGTAGGTTTTTCTTTTTTTTTTGCACAAAAAATATATTGTATATTATCGGGGCTATTAATACTTTTATCGGGTTTATCGGGATGACGTCATAATTCCTAATATCGGGCCGATAATTATCGTGCACCACTAGTTGTATATAGTAAATCAAACCCAGGCCTATGGGATGCTGACTGGGGCTTTGTGTTGGTCTATTCAGTCAGGATTCAGAGACCTGTTTCTGGTTGCCTGAGGTGACTGGAGGACCGTCACCAGGTGTGTATGGGTAATGAAATCAGGCCCTTCGGGGTAAGGGTGATAGAACAACAACAACACACAGGAGTGGTTGTATCAGTTCACTCCCGCCTTTATAGCCTTCATTCCTGACCTGCCTCAGAGATTCTGGGTCAGTAGTGGCTTTTTAAAGACTTGATAAAGTCCTCCAAAGAGTTTGGTGCTGCTAAATAGGCCTGTGATGGTGCCTGACACATTTAAAGAAGCTCCGTCATCTTCATTACTGCTTTAAGATGTGATACACTTGAATCTGTTTAAACACGGTATTGTAATAGCGAGCTACACATGAAAACATATCAGGTGGTATGTAAGATACCAAGAGTTGAAAACCCCCTCAAAAACACTATTTCTCAAATGAGACATGTGTATATTAACATGCTCTCGACACTCTTGAGAATATACAAAAAACAGTTGTTACCGTCAGCCTAGAGGCAGCATTGAGAAATGCAATGAATATAGCACTAAAGATTGGTGGAACAGTTGAGACAATACAGATGCAGTGTGGCTGCTGATGACAATAAAGATGAAATAAACATGCAAGGATTCAACAATATGGCTTAGCCAAGCCTTCATAAATAAAACAAAATTACTGTGAAATTAGTAAAGGTACTCAAAAATCCAAAACATAAGAAATACTGATACCTGCAGGATAAAAGTACAGCTGTTGGCACACAAAGACAGTAGGCAGCATTATTTCATGAGTCATCACATTGTAGTCTATGACTAGCATTAGGCCTTCGAGTAATGCAATCTGCAGTGAAAGATTAAGCCAATGTTAACTAAATGTTAGTCTAATGAAGTAGAGTAGATCTGTACCATGGGGTGGAAACGCAACATTAGAGCTGAGAACTTGCGATCAGATGAGCAACACTCTTAGGTTATCACTAAGGCTATCGCTCACCATGACATTTATCAGTTACATGTAATTGTTGAAGAGTATGGGGGGCCTCTTCTCTTTGCCGAGTCCCCATAATCCCTACCAACGCCCCTGCTACATTAAATCACTCACTTTATGCAACGGTGTGCTCGAGATCAAATTTGTAAGCCTTTATGTAAACCTGCAGAGCTGTGACAGCATTACAACAACATGCAGTAGATAATCAGCCGGCCGTCAGGGTTTGAAGGCTGACAAGAGCACAGCTCACTGCAGGATGACGTCAAATGCAATGAGGGCAGGCAAGTGTCGTGATTGAAATTCTCCCAGAACAAAACCTTGATTGTGTGATTATTGTTCACCAGGCTCGCGATGAGGCAAAAATACATTCCACATGATGCATTCATTGTTTGCAGCCAAACACGCAACAAGCCCCACAGCAGTCACAGCTACTGTACAATGGCCCTGGCCAAAAACAACTGAGAGCCTGCTGCTACATTAGGAGAGTCCAGCACAACTAGGTGCAATATACTCTTTAGTTATGTTTGTATTTGGGCTATATCATTACACATTAAGAAAGTAACTTTTTATTTTGAAGGGTTATAATGTTCACTCAGTATTGGGTTTTAGACTCAAGTAATTATAGGAATTCAATATAGCAGAAGATCAGAAAATACCAATAAAATCCACATATTGACAAACAATGACAACAGCCACAAAGTAAACCCCCCAGAAGAACTTAAAGAATGTTGTTGGAAAGATTTCGGCAGAGTCTGAGTCAAATAATTGCAGTTTGAGTAACCTTTCAACAGGTGACGAAGCAATCAAATCAAACTGCGGTTTAAAGGAGAAGGCGCTGCAAATACATGCTGCTAACCAGTAACCAAGGCCACACAATGACAACAAAACACCTGTGCGAAAAAGGAATCAAAGTCCTGAGGAGTTAACACAGTATTTGGACTGTTTTGTCACTCACCTCTATCCATGTCTGCGCCTCCTGAAACGCGGAGTCTGCTGCTGCCTCGCTGACAGGGGGATGCTGATGAGACTGTCCTATGTCTGCAACCGGACTTGCCATTGGCGAGGAAGCTCTTCTCTCAAAGTATACAGTAAAGCCTTTACAAATGTGTGAAGGCAGCTCAATGCAGCGTTATTCCACCAGACTTTTGGGTTGGTCAGCAGGTTGTCCTCAGTCTGTTGTAGGTGTTGCAGCAGCAGCAGCACCGGCGAGGCGAGCGGACCAGTTGCTGCTCTCCAGTGTCGCTCCTGGTGGAGTCTTTGAGTAGAAAACCAGCGTCAAGTCACACACAGTCAATCACAGGGCTTCCGGTGTGACCCTTCAAAATAAATGTTTTAGCCGAGGAAAGCACAAATAATGTTTTTAAAGTATTAAATGGACTCAAATTGCTATTAAACAACCGGTAACTGTAGTTTAGACGAGCAATTGTTCAGTTTGTGGTTTGTCAGGTACACATGTATTGCCGTAAAGCTAGCTAAAAACTGTTTCAAAACAAAAGCTTTAGCCGAGGAACATACTGAACAATTGTCGGCCTTCAAATACAACATAAATACTTTTTATTAAACCAAGCAACAACAATAGATATATTTGTTTATCTCGCTTCTGCCCATTTAAAATATCAAATGTCCTGTCAAACTACTGTTTTCAAAAGCTATAAGATATTCTCCATGCGCTATTCTGTCCTGTTAAAGCTAAAAACGAGAAATGTCTTACTCTGAAATGGATTCCAATTGGTATTGAGCAAACATGGCAACTGTACTTTTTCCGAATGAAGTTGCTTTTGTCACGTTCACATGTGTTAACGTAATGTTAGCTAACAACTGAGGTAAGCTAGCTAGATAGTTAGTTTCTTGATTAGCTTAACCAATGTTACAGTTTAGCTCCTGTACATGAACTCGGATAATGTGCCATAGAGAATATTAAGTTAAATTAGCCTTGACAACGTACTAAACAAGCCTGGTAAGGAAAAATTGAGGGGTTGGAAATTCGAAAACCCTGGTATAGACCATATAGACCAGCGCAGTCTATATGGCGCTGGTATAGACTATAGATCTATAGATGTATAATGTAAACATATGACAAGGTAATGTTAACTTCCGTTTTTATTCTCCCAGACAACACTTAATTTACCGCTGTTTTGAAGACATTTCAAGGTTCCTCAGATTCATTAATCCAAAGAAGGGAAATACTATTTAAACCGCTTCACAATTTAAACTGTGTTTCCAGTTGCACGTCTCGAGCTCAACTCCAACGGCAACCGGAAATGAATCTTCTGTCTTTATTTTGGCGGTAACGTCACATCAATGGTAGGGATTGACACGTCCAAAATGCTTTTTTTGCAGAACAAAACAGCAAGAAACGTGATTAATTGTATGTTGTATATGTATTGAAAATGTGTAGCCTTATATTTATGTTATTATTGGACAGATGTGTAGGGAATTTATTTGGAAATGTCTCTAAATGGGGGTGTTTCTCAAAGTGTTCCTGTCATGTTTTTTTACTATTCAGAACTAATGTCATTATTAAACAGCGTTAAATGCTGATGCCTTTCTGATTGTGATATAGCTTCCTACCCATTTTTTAAAAACCTTTATTAATCAAGAATAATTTGCAATAACATTGAATGGTGCAAATACATTATGAAATACATTTATATTTATGTATTGTGTTTGCTTAACCAGATCAAATTACCAAAAATTACACCTTTTTTTCCTTTTAGCTTTCAACCACCCATTGGTCTCATGGATGTATTATTATTTTTGAAATCCACCTGCCATTAGTTAAGGCTCTTATGTTGGTAACAAAGCCGCGTTGCTTCCGGTATAGTGTAGTTGTTTCTCGCTGACTTGACGCAGCTGGACTGACAGGACTACTTGCACGCCGCAGTATGATCCGCTCCAATGGACAAAAATACACAGAGCAGTGCAGCCAATGAGGGCAGCAACACACAGGGGATCTCACACACACTTTCACTATGTGGGGCAACCGAGAGAGCAGAGAGTTCACTGATTTAGTGCAAAAACACTCAAAACAAAGAGCCAACTCTGATCTCTCCAACTAAATTATACTGTTTTAGAAAATGTCTGTATGTTTGCTCTCATAGCACTTGCATCAGTTTGATTCTGGAACATAGCTAAAAGAAAAAAATCAATATAACTGTAATTGAACTAACTACCTTTTGCAATTTACAGTCAGGTAAACTAAATTCACCTCGACCAGGTTTATACCAAAATATGAATAAGCCTAATGACATATAATACGGAAGGCCCTAATATAAACTTTGTGTTGAATTAGAAAATCCATAATGTGTTTTAATTATCAATTCAAATACAAATTCCTCAGTCAGCTAGATTTTTTGTTTTTGTTGCCAGGGCTATTGTTAAGGCTATTTTGGGAGATAAAAGGGATCCTCTATTTGACCAAAAACAAGAACAAACCCGCATAAACATTGTTTGATTAGCTTTCATCTTGTATTTAAATTTGATATCTCTTCCGCTTCCGACCTGTAAACATAATCATGTGTGTTAACTGGAGTGTACAACCACGTGAATGTATAATAACTTTGGATTAAAACCAACTCTTTCGCTCCAGAAGTATTTTAATGACATTTCTAACTCAGTCTTAAAGTGTAATATAAGCCCACTTTGGTCAATGAAATGATTTAGAAAAACAAACTACACCATTATTATTATTATTATTATTATTATTATATCTCAAAATGAAAAGTCACATGCATGCTTTCACCATTTTAAAACACTATAGAAAAAAGCAACGCTATTAGTTTAGGAAACTGTATCCTCGGTGAAATGACAATCACATAGACTGTTCTGGAAACTGCAGCATGCCAAAAGTTGTCCACAGGCTCTGTGTAAATATCTCTGCTGACCTCTGGTGGAATAATGCAGCACTACTGAACACAGGGAGGAGGAGCTTCAGGCAATGTGTGTGTGTGTGTTCAGTTGTAAAGAAGGTGTGTGTTCAGTCGCCACTTCTCTTTCCTCAGGCTTTGATTTCCTGGATACCAGAAACAGTTCAGTGTTTTTCTTTCATTCAGTCTTTTTCCCAAAATATCTGTCTTTAAAGGAAATCATGGTTTGTTTTTCAGTCCGCCGGCTGTTTCCTTTATGCTGCTCACCCTCTTGACTTCCAGGAGTCACACACCATCTGTGTTTGACAGGACACACTCTTAAATCTGGACGGGCAAAGGGCAGCTTGGCAAGTAGTACACCTCTTCTGCACATATTACTCATTAATTACTTCTGTTTAAATAATTCCTTCAATATTAATCTAAAAAGGTTACATTTCTTTGTTTTAAAAAGTGACTAGAACTACAGTGTCCACTTTCTTACAATGTTAAATACCTCTTATTCAGTCGTTTTTTATTTCTAGAAGAGGATGCTCATAAATCAAGGACATTACTTCCTTATTAATAAACAGCAGATGTATTCAGTGAAAGCATTTCCTGCAGTATTTGATAAGAAGTTAAATATGTCTCTCTCTTATGAATTCTACTGTATAGCTATATGTATTACCATGAAGTGTCTGCAGAGGGCGCCAGAGCTCTGTCTTTTTTAGATTTTATTTTATTGTTTACTTGTTATCAATAACCAATAATTATAACAAAAAAATAATATTATATTTAACGCCAATTTTTGAAAGCTTTTTGCCCATCGCACATCCTCACAAAATATTTTAGATTATTACAGAAAATAAATGTAGTGGCAAACAAACATTTCTGATACTGCAAAATAAGACTGAAAAGGACACAAAACAACTACAAATGACTCAAGATTAGAACAAAGATTCAAGACGATTAATAGACATAAAAAGACTATAAAGGGAAGCTAAACAACAAAACAACCTGGGTGCAAAACGACTTGAAACATCACAAATACAAATAATTGACTACAGGCGATCTAAAACAATAAAGTAGAAACGTTAAATAGATTCAAAGTAAATGGGCACATTTCTACAACATCTGTAATTCTTGTGAACTTTGAACTCTTGATCTGGTCATTTGCACAAATAACAAGAGGTGTGATTGAACCAAAAACGTTAAGCCAAAAATAGCAATTCCAACAACTATGTGACACTTCAGTCTCATTCCTGAGTTGATTTCCGCTGATCTCCTTTCAGGTTTCAGCGCTTCCTTCCGTCTCCTCCTGAGTTTTAAAAATGTGGCTCCTGGTTGTCTCCGCCCCGCTGCTTCCCGCCATCTTCATGGTGTCCAGGCGTTTTCGAGTCAAAGTTTCCGCGCTGTGCCACCGAGCCCTTGCCTGGGCTCTGAGGCTGCTGAGAGGGAGAGTGTCTGTGAAGAGCACCCACGCCTTCGTCTTCTCCAGATGCACCCATGGCCAAGCTGACAGCGTCCTGCAGACCTATGACCTCTACGCCGACACACACCCCTCACTCTGCATCAGCCCACACATGAGTCAGTATGCTAAATAATTACTTTATGTGGCAGTGCATTACAAGGCAATGTCTTTATAAATCAGTGCAGACAATTTCTATTAAAATCGAACAGATCATTACTTTAAAAACACTTCAGTCTCTGTAACTTTCAAAGTGAACTGTAACACTTGGAATTCTGTGATTTACTTGATTGTCTCACCTTATTTGTTTTCTATATCACCCTACATCTATTTCAATATCTATGTCATACGTTTTTCACATTATAATACACCACTCAAATGGATAGTTCAGATGTTTTTAAATGTGGTTGTGTGAAGTCTTATCCATAATCAGTGCATTCTCTTAAGTAGATGACAGTAAGCATCGACCAGTTTCGAGAAGCAGACAGATGCTATGGCACAGGAGCAAAACAAGTACAGCTGTGGAAAGGGGTAACATACTTAGGGCACCTAAAAGAAGCCCCACCCAAATCAATATCAGTTTGAATGTGTGCTGTATTTAGAATACGTTTGGCTTTAGCAATCCGAATCAGAAACGGGTTTATTACCAGGTTGACACGTACGAGGAATTTGACTTGGTGTCGTGGTGCATACATAAAAGTAAAAAAAAACACGGAGAGCGAATAATTTTAAGAACACTATAATAACATAAAAAAAAAGTATTTACATCGAAATCGAATGGAATACAATTTTAAATATGTGCAGTAAAAATACGTGTTTTTGACCACACGTATTTTATATTTGATGTATTTTTATTGTATATTGCAGTGAGTGTCTCTAATGGGGACCTGTGGCTCCTGAAGTCATCGTGAAGCTTGTCCTCTCTGTCAGGTGGGGTGTTGGAGGAGGTGGTGCAGAGGGTCCGCCCCCCCCTGGTGTTGGAGCTGGGGATGCACTGTGGGTACAGCTCTGTGCGCCTGCTGCGTCTGCTGCCCCCTGCTGGCAGACTGATCACAGTGGAGCTGGACCCCCTCACTGCAGAGCTGGGGGAGGAAATCATTCTGGTGTCTGGCTTCAAACACTCCCAGGTACACACAGGGTGGATCCGCTTCTTCCATTTATCACATTTATCACATAATACAAGTGCTTTGGAAACACAGTTGATGACTTTTTTCTCGTTTAAGCCTCACACTCAGCAACGACTGAAATACTGTTACAAATGGGTTTTATTTTAGAAACAAGTAATTGCTTTTGCTTGAATGTATTCTGTAATCATGTCTGTGCTGGACTTTTCCAATGAGATAAACATGCATGCATCTTCACAATGCCTACAAACCCTGCATACGCTCTTCCATGATGCACTGAGATGTATTAGTAATATCAAAGCCCTACATGCTCTCTGTATTATCTGCCTGGATGGTCTGCCTTGTGACCCGGATTTAACCATTGGACTATTCTTATATACAATACTATCCTTGGTCTGCATCCCAGGACTTACTCTACTCCTTCCAAGTCTCTCCCTCTCTTTCGAATCCGTTGCAAATCTATACATATTCAAAAGCTTGTCCTATTCAAGGGACACACTGAAAGGGATTCTTAATCACTTTGAAGCAGGTACAGCTGCAGGTCTTTCATATCTAATTTGTTTTTCGTTTAGATTTGTCTTTTTGTGTGTGTTTTATTTGTTTTGCTGTCTGTCTTGAAAAGAGTGTTTTGAATCTCAATGAGTCTTCTACTCCTGATCAAATAAAGGATAAATAAAGAGGTCAAGTGACAAACTTGCTACTCTTAACAGAACATTTAAAGGAGAGATGCTAACCCATCTTCCTGTTCTCTTTGCAGTTCCAGGTGTTGACTTCTAGCTCAGCTGAGGCCATACACACGTTGCCTTCTTTGCTCATTGATCTTGATGAAGGGAGCCGTGAGGGCTTCAGTCTGGTGCTGATGGACCACGACCCCCAGCAGTACCTCCCTGACCTGCTGTCTCTGGAGAGAGAGGAGCTCCTCCGCCCCTCCGGCTGCTCCGTCCTCCTGATCCGCAGGAAGCAAAGAGATCTTAGAGAAATCCTGGATCACATCGGAGCGAGGCCCGACTGCTACTGCATCAAATCAGAGCGCCAGGGTGTGACGGAGATCTTCTGCCAGAAGGGGAGCACAGGGTTAGATAGGTGATACAACATGTACATATGGAAGTGAGGGCTTTTGGTGTGTGTGGACTAGATCAACCAACAGTGTTAAACTTCATTATATTACCATAAAATGCATACGGTCAAATAATCAAAGGAACAAACATGAACTACTTTCTAGAATTTGTCAAACTGTTGTTGTTTTTCGTTGGTTGACAATTAAAAATGCTTTATTTATATGATGTGTATTACAATATTTGTATGTTTACAGTATTCGTGCTCCAACATATCCAGAACTCTGCTGCCCGCCTCCTCACCCACACCCGCTCCCGAGACCACATCACTCCCGTCCTCCAGAACCTCCACTGGCTCCCCGTCCGTCAAAGACTCATTACTCACAAAGCCCTCAACAATCAGGCCCCCCCCCCCCCTACCTCACAGACCTGCTGCACCACCACAGATTGTTTTTGTATTATTTGACTTTAACTTTAACTATATATTTATTTGTTGTTCCTTTATTTTATTTTCTCTTTACTATATCTGTAAAGCGTCTTTGAGCCTGTAAAAGCGCTAACAAATTAAATCTATTATTATTATTATAAATGACATTCGATTTTTGACATATTTAAAGCAGAAAAGGAAAGTATTATATTACAGATCTCTTATTATTTCAGGTGATACAAAACACGATCATATCAGCACATTCACAAAGGGCTTGCCCCATCCCTTTTGCTCACAACAAAAGAAACAAAGAAAAACACCACTAGATGTAGATCACTTGGTAACCACTGGATGGCGCTCTCTGCTTTTTAAAACAATACAAGCTGAGGCTTTGAATTGGGTTTGATAGAAAATCCCGTAAAGGGAAATGTCAACCTTTTTAGGAACTTGAATATTCCTGCATTCAAGGACAGCTCGGTTAAAACCAGTAAACATTTATGTGTTGATGCAAACAGGAAATTAACAGCTTGCGTTCTGATTGTTTTGATGCACACTCCTTCTTGTGCATGATGTGATTTGTACTCCCAGTCCCCAATGTCAGTGTTTACAATCAAAAATAATCTTTCTCGGGGAGATTGCTCTGAGTCCCTAACCCTTTCCTTTCTCGTTAGACACACATCAGCATTCTTGCACAAACTGGCCATAATGTCTTGGACTCAGAGTCTCAGCATCCACTAAATGAGGAGAATCACTGTTATCCTTTGGGCACAACTCCAGTTTCCTGATATCGCCTCTAATGGCACTGCTGAGGCTCTTATAGCAGCTGGAAAGCCATTACATGGTTTAGAGACAATTTAGTGCAGCGTTTAAATAAATAATATTGCTGTGAAAATGCAATTTAATTAAATGCGATATTTCCAGGAGCCTAGGAGTGGGTCTAGACTTGAAGTCTTTATTGTTACACAACAGCAGGATGAATGTAAAACTATGAAAAGTTAAAGAGAGCTTGACTGCAGTTAAAAAGAGACGTGGGGGGAAAGTGGTGTAAGTGATCAGATGCTATACATTAGATATGGAGTTTATGCAGTACATAACCAGGGCTAAGAACTTTGTAAATCCATCTAGTTTAACTGTTCACTGTAAACATCTCTATAAAGCAAAACAGGTCATGGAGACGGAAAGAAATTGATAAGTTGCATGAATACTTTATGACCCCATACATTTATCAATTTATACAGGGAAGCATTGGATTGTTGTCTAGGAAGTACTCATATCCTTTACTTAAAGGGGACCTATCATGCAAAATGCCCAACTGTTTTGGACGAAATATGGTCTGTGTTCACATTAGCATCGCTAACACTCAGAGCTAACCTGTACTGGAGAGCATGTGTGTGAAGAAGCAGGAAGTAAAAAGGAACTCACCTTGTGGTATAACCGGAAAGAGAGAAAGCCTTTGAGCTCCAGACTGTTTCAGAGAGAATCCTTGATAACCCATGATATGGCATTTCATCACGGCAGCATTTAGTTTAGACAGTAGCTGCCGGGTCCCGCGTGAGCTCAGCCCCCTCCTCTTTTTTATTATTTAGATCATTTATCCCAAAATCAGCACTTTTGAAACAGGAAGTGAAATGGAGGGATATGAGGCATGGCTAGAATGGATGATCTGTTTGGTATTTTGAGCAAAACACTTCATAGCCATGTTTTTTGTATATTTGAGACCTATGCTATTGCCTAAAAATAGCATGATAGGTGACCTTTAAGTACAAATATTATGGTCTTATACTCCACTACAAGTAAAAGTCCTTAAAATTATAGTGAAGGGAAGTATTCGCATCAAAATATACTCAAAGTAAAAGTACTCAAAGTAGTATCAATGTACTTCAAATGTCAACAGTGAAAGTACTCATTATGCAGAATGGACCTTTATCACAGTATTTTATTATTATAATAGTATCCTGTTTTTATACTTGTAAGAGCATATTAGTATTGCAGTTGGTCAATTTGGACCAAATGTAGATACTTATTAGATTATTATTATTTTTTTTTTTTTGATATACTTTATTAATCCCCGTGGGGAAATTTTTTCTCTGCATTTGACCCATCCTAGTGTTAGGAGCAATGTGCTGCCATTTTGAATGGCGCCCGGGGAGCAGTGTAGGGAACGGTGCCTTGCTCAGGGACACCTCGGTAGCACTTGGTCTTGCCGGGACTTGAACTGGTGACCTTCCAGTTGCCAAGCCAAGTCCCTATGGACTTCGCCACCACCGCCCCCTTAGCAGTAGTAGACAGTATTGCATTATACCATATCAGCATATCATGTGTTATTATGTGTGGAAAGTGACTAGTAATGGTTACAAAAAACATATACTGTAGTAGTAGAAGTAGAATAATAAAGATAAAGAAGCATTAAATGGAATACTGAAAAATACTTCTGTCAAATAATTGAGTAAATGTACTTTGTTACTTTCCATTACTACTGGTAATACTCCTGTTTAGAGAACTGCAGAAGCATAACCCTCCAACTGATTTGTAAGCAAAGCTAGTTTCAGAATCAGTATCAAGATGCAACTTCCATTCTAACTTTAGACACGTGCCATTTGGAAAAAGGTGACGCCCACTCATGAAAGTCAAACTACTGAATGTTATTATCGCTAATTAGCAATCTGGAGCATTTCACTGAGGAAATAGCAACATACAGGGTGGGTGTTACTGTCGGTGCATTTCTTTTTATCCACTAACAGCAGGTTTGCAATGTGTGTTGGCACGATGATGACTTTGTAGATATTAAAGTTTCTGAATCAGTGTTCTAGTTTTTTTAATTATGCATTTGATATTCCAGTTATCAAAGAAAAACAATATGGTGTACATCACAGTCTAATTTGCACAAGTGAAAAGAAAAGCGGGAGCATGTGTCATGCTGTTTATCATGTTGTTTTATTTTACATATTTGTCTGTATTTCCTTACAGCAAATACACTTAGAGATGACTCTTTGATCCTGTCAGGCATTTAGAGACAATACCAGAATTACAATACTTTCTCACTGCACACAGAATGTCCCCAAACAGCAAGTATGTTATTGTAATTACACAAAGTAGACCGCCAGCTTTCACTAGCCAAAGCTCGCCAACACACCAGAGCAGGACGTGGTCAGTCTCTCAGCTGTCAGACGTGATTTAACATTTCCTTGCCCTCCTTTAGAGCAGTGTACACAATGATTTACAATCAAATGTAAACAACAAGCTCTATGACCACCCCAACCTTCGCCCCTTTCTCCAATTTCCCCCAAAAATTCCTTCTTTAATGGGTTCAATTTCGGGGATCCCACTTCATCAGGCTTTGAACTGCTCTCTGTGCTACGGACGCTGGAGAGCTGATGTAAACACAGCTTTCAATTATAAATCAAACTCTGGAAAGGAGCAACACTCCACTGCCCTTGGGCTCCCTGCACAACGGTCAGCCTTCATACCCCGATGCCCCATATGGCACTGCTAGGAACGGATATAAACATCTACATTGGCTGTGAGCGTCAAAGTTACGCAGAAATTGTTATGCTACTCATATACGTACATGTTATACCGTCAACAGTGGCGGACAGGACATCGGGACGTTCGGGGCGAATCCCGGTACTGAAGTGGGCCGGTCGGACGATGTGGGCCGGTCGGATAAGTCACTAGCATGCCCCCGCCCGTTGACAATTTACTAGCGGTAGAGGTACCGAAGTGGGCCGGTCGAGAGTCCCGGGCTGATTTTTAGTCTCAGTCCGCCCCTGACCCTCAATGACGTGACACTTAAAGTTGCAAAGATATCTATACTGAAATTAGCATGCTATCTGACTTGCCCCTGGCTGTCTTGTTATACAAATTGTTTCATGAGAGATGAGCGATTGAGTCAACCTATACCTCTTGAGATACTTGGAGTATGCTAAGGCTATGTTTCTGTTTGCTATTCTTCTTTTGTTACGTGCGTTGGTTAATTATTCACGACAGGTGACAGTGCCCAAACGCAGCCTTAAGTGCAAACGGCCGAAGTGTTTTTTTATACGGTGTGCTTGTAAGATGCTGGAAGTCTGCACGTTTTTGACCTTTTAAAGTTGTTTGAGATATTTAACGCAGTGTTTAAGTATTTAGTAGTAAAACATCAACTTGATAGATAGTGCACCTGGCAATATGTTATGTGGGTGGAAATCACCTGCAGCAATGCTGTGATTTACTTTGAATAAACGCTTGTTCATTTGTTGCCTGCCTCCTGTGAGTACATTGAGACTAATTGGCCTTATTAGGATGGCGATGAGAGCGGGGAGACTGAAGCAAAACAGTTCAATTGTAGGCTGAGAGAATAACCCAATTACACTCATACGTTCCATTAGACTGAGTGGAGTGGACAACGTCAGCTAAAGGACAGTCTTCAGGGAATATACTTTATTATGACACTTAACCCAGAAAATACCCAGAATTCACATGGACATATAATGGGAAGGACAGTTTGATCATCTTCAACCACAAAAAGATTAGTTGTATGAGCAGTGGAAACAAATGCTATCTGTGAGGAGCTCCTGTCACAGCATGTCAATCTGTATGAGGTACAATTCCTCATTCTACACTTTTGTATTGTGTTGTAACTGAATTGGCCCACACTCCTGCAGCACAGCAATTGACTATCAGTCGTGATCATGTGTTGGATGAGATGGATGTTGGTTACAGTACAATCTTTTTAAATTCAAGCCATGTTTCCACTCAGGCAGTGAAGCAACAAAGTCTCCCCTTCAGCCCCTGGTTCATCAGCAGAGTGGGCAGAGTCAAAAGAGACACTTGATGGCACTGAGGGACTTGTATATTTGGTACCCTGTGATAGTCTGACACCCCTTCCACACACACACACACACACACACACACACACACACACACACACACACACACACACACACACACACACACACACACACACGCACACGCACACGCGCACGCACACGCACACGCACACGCACACGCACACACACACACACACACACACACACACACACACACACACACACACACACACACACACAGTACAGAGCACATGTAATAATGTTCACTTCAGGGATGTGTAAAGATGTCTCACATTTAACCGCTGACACTAAAATCTGTTTTCTCAACACGTCCTCTCAACTATTTTAGATGTGAGGATGCAGCCTCATTTTTAGACTATCTACAGTACATTTTTTAGATGTTATAGTTTTACATAAAAGAGAAAATATGCATGTATCTGTGTTTATGTCTGGCCTGTGCATTAACAGTATTTCTATATCTAAGTACCTACTACCTACTTTGGAACATGAGCCAACCAATCAGATCTGAATCAGGAGGCAGACAAACAACCTATGTTTCACTTGTGAGAAAAGGGCCTTGGCGGAGGTCTTGGCACTTCTAGTTTTTATAAGTAACAATCATTTCTTGATGGATCAAGTTTCAACCAAGCCGAGATTAAATTCAAAAGCCGTGTTTCTTTCTTGCACACTATTCTGTTTCATGTCTATTGAAATAAATGAAAAAGTTTTCTTTTTAATCTCTGGGAGGACCTGACAATGTGAAGTGACTTTACCACCCTCCTCTGATCCAGACTTCAACCTGCTTCAACACACACACATATGCACTCACACATACCCATACACACACCCTGTGGAGAGAGGGAAGATTGAGAGAAAATGGACCTCCCACTGTGCGGTGTCTTAAGAGGGCTGAAGCCTCTCAGAATGTACTTTCTCTGCGGCAGGTTGAAGAGACCTCCTGCGCTTCAGATTTCATTTTCAGGGAGAGAGCAAGATATGCTGTCCATGTCTCATACTTCAGACATTAAGAGAACTTACGAGGTGCCGAGGGAAGATTGGGCAAGCACTACAACTGTCCTCAGACATTTTTAGTATGACATGAAATGGTGAGAATTTAGTTAGAAACACAAATGCATCTTGTGGTGCAGTTTACAGCTTATTTAACATGTCCCATCATAACAGTATTAAGTCTTCATTACTGCTAATGTATTTATCTATTGACATTGACACTTGCAGAACTATTTCTAATCCATTAAACTTTTTCCAAAAATACATTTACAATGCTAAATGATTTGTATTGGTTTAGTATCTGTTCAAGCGCAGAAGACTTCTAAGAAGAAAGCTAGCGACATACCTAGCTGATCTAATAAGCTTGACTGCTTGATAGTTTGCTTGCTATACATCACCTTGCTCAACACTTTGCTAATTGCCTTACATTTGCATAATCAGACAACATAATTTCATAATGTAACCGAGCAAAGCACTTGGCTCGTTTGCAAGTAGGGACCTCTGTTGCATTTCTTCTCCCCCCCCAAACCACATTTCCTTTCTAACAATTGTCAGATAAAAGAAAGAAAATCCCACCTTAATACTCTTAGCATCATGCAGCCTTTGCAAACATGACTAAAATATTGAGCGTGTTTTGCCACTATAAGCTGAACAGTGATAGTACGCTCTTTAGGACGTGAGCTTGAAGCTAGCTAGCTAATGCAGCTCAAGGGCATTAGCATCTTGCTAATTGATAGACAAAATACAGAGACAAATGTGTTCTCAGACAGATTGCAAAGCGACTTTTAGCGGCTGTTAATTTGCATACAAAACAAATTGAGAGACACGGTTGGACTCAAATTCGCTCTGAGCGTCTCGAACAGCTACAACTTCAGCTTTTACGGCACAAAGGGGAAATGTATACTTTTAGTTTCATACTTTATGATGTCTTTCCAAATTCCTTAAAGTAATTGGCTGCAGGTGTTTGAATATTGTAGGAACAGTTGTTAGCCTGGCATATAAGGATTGAGCTCAGCCTCTGTACCCTACAAGGGAGAGAAAGATGGAGGCACAGGACAGATGGAGGGTTGATGAGGGAGGTGGAGGGGGAGCAGTCTCCGTGAAGAGATGGAACAACTGCAATTACTTCAATAAACGTACATCGACAGGACATCTTATTATCCTTGACCTTTTATGTATTATTCAAGGCCCACAGATTCAAAAATAGATTGTGTGTGTGTGTGTGTGTGTGTGTGTGTGTGTTTGTGTGTGTGTGTGTGTGTGTGTGTGTGTGTGTGTGTGTGTGTGTGTGTGTGTGTGTGTGTGTGTGTGTGTGTGGTCTAGCATTACTATACTTGTGGGGACCTAAATCTGTTTACATAGTCACGTGTGGGGACTCACCTCCCTTATGGGGACAAATAGGAGGTCCCCATAAGGGGGATCATTAATTTTAGGGTGAAGACTTCGTTAGGGTTAGGGTAAGGGTTAGGGTCAGGGTTAGGCATGTGTAATGTAATGTCCCCTGAAGTGATGTATACATGGTATGTGTGTGTGTGTGTGTGTGTGTGTGTGTGTGTGTGTGTGTGTGTGTGTGTGTGTGTGCGCGTGCGTGCACACGTGTGTGTGTGTGTGTGTGTGTGTGTGTGTGTGTGTGTGTGTGTGTGTGAATGTAGCCAAATGTTCGTTCTCCTGTTCAGTATCGATTGGACTTGACTGTTTTATGAATGGATCAATTGTGTTTCTGCATCATCAACCATTCAACAGCCCACGGAGGGTGCATCGATTTCAGCACAAAGCACACAAAGGGGGGATGGAGAAATGTGAATTCATTGATCTATAAATTACAAGGGAAGTGAGGAATGAATAGCCAGCCACTAAAAGTTCTCACAGGTGAGCAGAACAAAGGATTGTTTGATTGAAATGCACAGTGCACATTCTCCATCACACATACAGTAGATCCATCAAGTCAGTAATCTCAGAGAGATATTGTAGATTCTTTAATAAAAACGGATATTGTGCAATCAAGAGGACACATGGAACACATGTGGAGACCTTGGTGCATTTTCTAAGGTATTTCAAACAAGATAATGGGTAAAACGGTCAGGGTTGTTATATTGTAGGGTGATGTTAAAGCCTGGATCTGTTCACAAACAGATTTGACATTGATGCCCTATTAATATACTACATCAAAGCATTGTTGTACTTAAATGGCTTTTGAGTCTACTACAAGCACAGGCTAAATCCAATCCACTTTATTTATATAGCACAGTTTAAAAACAGAGGGTTTGCCAAAGTGCTTCACAATGAACATAACATTATAATAAAATATAATATTACACGAATAGATAAAAAAAGCACACATAAGAATAAATACAAGGCACATAAAGGCTATGGACAGACAGTGAAAGCATACAAATAGGTATGACATAGCTCAGACTGACTGGTAAGCGAGGGAAAATAGGTGGGTTTTTAGGCGGGACGTAAAAGCTTCAAGAGTGCCAGATCAAGCTAAAGCGGCCGTATTATGCTTATTTTGAGTTTCAAATTTGTATTTTGTGCATGTCTCTACACTTTAATGTTCAAAAAGCTCTTTATTTCTCTCATACTGCCTGTGCTGCAGCACCTCTTTTCACCCTCTGTCTGAAACCAGAGCCTTTGATCGGTTAGCTGGACGGCTCTGTTGTGATTGGTCAACCGCTAAGAGATGTCCCGCCCCCGTACAATGTGTTGGAGCTCTACCCAATAGAAACCTGCCTGAGTGTTACATGGTGATGTCACAATGCTATGTAAGTAAACAAAGGAGTCCAATGGAGGTGTTTCAGGCAGGGGGGGGGGGGGAGTGTGTGAGAGAAACGACCTCTGAAGGGAACACAGGGATTTGAACCTTTGCGGATTATTGACATGCACACAAATCTATATAAGACACGGAAAGGGAATGCCCAGAAAGCGAGCCCCTTTAAAGCAGTTGATCAAATATTTACCACATTTAATACATCCCCTCATACCCTACATATGCTCCATGCTGCCCCTACAAGAACATCCCATAATGAGCTTACTTCCAGATGGAGAGTAATTCCAACAAAGCGCCATGGGTGGAGAGGAGGCGGTTATGAAGCCACTGAGTTTATTTCCCACGAGTCTATTGCTGCTGAAGTAGCCATGGATATATTAAGCCTCGCAGCAGAATAAGCATCATGTGATCTTTGACCGTATTGTATAATAGTTAGTAACCAAAGCATTATTTGAAATGTAAATTGTATTTTTTTTCATTTCTGACCAGCACATTTGAATTGAGGCCGTCTCTGAGAATCCCTAATGGCATGAACTCACTTCCAGGGTCCTCGCTGGTTTTTTCCCACTGTCCGTGCCGTGGTATTTTGTTTGATTTCAGTGGAGACTCCCCTGCCCCTAATGGCCGCTGTGAATGTCTAATCTGATGCATTGCCCTGGTCCCTTTCATCTCGTTTGAGAGTGGAGGACAAGTGTTCCTCAATCCCCCCGTGTTGACTCTCATTTTATAAGCCCACATGAGAAAAGGAGGCAACATTGCTTGTCGGCCGAATGAACTTTTCATTAGGACACAGAGTGGGTTTGGGTCACAGCTGATCAAATCTCAAACAATGGAGCAGCTTGCAGACCTGGAGGATGTTCCTTTCATTAAGTGGCTGTTTTCTTTGTCGCTGATGTGAGTCCAGGTGTGTGTGTGTGTGTGTGTGTGTGTGTGTGTGTGTGTGTGTGTGTGTGTGTGTGTGTGTGTGTGTGTGTATGTGTGTGTGTGTGTGTGTGTGTGTCTGCCAATGTTGGATCTGTATAGTATAACAGATCGGAGGCATTAAGTATGTCTCTGTGAATTGTGACCATTAGTTAATTATTATAGATAGAGGGTCCTGATGATGACACTAGTGAAGATGTTTTTGTACCATGTATGATGATTTGTCAAGATCATCCAATAAAAACTTCCCCTGTCATCACAAAGCATTGTTTAAATACACATTTTGTAAACTCAAGATATATCAATTCATTAAGGTGGACGCAGGATATTTATTTGGCTCCGAGTTGGGAAATCGAAACTTTGAAAATAGGTGTAATGGATTTATATAAGAACCTTATTAGACACCTTAAATCTGCTCGCTTGATATAAGCTAGGCTATATCAAATATCCTTTTTTGGCAGTTTAAAATAAAGCCTGTAAACAGTGGCACTGTACAAAGGCAACACAAACTGCATCTCTACAGCCCACTATCAAAGTGATAATATCTGGTATGATTGGGCAATACATAAGAACAAATTATAAAAAGTAAGTAATTGATATATTATATATTGTTTGTTTGATCTTCAAAACATTTGATGAATTGGGACAAGGACATTTGTATAAAATAAAAATATATATTTCACGTGAAGCAATGTCATGACAATTTCTTCCATGGCAGTGATGAGTATCTGCAGTTCAGTCAGACAACTCACGTGTTTCTTAATTTGTTTATTATAGCAGCATATAGTTTGAGTTTGGCGTCTAGGCTCTGGCCTCATCACTCCACAGATTTACAAAGAACATTGAGTGATTATTAGATAACTATCCCCCGAGCCTACAGGTGGAAGCTGGGGTGGTGGTGGGGCAGGCGAACAGCAGCAACATGAAACACAGCAGCAGGAACATGAACGTAGCAATAGCACGCGGACACCGCAGTGGCAGCTGCAGCGTAGCGAGGCAGAGGCAGGAAGACCTGGCAGCTTAAATAGAGCGGCATGTTTAGGAGAATGTGATTGGTTGGTTGTAAGAGGGACGAAGTGCGTCACGTGTTAATGCATCATTGGTGCTCGAGTTGACTGCCTGAACTCGCTCGCAGGCTTCGCCCCATTTTTGGAAAGTTCCAGAAAGAAACACATCATCAGTATGTACAGTAACTCTGTGTTAACTCTTTAATTGTCATACTTACACTTTAGTTAGGGTACGTGTATTTTTGTTACCTTTGGACAGAACCAGGAAGATAACTTGCTGTTCCAATTTATATGCTTAATTTAATTTAATTTAATTTAATTTATATGCTTAATGCTAAACTAATCTAACTGGCTTTAACTGTATATTTACTGAGCTTAGTATCATCCTTCTCATCAAACTCTTGCTCAAGAAAGAAAATAAGCAGTTAAAAATAACCAAACATTACTGTAAGTGGACATCATGAAATAAATATGTTGTTGCAAAAAAAGGTCTGATCACAAGTTCGTTTCAGAAGCTGTTCTGGAGCTTTTAATCATATCACTTTACATCAAGAGACGGTATTTGCTTCGTGGTCATGGAACTGGAAATATTCACATTTCCATTTTAAGTACTTTTTGTGCATGTCGGCGGAAAAGCTGACGTTTAAAGTTCATTATTGACCTTAAAAACAATCTCCCCACACGGTCCATTTAGTAGCTTTTTTCTACAGCTTTGATGGCACCTGCTGGCCTTTACAACATGTTCTCTGATTTAAAAATGTGTGTTTAAAAATGTTGAATTTGTTCTTTTTAGTTCACGGTGTCCAATAACAAAGAGAGCATGCAAACAAATTGTTTTGTGAATATTATCCTGCCAAATTGGCTGCTGTTGGATAATTGTGCAGTTTAAGGCTTTTCAAGCACAAGTAACTGCTGGTTATCACATGTCAGCATACAGGTGCATATACCATGCACCCATAATGCTGTGCTTTACGCCAAGTCGCACTACGATAATATTAGATTTCTTTTTACTACCACTCTCTCCCCCATTTCATGGCCATTATCCTCTGAGCGTGTTGAGAGCAGAGAATAAAAAAAACCTTCAATCCAAAATGTTCCCTTTTTTCCACTTGTAGTTCTTTGATTGGAAAACAAATGAGTTTATGATGTTAACGTGGCACAGAAACATTAAGTGGTTAGAAGTTGTAAATCAGCTGCTGATTAAATCTGTCTAGGCCAGAGCTGTCCATTTGCCTTGAGTGCAAAACTGACCTGATTTGGGTGATTTTCCTGTCAGGTCTGTATATCACCGCGGGTGTAACGGCACTGTGGCACACTTCATAGCAACAAAGAAAGCCGAGGTACGAAACAAATCCTTGATAGCACTTATATGATTTGAGGGAGCGCAACTGTAAAAAGAGAGCATTTCACTTTGTTGGCTCGTCAGGATAAGGGGAACATGGGTGACATTTTTCTTTCATATGTTGTCCTTACCATAAATCCCTTTTTGTAAAACATGGATTTGAATGAAAGAAAGCACCACACGCTCTGTTCTTTTCTCTCTTGAAGCATTTCATCAGCCAAGTGCTTTTTCTCCCTTTTGAAAACACAGACCTGTCAAGGCCAGTTTAAAACCGAATATCTTTTCTACTATTTCCCCTCTCGCCTGTGCTGCAGGAGGTAGAAGGTCACTCTGCTGCAGTATCCAAGGTTCCTCTTTAATAAAGTAGATCTGAAAAAAAAGCTTTAATGAATCAATGCACTTATACCCTGCTGAAAAAACATGTGCTGTTATATAAATGCCAAATTAGGAACTAAAAGTCATCCTTTGTGAAATGTTGTGCATGGTTTTCAAATGTGTTACCAGAAGATTATGTTTTTGTGGATTACAAAACGGCTCCCAAGGTGGATTTGCAGTTTATCCTTGTATCTTTTCTTCACTTAATAAGGTGAGCTTTCTCATTGAAGGGTACATGTCAAGCCTTCAGAATAAAACCCTCATTCACGACCACATAGTCAAACTCACCATAGTATAATAACTGGTATACTGAATTGAAAGCCATTTATGGGCATAGATATGTCTCATAATTATTTGTGTGAACATAAAAATAATTTGTGTGTAAATATGTGATTTGTAAATGTAAAACAACATCCACAAATGCATTTAAAAGATTTTCAAACTCACAAATACATTTGCAAGTGTAAAACGGATCTGCAAATACGCTAAATATTTTCACAAATAAAAAAAAAGATCTGTGAATATCTCTTTAACATTTACAACTTTCGATCAGGCATTTGTGAATCCATTTTGTATTTGTGGGCCAAAAATGCGCTCGCGGATCTCAACTCTCTGTTCACGGATCGTCTTTTTACACACGGAATTTTGAGACATATTTTCCGCCGGTCTCGGCTAAAATCTACTCGTGTCACTCGGTTATTTTCGGAAACCACGTGATGGCCAGCTGATGACTACATTTCCGCATGATTTCAAAGTAAGAGCATGATGGTTTGTTTAATGCTCTGTTTTTGTATTATAATGAACAGCGGAACGTTAGATGCATTCTTCATCACCCTCATCATCATGTTATAGTGATACAGTTAGTTTGTGTTATTGGTTCAATACAGCATATCTCGAGCACTTTCGTTGATGTTGAAGTGCAGGCGATACGCCACTTATAACATTTAATGTAGCCTTACTATGAAGGCTGTGTATGTGAAAAATAAAATAAAAATAAACATTGATTGATGTGTCATTTCACTAATGTAAATGTTTATGGTTAATATTGACAAAACGTTTGTAGTGCTTTGTATACTGTTGGCTAGTTTAATATACACAAATGCATTATATTCTCATAAGTGATCATCTACGTTTCTCAGAGAAACAGCCCTGTTCCCAGCAGTGTGACTATGTATTTGCAAAGGATGATACAAGCAAAACAATCTAATCATAAAATTAAATAAAGTTGTTGCATAAATGAAGTGGAGTAAATAGTAAGAATAATTCCAGTCCTGTATCCTACATAATAAAATATGACAATCATGAATGTCTTTCTTTTTATGAAATCAGTATCCCACATTTGTTTTAAACACTTGCAAATGATATATGCTAGAAACCAATGTATTGATATAATATTTACAATGTAAAGTCCTGTACTCTGCAGGTGCTGGTAAAGAGCAATACAATGACTAAACCTTTCCAAACAAAACAACTAGTAGGTAGGTAGGTAGGTATAGGCAGACAGATAGACAGACAGACAGACAGACAGACAGATAGATAGACAGACAGACAGATATAGATAGATACTTCATTCATCCCAACTTGTGAAATGTGTGGAAACAAGTATAAACACAATAACATTAAATACAAATGAAAGCAATAGACAGGAATATATCAGTAGAAAGGACACGATGAATATTATAACATGTAATGTAGCGTTACTATGAAGGCTGACCTAAATACGGTGCTTTTCTACAGATTACTTTATTACTGCACTGGTAAAGTAAAATTAGGCCGATTAATAAGATGTGAAGTGCTTTGTAACTTTGACCCGCTTGACTGAATACACAACAAACAATGAAGAAAGAGTTTTATCTGGGCTGCTTCGCTGCCAGCTGCTCCCCCCCGGGACCCGGAAGTGGCGTATCGCCTGCACTTCAACATCAACGAAGGTGCTCGAGATATGCTGTATTGAACCAATAACACAAACTAACTGTATCACTATAACATGATGATGAGGGTGATGGTGATGAAGAATGCATCTAACGTTCCGCTGTTCATTATAATACAAAAACAGAGCATTAAACAAACCATCATGCTCTTACTTTGAAATCATGCGGAAATGTAGTCATCAGCGGGCCATCACGTGGTTTCCGAAAATAACCGAGTGAGTAGATTTTAGCCGAGACCGGCGGAAAATATGTCTCAAAATTCCGTGTGTGTAAAAAGACGATCCGCGAACAGAGATTTGAGATCCGTGAACAGAGAGTTGAGATCCGCGAGCGCATTTTTGGTCCACAAATACAAAATGGATTCACAAATGCCTGATCGAAAGTTGTAAATGTTAAAGAGATATTCACAGATCTTTTTTTTATTTGTGAACATATTTAGCGTATTTGCAGATCCGTTTTACACTTGCAAATGTATTTGTGAGTTTGCAAATCTTTTAAATGCATTTGTGGATGTTGTTTTACATTTACAAATCACATATTTACACACAAATTATTTTTATGTTCACACAAATAATTATGAGACATATCTATACCCATACCCATTGCATTGTGCTCTGAAAGCCATTGACACATTTCGTACAAATGCTTTCTGGTTGTGTTGTCGCAAAGCACTTTGGATTTCTTTGTTTGGAAAGTGCGAATGGTTACTTGACATTTTAAAATGTGTGAGTACAGGCTCAATGTTGGCAAAGGAAGCCGTTTTATTACAACCAAAACCTTGACTTTCTCCTGATCCTTATTTAGTTTTTATTTCAACTATAGGAACCGTGTCATTAACAGTGAAGCCGCAGGGCAGCACGAGGGGAAGATATGAGAAGAATATCAACACAAAGAAGCCAATCAACATTCTTATATAAACACGACCACAATGAGTTGCTAATAGAGATGAAGCCACAGAAATCCATCACATATCTCTGCATTCCTTTGAGCTTTTAAGGGGCCGTATTATGATCATTTGTAGGTTTCACATTCGTATTTTATGCCTCTAGAAACTCCGTCTGGAGGGAACTTTGGATTTTAGCCTTTGACCATTTCGATTAGATGCACAAAAAGTACCGGAAAGGGAAAAACCCCCAAAAAAGCATAATAGGGTCTCCTTAGGGGTTTTATATTTCTTCTCATTGTTACTGCTGTGTTGGATACTGTAGCTGTCGTCACTCTCATTGAATTAGTTTTCCAGCAAAATAGATTTGAAACATTAAGCCTTGAAATTCAACCTGTCTTTTCTTGTTTAAAAAAAAAATCATATTATCACCTAAACTAAGGTAAAACTGCTATTCAATTTGAGCAAGTTACAATACAATACAGCTTTATTTATAGAGCACTTTAAACCTCCAGAGCAAAGTGCTGTACCGTCAAATAAACAAAACAAAACATCACACAGCACAGCTTCGTGGTTTTACACCATAAAACAAGTACAAGTAAAAACAATAGACAATTTAAAAGCAATACAAGCAACACTCTAAAATATGTTAATACTCTAAGTTGTGGGCGGTGGTGGCGAAGTCGATAGGGACTTGGCAACTGGAAGGTCACCAGTTCAAGTCCCGGCAAGATCAAGTGCTACCGAGGTGTCCCTGAGCAAGGCACCGTTCCCCACACTGCTCCCCGGGCGCCGTTCAAAATGGCAGCACACTGCTCCTAACACTAGGATGGGTCAAATGCAGAGAAACAATTTCCCCACGAGGGATGAATAAAAGTCCATCTTATCTTAAAGGTGGGGTGGGTAAGTTTCAGAAACCGGCTCGAGATACACTTTTTGTTATATTCCATGGAATGCTCTTAACATCCCGATAGCAATGAATATCTGAAGTGCTTTGACAAAAAATCCATACAAAAATGTCATCTGTAGAAGCCGTAATACTGTAAAAAGTACAACCAATCGTTCGTGTGTGTTGGAGGCGGGGCTCTATAAGGAAGTGGCAGATTTTCTCCGGTTGTGTATTTTCAAATTCTAGCGATCTCGAGCCGGTTTCTCAAACCTACCTACCCCACCTTTAAGGAGAAGAGGTGGGTTTTAAGAAGCGATTTAAAAGCAGGCCGTGTGGAGGCCTGTCTGATGTGCAGGGGCAGATCGTGCCACAGTGTGGGAGCCGCTACAGAGAAGCAACGGCCCCCTCTGAGCTTTGACTTGGTTCTGGGCATGTTCAGGAGCAGCTGATCCGCTGACCTGAGAGGGCGGTTGGGTGTGTAAGGGTGTAGCAGCTCAGAAAGATATGGTGGGGTCAGGCCATTTTGGGATTTAAAAGCAAATAAAAGGATTTTGAAAGGAATCCTGAAATGTATTGGAAGCCAAAATGGGGGAAATGTGCTCATATTTCCGTGTTGCTGCGGCGAGTTCACCTCAATGGACTGAATGCAAAAGATATGTTCCTCTGTGTCACTTCGGATGGTAACATTTACATTTGACACCATATTCAGCCCCGTCTTGACATAATGTGGGTTACAAACGCTTTGCCATGTGCGAAGAATAGCTTTTCCAGATGTACAGATTCACCTTTTAACATAATGTTTTCCTCCTGAAAGAGATTGTGAGTGTTAGAGAGCAGCTATGGGAATCCAATCAAGTGCTCGTTGCACAGCAGCTCGTTAAGTATTCACAAAGCCTTTTGGAATCACACTGCCTATCCTGTCGCCACCAGTGGAACACGGGGCTCGACCTTGTTTTCCATATTATTCGCGTTGCTGCGCATTATCATACGTTATGTAGCTATTCTTGTCAAATGCAGACACCATAATAATCTGTGGACATTCAGAAAAACAGGGGCTCTTATAATTAGACCAATCTGCATGCATGCTGTGTGTTTTGCGCTGTTAGTTCTTGGACTAGATATGCAAATTGGATCCCACAAAGCCTTAAGAGTCACCTCTTAATGCAAGCTTTGATTGCGTTTCACTTGTCATAAAAAGTGATTTGAAAGCCCCTCTGTCTGCAGTACATCTCCATAATGAAGCGAGACCAAAATGCCATGGCCATTAGCACATGGATTACAATTTTGAATCAGCTGAAGCTCATTATGTCTGGGCTCCTGAGGGAGATTATTCAGAGGAGAAATAGTGGTATTATTTTTTATGTTGGAGGTAACATCTGTTGTTTACTACAAAATGTGTTTGTGCGGTACAGTGATAATGTCTTTTGTTTAGTGCAATACACTTTAGAAACAATGTGGATGAGCAACAATTCCCCAAATATAAAATGGATTAAGTCATTATAATATTATAATATGAGCCTTGTGATGGACTGAATCCCAATGCATGCTGGAAGAGTTACTGACACCTGAATGGGAAGATGCTTAAAGAAGATGCTTATTCCAATTATTCTACATTTGTGTAATTTAGGATAACCCTTTTTTTCTTGGATGAAACAACCGATAAGTGAGCTTTAGAAGTGCTGATTTCTAAACATTTTGGACAGGTTTTTTAATCCCTAATGTTTTCCCATGCTAGCTGTCACCTCCTCCTGACCTATACGCTCTTTATGCTAAGCTAAGCTAAACATCTTCTGCTCCAGCTTCATATTCAACAGACAGGAAACTGATATTATCGTCTTATCTTAATCTCAATCAGAAAGCAAATAAGTACATTTCACTTAAAGGTGGGGTTGGTAATGTTGGAGAAACCAGCTCGAGTGCGCTAGAATTTGAAAATACACAACGGGAAAAAATCTGCCACTTCCTTACAGAGCCCCTCCTCCAACACACACGAACGCGCACATGACCAATGAGGGCACGAGATAAGTTTGTGCACAGATGGAAGGCTGACAGGCAGGTAGGCCATCCAGTTACTTTAGCTGGCTCAGATGATTGGTCGTGCTTTTTACAGCGCCACGGCTTCCATAGATGATATTTTTTTATGTATTTATTGTCAAAGCATTTAATGTATTCATTGCTATCGGGACGTTTCTGAAATAAATTACATACCCCACCTTTAACATATAGCACAGTGGGTAATACTATATGAAAAACATGACAATATTCTTATGAAATGTAAAGTCTTTGTTATTTCCAATTGTGCACTCAAAAACGAAACAAACTCAATACCAAAAAGTAAAGTTAATGTCTTCGTCATTGATAGTTTGGACCAAAGAAACGCATCTGTAGGTGTGGTTTCTTCCTAAATAAAGACACCTAACAAGCAAAGAAGCCGAACCCCAGCTGTAAAGCCGTCTCACTGTTTTCCATTTCAACTTCTCCTGCATCGGGTTAGTGTCCCCGTGCGGCAGCTGCAAACATACAGCTGACCTGGCGGGTCTCGCCTCTTGACAGCTCGCTGTGTGTGTCTCTGTGTTATTCCATAAATACGAGATAAGGGCCGCGGCCGACCCCATGTGTAGCTGTGTGGTTAATTGAGACGTAGCATCAGTGACCCGGTGTGTGCCTAAGCCCTCCACGCCACCACCTATCAGTCAGGCTGGGTAATTGGTAGCACTGCAGCCACAGAAAGCTACGAACTACAAGAACTAAAACGCTGTGACGGACAGAGTTTCTTTGATAGGTTCTGTGTGGTTTCATGAAGACGGAAGGGATGTAGCTGATACTTTGTTAAATGTATTCGTGAACAAGTATTTTGTCTTCATTTATCACGTGCATTTGAGAAGTGCCAGGCACGTCTGAAATCACAAAGTGCTAATGGAAGAGTTTCTCATGTTCATTCTTTGAGACAATATCACTCTATATCGAGATGCAACTGTGGTGTCGGATATGGCCTCTTTTTCTACAAAGTGAGCGCTTTATCAGAGGAAGCTGAATGGGCTGTGTCTGAAATCACTGACTTGTTCCCTCGTTTTCTTTTCCTTGTACAATAGAACCTGTGGTTTACTCTACATCGAGCAGAGAGCAGGGTTATTGGCTTGTAACGGGATAGTTGGTGCAATCAATTCCTATAGGTGTTAATAATGAGGAGACATTAGTGGATAAGGTAAAGGTTACGATGAACACTTGTTCTTCTTGTCTTCACAGGAAGTAGACAATGGATACAGTTCCTTTATCAAATGTGTTTCCTCAACAAACAACACATATTAAATATACAATTGCATTTTATTGGAGGCAGTTTGAAATCAAATTAACATGCAAAAAAATAGCTTTGAGTACAAAATAATTCTACATAACGAGACGATAAGCAAATACAGTGTGTTTGTGTGTGTGTGTGTGTGTGTGTGTGTGTGTGTGTGTGTGTGTGTGTTTTGTATTGTCTCTATCAACGCCCTCACACAAAGAATTAGTAGAGCATTCAGATAAACAAAAACAAAAAGCACTCCCCCATCATAATGGAGCTGCTCCGAGCTTCATCGCATCTCATATTCATTAATCAACAGTTCTTCCTTCACATCTCAACTTCCCTTTGAGTTCAGACACTTTTCTACATTCAATTAACATGAGCCTCACAAGAATACGCGCTCTGCAGCGACTGCATTCGGTTTCATCCTCTCTGAATGCCATTTCCCCCCCATGCAAGAGGTGACACAATGAAGAGCCCCAGGTATTTCTTCACCCCTCCTGAACGGGGGGGAGGGGGTGAGGGTGAGTGTATGTGTTGGGGGAGATTGGGGTGAGGGGAGGGTGGAGCAGTATCCCCAGGGGAGGGCAGCACAAATCCGAGGGAACAAAAACGCATCCATATTTGGCAGAGCTTTTGTCTCCCCTGACAGCTGAGTGTGCGGGGGGGGGGGGGCCGCAATAATGAATTGGATTCAATGTGAAAGTAAGAAAGCATGGCTCGTCAAAGGCCAGCATTTGGTGGGGAGTGAATGGGGGATTGGTTGGGGTGGGAGGTATGCTAATGTGTGTACAGTTTCAACACTGAAGTGAATCAAAGATGCAGTTTGAAAACAAATTGAGATTAGTGATATAAGAAAACTATTTCCCTACTAAGATTCAAAGGCCTTATTGTCGTGTGCACATTAACAACAGTTTCATTTTAGCAAAGAGAAGCTAAACTCCCAGGCTCCTCCAACAATGCTACATCCTTAAAGGGGACAATTTCTGCTCAATTTTAGGTTCATATAACGGCCCGTCCACACGGCGGCGTGCGTTGAAACGCTTCTGCCCGTCCACTTTGAACGGGGTGACGTCACGCTTTGCCGAACTGCATTGTGGTTCCGTCGCTTCGCGTTGCTCGCTTCAAAAGTTGAGCAATGTTCTACTTTTGAAGCTTCGACGGAAGTGCCAGCCAATCAAATCATATGCCAGTACAAGCTCTAGCCAATCAAACCGCGTGCTTGTGTGTCCGGGGCGGGAGATTCATGTGATTGGTTGTTGGTCGAGCTTCAGACACGCCCGCCGGCAAGCTTCAACGCACCCCGCCGTGTGGACGCTGCGTTAGTGTCTTATGCTTCTACTGGGACATGTCTCCATGCTTTAATGTTCAAACAGCTCTTTACTTCTCTCATACTGCCTGTGCTGCATCACCTCTTTTCACCCTCTGTCTGAAACCAGAGGCCAGTCTGCTCTGATTGGTTAGCTGGCCGGCTCTGTTGTGATGTCCTGCCACTTAGCCTATCCCGTCCAATGTGTGGGAGCGCTAGCCAATAGAAGCGTGAGTGTTACGTAGTGATGTTAAGTCTGTTACATAAGTAAACAAAGGAGTCCAAGGGAGGCGTTTCAGACGGTGTGAGAGAAACTCCCTCTGGAGAGATGTTATCCTTTGGAGACCATTAACATATTAAAAACCTATTCCAGGAAAGGGACAACCCCAAATAACATAAGGCCCTTTAAATGTATTTAAATGTAATCTCTGCTATTTGTTAAGCACTTTGAATGCCAAAATTCAGATATGTGGAAAATAGCTTTCTAGAAACGGATTGCCTCCTAAATGCTGCATGTGTGCCCCCCTGTTGTGCCTCATACTGTATAAGAACATCAAGAAATCCCCTCCCTAACAGTGAAAGATGAGCATGGCTCAGTAAGTGATACATATATGTTTTTTCCGTGTGTAAATCACCAGCAACACACAGCCTGTAAGCAGATTAAAACTCCTGATACCAAACAGGACAGTGCTTACAGAGCTAATTTAATCAGCCATCTTGCTCATTCTTTATTCCATTAGTCTACGCTCCTTCAACTTGACCTTAAGCCTCAGCGGATTCCTTTTATTGCTGCACTTTAATGTATAAATCTCCCAAAGAGAGAGCAGCAGTGATTTTTGATTTGCATTTTATTGAGCTTCCGATTGGCACTGGGATAATGATGAGATGTGGGGGCAGCGTTAATAATGTTGACCACCCTGTTGGACCGCTTTGTCTCCACGGTGTAGTCCCCGCTAGATGTGCAGCTTATAATTACTTCCAGATATCCAATGCTGAGTTAAGGGTGACCTTGCAGTGTGTCGCGTACATGGAAAGAAGCCAAGGTGAGTTGTGTTGTGAGTGTAGGGTCACACAGTTATTTGAGTACACATTTAGAGCATGACATCAAGTCAAATGTCACACTTTCAACTATGCATTTCAGCCCTGAGTTCAGGTTAGAATTGGGCCACCAGATACGCTTTTATAATAATAATACATTTATTCAATCAATCAATCAATCAATCAATCAATCAATCAATCAATCAATCAATCAATCAATCAATCAATCAATCAATCAATGTTTATTTATATAGCCCAATATCACAAATGTTACATTTGTCTCAGTGGTCTTCACAGTGTGTACAGAATATCAGTATGACAATACGACACCCTCTGTCCTTAGACCCTCACATCGTACAAGGAAAAACTTCCAAAGAAAACCCAGTTTAAAGGGAAAAATGGGAGAAACCTCAGGGAGAGCAACAGAGGAGGGATCCCTCTCCCAGGACGGACAGACGTGCAATAGATGCCGTGTGTAAATTGAAAAGATAATACATTTGCAACATAGGTAGTCCAAATGTTTGGAAATGCATGTGTGTATAATAGGAAGATGAATCCACGAGGATATCCATCCAGGACCTATGATCCAGGACCACAGCCACGACTCAAGATCCAGCGCTCGCGATCCAGGACACAGGACCGCAGGATCATCCATGACTCCGGATCCCAGCGTATATAGACACCAAAAAGAAAGACATTTGGGGAAGCTGGGTTAATCGGAACATGAGTGTACACGGGTATAGACAGAGAGAAGGAAGAAGTAAGATGTCCCCCGACAAACTAAGCCTATATCAGCAAAACTAGGGGCTGAATCTAATCAGCCCTAACTATAAGCTTTATCAAAAAGGAAGGTCTTAAGCGCACTCTTAAAAACGGATAGGGTGTCTGCCGCCCGAACACAAACTGGAAGCTGATTCCACAAATGTGGAGCTTGATAAGAAAAGGCTCTGGCTCCCATTGTACTTTTAAAGATTCTAGGAACAACCAACAACCCTGCATTCTTGGAACGCAATGCCCTAGTAGGACAGTAGGGTATAATGAGTTCTTTAAGGTAAGATGGCGCCTGCCCATTAAGGGCTTTGTAGGCGAGAAGAAGAATTTTAAATTCTATCCTGTGTTCTATAGGGAGCCAGTGTAAGGCAGCCAGAACAGGAGTAATGTGGTCCCTTTTCCTAACTCTGGTTAGTACACGAGCCGCAGCATTTTGAATCAGCTGAAGCGACTTGATTGACTTCTTGGTACTCCCTGATAATAAAGAGTTACAATAATCCAGCCTAGAAGTAACAAATGCATGGACTAGTTTCTCTGCATCGTTTTGAGGCAAGATATGCCTGATTTTTGCAATGTTACGTAGATGGAAGTAGGCGGTCCTTGAAATTGATTTTATGTGGGCGTTAAAGGATAAATCCTGATCAAATATAACACCAAGATTCCTTACAGTCTCACTGGAGGCCAAATTAATGCCATCCATAGTTAGTATGTCTTTAGATAATTTGTTTCGTAGATTCTTCGGGCCAAGTACAATAACTTCAGTTTTGGTCGTGTTTAACATCAAAAAGTTTAAGGTCATCCACGTTTTTAAGTCCTTAAGGCAGTCTTGAATTTTATTTAGATGATTAATTTCATCAGGCTTGATTGATAGATATAGTTGAGTATCATCCGCATAACAATGAAAGTTTACAGAATGATTCCTTATAATATTGCCTAACGGAAGCATATATAATGTGAACAAAATAGGTCCGAGCACTGAGCCCTGTGGCACTCCATGGCTAACTTTGGTTTGCGTGGAAGATTCATCGTTAACACGTATAAACTGAGAGCGTTCAGATAGATAGGACCTAAACCAGCCTAAAGCAGTTCCCTGTATGCCAACTAAGTGCTCTAGTCTTTGCAATAGGATATCATGGTCGATAGTATCAAATGCAGCACTAAGATCGAGCAAAACAAGAATAGAGACAAGTCCCTTGTCTGAGGCTATTAGAATATCATTTGTGACTTTAACCAGAGCTGTCTCTGTGCTATGATGTGTTCTAAAGCCAGACTGAAAATCTTCAAATAAATCATTGTTTTTTAAGTAATCACACAACTGTTTTGCGACCGCTTTCTCAAGAATTTTTGAGAGGAACGGAAGATTAGAAATAGGTCTATAGTTGGCTAAAACCTCTGGATCGAGGTTGTGCTTTTTAAGAAGCGGTTTTATCACTGCTACTTTGAATGATTGGGGAACATAGCCTGATAATAAAGACATATTCATAATATTTAATAAAGAAGTGCTAATTAATGGAAAAACTTCCTTCAACAGCTTAGTTGGAATTGGGTCTAACATGCACATTGATGGTTTAGAAGAGAGAATCATTGAATGTAATTGTTCAAGGTTAATGGCTGAAAAGCATTCTAGTTTACTATCTAGTGTAATATTAGAACTTACGATTCCGGGAGCTGATGATAACACTATACTGGTCGAAGGCAAGAGGTCATTAATTTTGTTTCTAAGAGTAACAATTTTATCGTTAAAAAAGCACATAAAATCATTACTACTGAGTGCTATGGGAATAGAAGGCTCAATCGAGCTGTGGCTCTCTGTCAGCCTGGCTACAGTGCTGAAAAGAAATCTTGCATTATTCTTATTCTCATCTATTAATGAAGAGTAGTAGGCTGCTCTCGCTTTACGCAGTGCTTTCTTATATTCATTGAGAGTAATATGCCAAATTAAACGAGATTCTTCAAGTTTAGTGGAACGCCATATCCTTTCAAGTTGTCTAGACTTTTGCTTTATTTTGCGGGTTTCGGCATTATGCCATGGAGCTAATCTATGTTGTTTTATTTTCTTCTTTTTCAAAGGAGCAACAGAGTCTAATTTTATTCGCAGCGCATCTATAGCACTATCAACAACATGATCAATTTGGGGTGGTGTACATTTTGTATAAGTTTCCTCCCCTACATGCAGACATGCTATCGAGTTAAGTATTGGTTGAATCTCTTCCTTAAATGTGGCTATAGCACTAACAGATAGGTTTCTGCTGCAAGAGCTTTTGACTAATGCTTTGTAGTCTAGTAACAGTACTTCAAAAGTTACTAAGAAATGGTCGGATAAAGCAGGATTATGCGGTTCGACTAATAGTTGCTCAATTTCAATACCATAAGTCAGAACAAGGTCGAGAGTGTGATTATAACAGTGGGTTGGTTTATTTACACTCTGACAGAAACCAACAGAATCTAATATAGAGTTAAATGCAACAGTAAGGCTATTTTTATCATCGTCAACATGAATATTAAAGTCACCTACGATAATTACTTTGTCTGTTTTAAGAACCAAAGTTGATAAAAACTCAGAGAATTCTGATAAGAATTCTGAATAAGGACCTGGTGCACGATACACTGTAACAAATAAGATTGGCTGCAAAGTTTTCCAGGTCGGATGCGTAAGACTAAAAACGAGGCTTTCAAAAGAGGTATAATTACATTTTGGTTTAGTATTGATAAGTAAACTTGAGTCAAAGATTGCTGCAACTCCACCTCCTCGGCCCGTGCCTCGAGCAATATGAGTGTTGACATGGCTGGGTGGAGTGGCCTCATTTATGCTGACATATTCTTCATGTCTCAACCAAGTTTCAGTGAGACAGCATATATCAATATTATAATCTGATATTAAATCATTTACCAATATTGCTTTAGATGCTAGAGATCTTATGTTTAAGAGACCACATTTAATCTTCCTGTTTTGTTGCACTGTAGTAGTTGTTACATTTACTTTTATTAGGTTATTATGTATAACACCTCTATTAGGTTTTACCTTAAATTGTCCTTGGGCAGACACACACACCGCTAATATTGGGTATTTTATTGGGTTCGGGATTCCTATGGGTGACTGCCTAGGAGAGAGCGCAGAGAAGCGTGTAAGACTGCGACTCTGCCTCCTGGTCTCAACTCCAGTTTGTCATGGATTACGTCCACAAAGCCCTGAAATGTTTGCCGAAATGAGATCTGCACCTTTCAAAGTAGGGTGAATGCCGTCTCTCTTAATCAGACCAGGTTTTCCCCAGAAGGCTGTCCAATTATTTACGAAGCCCACATTGTTTATTTATTTATTTTGGGGGGCGCCTTTCAAAACACCCAAGGACACCTTACAGGGTTACAGATTTACAATTTACATTTACAATTTTACCTTACAAATTAAAACAGTGGATTTAGTGAAGTATCAGCCGGGGTAAGACAAGACAAACAACAGGACGTTGACTACAAAAGGACAAAAAAGGACACAGGGTACAGATTATAGAGAAAATGCCAGTTTATGCATATAGGGGAATGATAATAATAATACATGTCATTTATATAGTGCTCAAAGTGCTTATGACGCCCTGACTTGGGTGCATGATCAATAATCTGGCCATTGGACGATTGTAATGCTTTTCAAATAATCTGATCTGCTGTTTCATCCATGTGCTGTGGTTTCCCACATGGCTGCTTTCAAAAGATTCATAATAGATATTATTGACTTTAAATATGACAGGCCTGGTATTGGCTAACTTTGGTCTTGACTGTGCTGCGATGTGTTTAAAATCAGAATCATGTTTTATGCAAAGTATGTTTAGAGATGAAGGATTTTGCCTCAGTGTATAATGGTGCATACTGCATACAGTAGTATACATTAACAGAGTAAGAGGAATTAAGTAGTACAGAAATAGCAAATATAGAAAAAATTATGTACAAAACTAGGATCCAATTAAAAGATTACAATTTAAAAAAAAATATATATATATTATAATATGATGAATTACTGTGAAACAATATATGCAATTCATCAGAAAGAAAATACATGAATTAACTGCATCTAGTGCCAATAATTCTGCCTATCTTGTTATTATCAACATTGCTTTTTACAAGTGTTATTGTCAGCACTTCATACGATGGATATAATAAAAACTGTGATATGTCTACCCTATTAATAGAATTAGAATAGAATTCCTTTATTGTCATCGCACCAGGTACAACGAAATTTAAAAAAGCAATCCTCGCAGTGCATTTCCACATAACACGAATAAATATATATCTATATAAACATATACACACAAACATATGCTCACACATCCATACCAACATGCATACATGCCCGCACATTATTTAAATACAGTTTACAATATAAAAAACACAGGGATGATATTTTGCATCTCTGATGTCGACCAGTTAATAAGTTAATACAACTATTAAAAAGTAGTGCAGTTGTAACTGTGTTCAGTTCTCGTATGGCTCTGGGGTAGAAACTGTTTTTCAGTCGGTTTGTCCTCGATTGAATTGACCTGTAGCGTCTACCGGAGGGCAGAAGAGCAAACAGGAAGTGTCCAGGGTGTGAAGCGTCTGCAATGATTTTGCCTGCTCTGTTGAGGCAACGTTGGCTGAAGAGTTCCTCCAGAGAAGGCAGTGAGCAGCCGATGACCCTCTGGGCTGTGTTTATGACCCTCTGAAGGGCTTTCCTGTCCTTTTCTGAGCAGCTGGCACACCACTGGTTAGGCAATATGCCAGCACACTCTCTATGGAGCAGCGCTAGAAAGACACCAGAAGCTTCTCCTCCAGGTTGTTTGTCCTGAGGAAGTGGAGTCGCTGCTGGGCCTTTTTCACAGATGTTGTGGTGTTGATAGACCAGGATAGATCTTCAGCAATGTGTGTGCTGAGGAACCTGAAGGCGGGAACCCTTTCCACACAGTTGCCGTTGATGTACAGTGGATCTGGTGTTGTGCTGTTTTTCCTGAAGTCTGAGTTCTTTTGTTTTTATGGAGTTCAGAACAAGGTTATTATCTGAACACCACACTGCCAGTCTCTGGATGTCATCCCTGTAGGCTGACTCCTCTCCTCTTGTGATCAGTCCAACCACGGTTGTGTCGTCCGCCAACTTGACGATGGTGTTGGTGGGGTGAGTGGGGGCACAGTCATAGGTGTACAGGGAGTCGAGCATGGGGCTCAGCACACAGCCTTGTGGTGAACCGGTGCTGAGTGTGAGGCTGGAGGAGAGGTGAGGGCCTATTCTCACTGTTAGTTAGGAAGTCCTTAATCCATTGGCAGATGTTTGGGGGAAATCCTAGGTCAGATAGCTTGGAAACCAATCTTCCCGGGATGACTGTATTAAAGGCAGAACTGTAATCAACAAAGGGCATCCTCACATAGCTCCCCTGGTGTTCAAGGTGGGACAGTGCACTGTGAAGGACAGTGGCGATGGCATCCTCTGTAGACCTCTCTATACGCAAACTGATTTGGGTCGAAGGCGGGTGGGAGAATGGTGTTGATGTGCTGCAGGACCAGCCTCTCGAAACACTTCATGATGAGCGGTGTGAGTGCTACCGGACGGTAGTCGTTGAGGCTGGAGATGATCTTTTTTTTCCGTTACATTAAACTAATGTAATAGATCATCTTTGGATCCACCTCTGTTAAAAAGCAATAGTTTCAGATATCTATCATTCATACAGCACATGTGGTCAGGCTGGAATCAAATCAGTCACATCCAATGGTTTTCAGAGACAAAAACAGCTCTCCTCAAAACCTCAATACACACATGCAGCTGAATCCATGTCTCTGTTTTCTATTTGGTATACTCCCTATGTTCAAATGGTAACAGTTGAGCATGTTCATTTGGTTTGATTTATTAGACCACGTGTTTCTGTCTGAGGGGTGATTTCCTGGAGAAAAGTTCAATCTTTATGAGGCATGCTGCTCATGATTGACAGCAAGTGAACAATAGCATGCAGCAGTCACATGAAAACACTCAACTCAGTTATAACTTATAATAGAATAAAAACAAAAAGCGAGATCTTGATCAAACTGAATTACAGCTTGATGTTTCCTGTGATGAATCACCTCACCGTGTGGAAGTTGTTTTTCATAGTTTTGCAAGAATGAATGGCAGCTAACAGCTTTTTCTGAAGGGAAGAACAACGGTGCTGAGTTACAACATGACTGATTGACGCGGTTATTCAGAAATCACTGGTATTTCTGCTTAATGCTATCCATCATCGTGTCAGTCAAGGGTTGCATATTTTAAGCTTCGGTAGAAATATTGAATTAGATGTTTTTTAAGCTCTCAGATGGCTGTCAGCACATTGACTCTGAGCCATTTAATACAAGAGTTAAAAGGCTGTCTCTAAAATAAAACACCACCCAGCACTTGTAATATTGATGTTTGAGCATTGAGCTGAACTTTCTGTTTCTATAGCAACCTTTACTGTCACAGTTCCATACCATATTGTCAAATCTAAAACAAAACAAACAGCCGTCTTTTATCTACCCCCCCCCCCCATAATAGAGTATGGCAGGAATGAGTCCTAAAACCCGAAAAATGTGTTAACATTTGACCACCTCTGGTTTTAATCTACGATATAAAATACATTGAAATACCCCACTGGTGAATGTCTGAAGCTTCTTCGTGTCATAAAAGCACTGTTTGCCAACTAGTGACTGACTTATCAACCAAACTGTGTAAATGACTGCTAAATAGCTCTGGGGCTAATGTATTGCTAATAGTTAATTTAGTTTAGTTTAGTTTAGTTAGTTTAGTTTATTAATTTTTTTCGAGCGTGTAAAACCAAAGAAAATACAAATGAAACAAAAGATGATACAGACATGATACAGTACTATACAAATGAATGCAATAACTAAACGAAATATTTAAATAATAATTGAATAATCTGTAGTATCATTGTCTGATAACAATAAATACACTTTAAGAAATGTCTAAGCAATGCTAACAGGAGCAATGAAGCTAATCTGATTGCACGTAGTTGCTTGTGGACCAAGCAGGCAGCATCAATGGCAATGCTATTTAACCCTATTGTTTGTTAGTGTTGTTGAGTCCAATCAGATGGAGACATGCTTAGCGAGCTAACATTGCTAGAAAGAAGTCATCTATATTATTGTTCCCTTCACATGACGTTAACATAACTGAGATCTAGATGCTAAACTCTTCCTTAGAGTGTGGGTTAAACTCCCTTTTTCTCAATCTGTTACTTTTACTAAATCTGTTTGACAGGAAATGTTTTGACAACTTGCTGGCGCTATATTTTGTGGGACAAGAATGTTGCTTTTGCCAACTGCGCTAGTACCCATGTTGTTTTTATAACAACTTAGATCACAAACAAAAAAGTGGAACAATCTAAAAAAAAGCGTTCAGATCTCTTTCTCCAGTCGGCTGTACACATTCTCTAATGTGGCGCTTAAAATAAAATGCTTTTACGAACCCTAACCCAGTTTCCTTGTTACTCCACTTTAAGTCTTGTATACAACTTATTTTGTCTAACTATTGTTTATGGTTTGTTTTCTTCTCTGTTTCATCACGTTTGTTGTCAACACAGATTTTGTCAGTCTATCTACAGCTTCCAGTAAAAACTTCAAAGACCAATAATGTCTTTAAACGTTATGTGATGTGTGTGTAGTTTGCCGTAGATCTGTACTCCTGCCCACACTGTGAGGGCAGAGGAGCTGCTCTGTTCTCTTCAGCAGATCCTCAAAGCTACACAACTAGCTTAGGAATGCAATGACAACAAAAACCCCTTAGTTAAGGTTAGAAAAGATCACTATAACGTACGGTTGTAGACTCTCTGCAGACAGCGACGTCTTCCCACACCAGATTTGTAGAAGCACAACAATTGCTTTGCTTCTGGAAGAGGAGAGTGCTCGACTTCAAGAGGTCCCTTGTTAGCGAATGTAAACATCGCTCATTCAGGAGGATTGTCTCATTGTGGGCTGGAAAGCTGTACAGCTTCCGGTCATTGGCCGCACATACTACAAAAAGCCTTTCCCCCCCCAAAAAATAGCATCCTAACAATCTTTAGATCATGTAACACAACACAGTGAAAGCTCATGTTTACCAACGCCTCCGTCTCGAGAGGACGAGGCAGGGCGGATGACGTGACATCGATGGAAGTGCTTGTTTGTGTTTGAATCGTGTACACCAGAATAACACCTCTGATAGACATCACACTGAAATGTTACCTGGTGCAGCTTATGCCTCGCATCCAAATACAGTGACTCGAGACTGCAGGGCAAAAACAAAAACACCTTCGGGGGTGCACTGTTTGTGACGGAAAAGTAGTTCAGTACGGGTAGTACCAGAAAGCGTGCACTCAGGGCGTCCCTTGACATGGTTAAACTACACTGGAATTGCATGAGCCCTTAGGCCGTACGGATCCCGAGAGCCCCGAGGGGAGCGCCTCGCCTCTGTGAATCTTAAAGGTCACGCAGTTTCATTCCCTCCCTCTCTTTCTCTCTGCATCGCCACGACAGAACATGAGCTGATGGCCTATTGAGAATATTGTTTTCTATCTCCGGGCCCCTATAGCGCATTTTCCAACGCTGCCCTTGGAAATGCGTTGAAAGGCAGCTCACAGCATGGCAAAGCACACAACACGCTCTTGTTGATGCCCTTGGTGCCTCTCAATATGCAGACCGTAGATACTGGCATTCACTGCACAGTTGGTACTGACTTCCTCACCCATCTTTTGAACGGGTACACTGTCTCATACTGTGCTTTGTGTTCTGCTCTCTTGGTAAACAATGAGGGTTGCATTGATGGCGAGGGAAACACGGATAGTATCTACACCGCATTAACCCAGGGGAGGATGAGCCTTCGTATTTCCTAAGCAATATCGTCATGTTTTTTTCATCAGGCAGCGGTACAGGCACACAGTTCGGATAGATTGAAGCTGTCTTGCCACCGATAACAAGCTGCACTCAGCCCTCGCTGTACTGCAGCAGAGGAAACAAGATATCTGCTCAGTTTGTTGACAGCCAGGTGATCTGATCAGGGAGCGACACAAACAGATGGTGTAACATTTGGGGAATACGGTTGCACTGTGGTGAAATTGCTCCAAAGTTTGGTTGATTTTCATTTATCAGAGTCAAATAAGCGGTACGAAGAACAAGCAGGGAGGACACAAATCCATTGAGATACTGTTGATGTAAATTCAGCTGATAATTAACCAGGCTGTATGGAAGCTGATCGTGCTACAAGCTCTGTGGCCTTTGGACATTCATTGTATCTCAGTAGAAGTAGGTCATAGGGGTCTTCAACTAAAATTCGACGAGGTCCAGTTAGAGAAAATCTCCCCATGCAAAGGTCCGGAACTTCAAAATGTCTAACTTGCCTTATGAATGAGTGTGATATATATTGAAGTAGCTGTAGCTTTATCAACGTCTGCATGTAAGTGAAAAAAAATTGAAATCCCTTATTAATGTATTGATTGTAGGTCCGGGTCCGTATAGGTTGGCGCCTGGGTCCGGACCGCGGCCCGCCTGTTGCCGACCCCTGGTATAAACCATGAGAACACAAATATTCACTTCTTTCTTCAGAGATGTGGACACAATGTGCATGTTTAACACGTGTTAACATGTTTTCTCAAGGTGGAGTTTCAGTAAGAATTTTCTCCACTAACTTCTGACATAAATACCTACATTATGTACTTCAGCAACTAAACACTGACCTCTCTTCTCTAACCCTTCTTAAACTTTAAAATTCCTGTCAACAGAGTCATTTCTTCGCCGATAACACTTAATAACAACTATGTATTTAGTCCATTCACCTCAGCTCTATTAAGTGGAATATCAATATCAAACATCTCTAAATAACCAGGTGTGTTTGCTTGCCTAAGAAACATTTGCAAAACCATCAGGGAATAAGTGCCGTCATTGATTTGAATGCACACTTTCATCGAGAATATGAACAAGTGTACATGATGAATATTATAAACGCTGACGTTGTACACAAATGTATTGTCCAACTTCACTTTCTGTAAAAGTGATTCCCAGCTGCAAGAGATGGAAACATGTTGAGTGAGTGCACACTAGATGTGTAAATAATTAATCAAAAGACATCAAACAACAAATTGAGTGTGACATTAAGTATTCATTCAACTGTTTATCCAAGTTATCTTTTACATTTGCTTTAAATAATAAATAAATGGTGTTTTTAAGGATATATAGCACCAGCTATAGCTCTGCCTCAGGGGCAGCTATGGTTGAATCCAGATGCATACATCAGCAGAGAACACATGTCCTTATATACATTAACAACTGCCTATCAGTGCATTACAAAGCGTTTCTATAGTGCGTACCGACGCTAAGTGGTGAAGGTATTGTAAAAGAAAGTGTAACCCAGAGGCAGTGTTGTTCTTTAGACTCGGATATATAATGCTGTCTCGATGTTTAATTTGAGACAAAGAGACCGCAGTGTCTTACATTCAAGCTGTTGTTCTACAGGCAGGTTGACTAAGTCTGATTTGCAGCAGCAACCTGCAGGAATAGCTCCGCTGGGATCCAGGGATAAACACACACATGCTTGCATACACATCACTACTTAAGCGCTCTGTTGGTTCTTGTTGAGGGAAAGGCATTCTGTTGTTTATTCAAAGTAGCACCAGGCAAGATTCACATCAAGAAACCCACAACTTCATTTTTGAAAGAGGGGCTGCAATAAGGACAAGCAGTATTCCCAACCAAAATAAGTCGTTGAATATTCCTTATATTTGCAACAAGGTACATTTCGGTGTACAGTCCCAAAACACTAATTGTAGGCAGAATAAACTGCACTGTAAATGGTTGTTTTTCTCTCCTTTTGTTACAGTTAGTGCAACTTGAGCACGCACTTTACTGATAATAACATGTGACAGGATTTGCAGGCAGTTTGAGTTCCAATTGCCCTCTGCTAACATTTTGGGCAGCAGCCGTTTCATTTCCATTGCAGAGTGCAAATACTAACTTAAAACAAACATTTACTGATCTGCACGGCAAATAGTCATCACAGTAGTAAATCGGGTGCAACATAATTACACGATAAACACAAATAAATAAATAAATACAATACCAATGTCATAAAGAATAATTTACAATTGAGGAATGCAATAAAGAAGACTTTTTACATTTGCTGCTAGATGATGGGCACATTATCGTGTACAACTATAGTCATATATAACATGCACTGTGGGAGACTGTTAGTTTAAAGGGGCCCAATACTTCTAATTTTCAAGTTCGTATTTGTATGCTGTGCCTCTACTGTGACCTGTCTCCATGCTTTAATGTTCAAGATCTCTTTCTTTTTCTCATACTGCCTGTGCTGCAGCGCCTCTTTTCACCCTCTGTCTGAAACCAGAGCCCCGTCTGCTCTGATTGGTTAGCTGGACGGCTCTGTTGTGATTGGTCCACCACTTAGAGATGTCCCGCCCCTTCACAAACAATATGTTGGAGCCTATGGTTGGAGCGCTATAGGCAAGCTTGAGTGTTAGGCCCCGGCCACACGAGGGCGATAACGGTCGTATCTGCTCGAGTTCTCTATCAGATTTTATTTGACCTTTATTTAACCAGGACAGGTCTCATTGAGATTAAACATCTCTTGTTCAAGAGAGTCCTGGCCCAAGAATGGTAACAGCACAGTTACAGACAGTTTTACAGTTACAGACAATTAAAAAACACACAATCACAACACAGTCATACACCAAGTTTAGCCAAAGCATTTACAGACACAGCGGCCTGCTTCAAGGTCAGTTAAAGTTGCTTCGAGTGTTTCTAATGAGACCAGCTCTCTGAGTTTCAGCTCAGTTTGAAGCAGGTTCCAAGCTTGAGGGGCAGCGTAACTGAACGCCCTTTCCCCCAGTTCAGTACGGACCTTTGGTTCGGTTAAAAGGAAACAGTTCTCGGAGCGAAGCCGATAAGATCCTGTGCATTTTCTGTTTATGTACATCCTTAGATAAGGGCAAGAGCGCCAAGAATAGCCTTATATATAAGGTAGACTAAACGCTCTGCGGGGGCAAACGGCTCCGTGTTTACGCCTATACGATAATTTCCTGATAACGATGAAATAATAATAATAATAATTTAAATTTATATAGCGCCTTTCACGAAACCCAAGGACGCTTTACAGTGAGAAGTAACAAAACAAAAGGTAATAATAGACATACAGAGCAATAGCAGGAAATAAGTGAGGCCGAAGTCCTGAGTGAACAGATGATGTTTGAGGTGTTTTTTAAAGGTGTCCAGAGTGTCTGCATTCCTGATTGCAGAGGGCAGAGAATTCCAGAGGGTGGGGGCTGCGACACTGAAGGCTCTGTTGCCAAATGTTTTTAGCTTGGAGCGCTGGATGGAGAGCAGCCCTTTGTCAGAGGACCGCAGGTGACGAGAGGGGGTGTAGGGCTGGAGGAGGTCAGAGATGTATGGAGGGGCTAGGGAGTGGAGAGATTTGTAGGTTAGCAGGAGGAGTTTGTACTGGATGCGTGACTTGACCGGGAGCCAGTGAAGGTGGATGAGGGTGGGGGTGATGTGTTGCCAGGGTTTAGTGTGGGTGAGGAGCCTGGCTGCAGAGTTCTGGACGTACTGGAGCCTGTCCAGGGCTTTGCTGGTGACCCCGAACAGAACTCCATTGCAGTAGTCCAGACGAGAGGAGATGAAGGTATGAATTAATGTTTCTGCAACGGGGTCGGGGAGAGAGGGCCGGAGTCTGGAGATGTTTCGTAGGTGAAAGAAAGCAGTTTTGACGGTAGACCTGATGTGGGAGTTGAAGGTGAGGCTAGAGTCCAGAGTGACGCCCAGGCTGCGAACCTCAGGGGAAGGGTGGATGGAGCCGCCATCGATGGTGAGGAGCAGATCTCCAACCTTCCGGAGCAGTGTTTTTGGGGCCACGACCATGAGCTCTGTTTTGTTATTGTTAAGTTTAAGTAGATTTTTTGACATCCAGGCTTGGATGTCGCTGAGGCAGTTGACAAGTGACAGTGGGGGTAGCTGGGATGATGGATTGGTACTGAGGGGGAGCATGTAGATGTTGAATAGAAGGGGGCCGAGCACTGAACCTTGCGGCACACCCTGGTTCACAGGGGCTGGGGGAGAGCTGGATTTTCCGATGGTCACAAACTGTTGCCTGTTGGAGAGGTAGGAATGGAACCAGGAGAGGGCTGTACCAGAGAGGCCAAGGTAGACGGATAGGCGGTTGAGTAGGATAGTGTGGGAGACTGTGTCGAATGCGGCGGAGATGTCCAGGAGGATGAGGATGCTGACGAGGCCTGAATCGGCAGCTATGATAATAAGGGCCGTCTCTGTGCTGTGGTTGGATCTGAAGCCTGATTGGAAGGGTTCATAGAGCTCATGGTCGGACATATGATGGTGGAGCTGGGCAGCAACTGCTCTTTCCATGATCTTGCTAAGAAAAGGAAGGTTGGAGATCGGCCGGAAGTTGCTGGGGTCCTCGGGGTCCAGACCAGGTTTTTTGATGATGGGGGTGACAGCTGCTATCTTGAGGACGGCGGGAACCTTGCCTGATTCCAGGGAGGAGTTGATGATTTTAACAATGGTGGGGCAGAGAATGGGTAGGCAAGTTTTGACCAGAGCAGAGGGCATGGGGTCGAGGGAGCAGGTTGTAGCCTTAGCTTTTGAGACAAGTTTGGTAACCTGTGTGGCATCCACTGGTGCAAAGGAGGAGAGACAACATTGAGGCAGGTGTTGAGTTGAACGAACAGTGACTGGAGGTGGTGTGGCATGTGGATGGGATGGGGCAGAGGCCTGGAGTTCCTGGTGGATGGAGTTGACTTTGTCCTCAAAGAAGTCAAGGAACCTGGTGCAAAGCTCGGGGGCGTCTGCTGGGTTGGGAGGGTCAATTGGGCGGAGTAGGCGGTTTATGGTGGAGAAGAGCATACGGGGGTGGTGTTGCTGGTCACCGATGAGTGAGGAGTAGTATTGTGCCTTAGCTTTTGAGAGGGCGTCCTTGTAGGATTTTACATGTTCTCTATACGCCTCCAGATGGACAGTGAGGCCAGATTTTTTGTGGAGCCGCTCCAGTTGGCGGCCAGAGGCTTTCATGGCACGGAGACTGGTGGTGAACCAGGGGGCTGAGTGGGTGAAGGAGACAGTGCGAGTAATGAGGGGGGCAAGTGAGTCGAGACTCAGGGAAAGAGCAGTGTTGTACTGGGCTACCAGTCCGTCAACCGAGGTGTCAGGGGGATCGGAGGCCAGGTGGCTAGCTATGAGGCTGGTTATGGCTGGTGCGCTCACTGATTTTAGGCTCCTGTAGGTGATTGTCCGCAGTACAAGCTGTCTGGGGAGGGCGATAGGCACAGTGAACAGGATGGCATGATGGTCGGAGACAGCCAGGTTGAGGCACTGCAGGTGGGATGCAGTTGTGCCAGAGGTACATACCAAATCCAGGGTGTGGCCTTTGGCATGGGTGGGATCATGGACATGCTGTTCAAAATTGAAGCAGTCCAGAAGTGCCAGGAAGTCAGAGGCAAATGTGCAACTGGGTGAGTCCACATGAATGTTAAAGTCTCCAAGAAGGAGCGTAGATTGGGACATGGAGCAGATTGAGGTGAGTAGCTCAGATAGTTCAGACAGGAAGATGGCAGAGGCTGAGCCTTTGGGGGGGCGATATATAAGAACAGCCTGGAGCTGTGCAGATCCAGATAGAGTGAAGGCAAGACATTCAAGTGAGGTGGTGTTGGGTACAGGAAGCTCTTTGATCGAGATGTCTGCCCTGTATATTACAGCCAGCCCACCGCCCCGACCAGTGGAGCGGGGCTTTTGAAGGTAGACATAGCCAGGAGGTGTGGCTTGGTTGAGTAATAGGAAGTCCTGTCCAGTTTGCCATGTTTCGGTTAAGCAGAGGAAATGAAGTTTATGATCAGTTATAATGTCATTGATCAGAGGTGCTTTTTTGTTCAGTGATCGAACATTCTGCAGCATGAATGTTGCATTGTTGTTTGTAGTTGTTGAGGCACAGGGGATGAATGGGATGATGACGTCGATACAGCTGAGAGGTCTCAGATTACAGCTATGCACGTAGGGTGTGCTCTGATGACGTCGGCGAAGTGCGACGGACCGCCTGTCTGTCTGTGTGGTGGGGATGTCATGGTCAGAGTTGACAAACTTGCGACGTGCAGCCCTATGCACATAGCGGGGACGGCGAAGGAGTCCAAATGATCGAATTGTGGTGAGGCAGTTAGGAGTGTTGTGGCAGACAAGATTCCACATTTGCAGAGCGGAATATTTCCAGAGAGCCATGTCAGCAGGCACAGCGGCACAGAGGAGCAGCGGCTAGCTACGAGCTGCTAAGCAGGGGCTAGGCGGCAGCTATATTGAGAAGCCGGCAGTGGCTAGCAATGAAATGCTAACAAGAAACTGGGTAGCAGCTGAGTTGAGGGGACAGACTGGGGATGTGGAGAGGGAAATGAAGCTCCTGAGATCCCAGGTTGAAGAGGATGGCTGGTAGCTAGCTACGCAGAAGCTAGCGGCTGAACGGCGGCTAGCAGTGACAGCCGATCGTCAGCTAGCAGTGACAGCTGATCGTTGGAGAATGTGTAAGTGTAATAGGTACACAGTTGATAGATCCAGACAGTTATGATAGCTTTTAGCAGACTATTTGCAGTGGATTTGTGGTTGTTAGAACACAGAAACACGCGAAAAAAAACAGCAGAGAAAACACGATTTTTGGCTACGAAGTGAAGCGGCGACAAACACGCCAGCGTCCTCACTCACGCCGATACATAATAGCCCCGCCTCCCTCTCCCCACGTCTCCTGCTCAGAGATCAGCTGCTGGGCTGTCAGAAGAGGGGGAGGAAGAGAGAGGCTCCGTTTTTTAGTCTTATATTCTTATATAGAGTCGTTATCAATTTGTTTGAAAGCTCAATAAATAACAAAGAAGACCTCTGACCGGCACTTTTCTAATTTTGTCCGGAAGATTTAAACTTTAACGGACATGTTGACCGGCGGAAAAAAATGTCAGCGAAAACTCTGCCGCACGGTCCCCTCGTCCCTTGGAAGAGGCGGAGAGGTGGGTGTTTTTCATCTGCTGATGGACTACCGGAGAGATTTACAGCACTTGCCTCGGGGAGGGAGAAAAAGAGCCAGAGCGTCCACAGAACAGAAGGGCAACCATGGCAACCATGGCAACCATGCGCGGGAAGTCTTCTTCACTGCTTTTGTGACAGGAGTACAGCGCCACTTACAGGCCTGGCATATGCACTACAGCGTCTCCAGCGCTTTCTCGTGTGAACGGACACGCTTGACTTTTTTGATAACGATTGCGGTCCGTTTGCGTTACCGTCCTCGTGTGGCTCCAGCCTTAGATAGTGATGTCATTATGTTCAAAAGTAAACAAAGGGGTCCAATGGAGGCGTTTCAGTTCCCTCTGTCGTGGACTTTGGGATTTTAGCCTCTGCAGACCATTTACATGCACACTACAGGAAAGAGAAAACTCCAAAAGCATAATAGGGCCTCTTTAATTTTCAAACTGGATGGGAAATGCTTTGCTCAGGGGGCTTTTAAAGAAAGCATGATGTTAAAAATACTTCACATAGATGAATAAAGATTAAATAAATTGCAATTGGGTGCAGTTAGACTTTCGAAATAAAACCAAAGCTGCAATTGAATTACATTTTAGTTATCTTGCATGAGTTACAGAGGAGGAATATGCTGATGAGAGAACATCTACACATTCATGAATCCTGCTCGGCTACGGAGAAGCAGATTCAGTTAAAGATTCATCGTGACTGACGCGAGCTAAAGAGTGCTGCCTGAATCGGGCTCTCACAGGCTGATTGTTGACTGCAGTGTCATTTAAATATTTATCATATGCATATTGGACCCCTAAGGGCAGCATTGGAAATTACAACAGTCAGTCCGTTAATTGTCAAAAATGCCACACAAGCTTTGAGATCTAGATGTTCCATGTTATTATTAATGAGCCAGAGAGTGCAGTTTGACATTTGTGTTGGGCCTGCAGATGCAAATGAGCCTCTGTATAGGAGTCCAAAAGTGAAACACATGCAGTGGTAATTTGATTTGTGCTAACAGAGGAATGCAGATTCTTTGTTCGTTTTTTTTGCTTCACGTTTTTTTTAGAAATCTAATAATTCAAACATGTTTTATTCAATCTGAACAGTAACAGTTTCACTTCTGAGGAGGTCAGTCGATTTATGTTGAGAAAAAGTCCTGATGAAGTAGAACAGACTTTTTGGGAGAATTTCAATTTCAATCGAATCAAGTTTATCATCGTTTTAACTTGCATCAGTATGCAGGGCAGAATGAGAGAGTGTTTCTGGGACTGCGATGCAACATCAATAAATAACACTGTATACACAAACATTTATATAACACAGTCCCTGAGCCTGCATACTCAGGACTACAAACTGAGAGAGGAGAACATACCCTTCCTCATCAATAAGGACTTCCACCGTCACTCGTTTTTATTCAACCTCACTACACTACATGCTACATTAATGTAAAGCCTCCATATCTGACTCACTGTGTTATCTTTCAGTCTGTTATCTCTGTACTTTACACACATTCGTAATACTTTATACTGCAAACGTTTGGACATTGCATGATTATTGTTTCCTACAATTCATCTTATTTTATAATTTTTTCAAGTTTTCAAACTTTGAAATATTTGTACATGTTTTTATTGTAGATTTTCCAAATGTTTATGTATGATTCTTGCCTTTTGTAGATTCTTGTTTTTTCTGTCTCTCTTTGTTTTTAGTCAAGTTTTAAATGGGACCTTACAAATGCACTTTTTGATGTCTTTTACACATAAATATGTGTCCCCGGTGCGTCGGGGAACTCACGCAGCGTCAGAAAATAAAACCCTTTCTCTTTTCCTCCGTACCCAAATCTCTAAAAACGGGGCTACAACGGAGCTGATCCAGATTTGCTGCCGATATGACGTGAAATTAGCGGCGGACCCACAGAAAGATCTTAACCTATAATTATATACTATTCTTTAGTTGATTTATATTTTCAAATCATCTGAATCTGTAAAGTAACTAGTAACTAGTAACTAAAGCTGTCAAATAAGTACAATATTGGATTCCAAAATGTCAAGAGTAAAAGCATTAAATGACAATATTCAGGTAAAGTACCTCAACATTTTTGGTGTACCGTACTGTATTCAATACTAGTTTCTCTTTTGCTTTTCAGCTCTGGACAGACCATTTGTCAGTTCTCCCAAATTCAGACATCAATGGACATCCTAATCCATTCAGACTCGAGCCGTGTCCAAACAAATCGAGCCCGTTGTGTCCAAAGTGATGAAATATGGCACAGACACAGGTCTTAAAAGGTTGTTTCTAATGCAGTCTCTAATGGGCTTTCCATATGTCGTTAGCCCCTGCCAACTGAATTCCATCAGGCCTGTAAAGTGTGTGTGTGTGTGTGTGGGGGGGGGGGGGTACCGGCCTCCTTCCATAAACATCTGCCATTAGAGTTCAGGCTACAGAAGGCGGGATTAAAGTCTCCCAGGAACCGTGACAAGATAACTTGTAAAAGCTTGTCTGAGGGTCAGAGACTGCAGGTATCAGGATTATTCCCCCTGTAAAGATGTATAAATCACCTGGACAGCTGCAGCCGTCTATTTGTATCCTTCCATCTTTTCTTTTTCTTCCCTTTGCGAGGCTTAGAGATCCAAACAGATACTTCCTGCACTGTAACGCCCTGAACTTTGGGCTTACTGAAGGGAGGAGGTGAGGACAGGGAGCTGCTGACACAGTGACATTGATAAAGCACCACACCAGGGCCTGAGACCACTGCAATTTAGAAAAGATTGATTATCCAATTAACATCTAGGTACTTCGCATGTTGCGGAGGCACTAACAAGATGCAACTGTCCAGTCACGCTTTTATTTGTCTCATAATGAGATTCCTCGTTGGAAAGAAACATTTCATTAGGAAGTGGAGACATTTTTCATAATTACATTATTCCCTACCAATCGGCAATTACATTATGAGCATTCTCTGTAATTTATTCACCCAGCTTCTGGCTTTGTGTGCACCCGGATAGATTCATGTAAAAGTTAAGGGAAATATTGCACCTCATCGCTCTGAATAGCGCAATAAAAGAACGATGTGAAAAGAGCGCATTCTGTTGCAGATTGAAAACCGGCCGGCCCAAAACACTGAAATCAGAAGAAACGCGCTGCACTTTCAAAAACGATGCAAATGAAAAAAACACAGATATTCCAAAACACATACAAATGAAGAAAGGTCCTCGCCAACTTCACAACACACACGCAGCATCAAAACATTACGGTAACAGGGACTCTAAAAAGTGACGGCTGGATATTCAAATTGGCCAACTGTCGCAAAGTTACTCTGTTTCCATAATTGTAAGTGTTTTGTCAGTACTGGTATATTTGAAATGACTAGGTTAGCTGTTAGCTAGCCCTAACCCTAACCCAGCAGATCTGCATCAATATCAGAAGGAATAAAGCTTGAAATGGTTCAGTTTCAAGCTTCTTGCAGCAGTTTTTTATTTGAAGCGTTTTGTGTTTGCAGCATTGTGTTTATGCAGTGCATTTAATAATAATAATAATAATAATAAATCATTGGATTTATTTTGGTTCTAAACTCTGCGCATGTTTCTTCAAGTTGGTGAATGTTTTCTCGATGCTGCGCATGTGTTGTCAAGTTGGTGAAGTTCTACATTTGCATGTGTTCAGTGTGTGTAAACAATAATTTCCCTTATCTTAATTAAAAACACAATTGATGCAGGCTGTAAACTGGAAGGCAGTATTATATTTTATTCTGCTGGAAGTGCAATCACACATTTCCTCGACACCAGCCGCCCGTTGGCTTGTGTGCGACTGAGAAATGAGATTAAGACGACTCCTCGCCGGCTATATTCGTGGTCGTAATGTCACGTTACACAGGTCATTAAACCAGCAGGATAACGAATGATTAGTCAAGGGCCACATTTGATCTCCCCTCCGCTCTATTGTTGAAGTAAATTTGTGTCAACACAATGGCAATAAGCCGCGCCATGTCAAGTCAGCCGTTCAAAAACAGGATTTAAAGTCTATTGTGTTTCAGCACGCTTGACGTAAGTGAGGGAATTTGCTTCAGATGTCCCTAATGACTCCCCATAGGGAGTGCATGTGTTTACCGATTGATGATATGCCTGCTGCTCTTTGCATTTCCATAAAACCTCTTAATGGTGGATTATTTTACCACTGCTGATGTTTTGATTGTAGCATCGATTTGTTTCAAGTGTTCAATAAGCACACAAAAACTCCAGGACATAATAGTGTTTGTTCAGCCAGGCTTTTTTGTTTACATTAATTTAGCTGTATAAGTGTATAACTGTATGTTTCTGGTCAAAAATGAGGAAAAAGGTGACTTGTGAGGATAGTTTGATAGTTTCTCTTTAACGCATGTTGTTTTTCCAGCTGCCTGCGCATTAGATACTTGTAGAAACATTTCATTTGTTTTTGTTCCGTTCATGGTATGCACAACTTCATAATAATTGTCAAGGAAACATGTCTCTGTCAACACACCATTGACCGAAAAGGAGCAGGGAGAAGAAAATAATCTTATATTACCTGCCCCTTTCTAAAAAATAAATAAAAAAATAGAAATAGATGGTCTGTCCTTCATATTTCGTATTCACAGCCAATCATAACATTATCGTAGGCAGTGGCGTTTCTATATGTACAAAAGTGGTGGGGCACAAAAAACTCAGATGTCTATATATAAGCTTCTGCAGAGAGGTTCATGGCTGGTGAGGCACTGGCACTGACTCTTCAGGTTTACAAATATATTAAATCAAAATATAATATTATTTTCAAAAGCTTTTTTTGTCTGATGCTTCAATTACTTTTAAACAGACAGTTCAACAGAAGGATACCCAAAAAAATGTAATTTTATCATTTAAATATTGAATTGTTCTCTCTTAGTAAGATCCCATTTTCAATAAAATTGCTTGAAGATTAAGTCCATTTGCCTATCCTTCTGGACAAAAATCTCTATTACTTTTTTGTAAAAGTCCTCCTTATCTTCTTGTAGTTTCAAAAGTCTATCATAAATCTAATCTAATCAATAGATTTTTGATTCGAAAATGATAAAAGTAGGGTAGACATGTGGATATTATCCGGCTGAACAAAACGTACATTTATCTAACAGCTACGTTTCCCACAGATCTTATTTTGAGCTGTTTTCTAAAATCCTATGGAGAAATCTCGTTGCTTTTAGGTCGAGGGAAGCCATGCGCAGCTTACTTCCTGGTTTTAGGACGCCTCACTGCAGCTCTCTCTCGTCTCCTCTTCACACAGCACACTTTTCGCGGCACACGTACTTACAGCCAGAGCCATAGAGAGATAAGAGTTACGACACTCTTTGATGTCGCCGCCAGCCGGTCACGTGGTTTATGTATGCCGGGATAGTTCAAAACGCACTTCGGTGGCAATGCTTCTCTATGGCAAAAACAGCACAAACATGGTCAAAATAGTCATAGATTAAACCAACGCTGTTATTTTTTAAAGATTGCTTTCATATTTACATGATGTGGTTACACTTTGTATGGATTGGCAATATTTACAAGTTTCGTTATTTAACGATATTTTGAGGGGAAAGTGTGGTAGCACAAGCAGGCTATGTTGCTGTCACTGTCAGGGCAGTCACGTCCGTAGTATAGTTGCGCTGTAATGTTCTTATATGGGACAGACAGACCGCAGCGATTGCGTTATTGAATGGTAAATATATATATATATATAAAAAACACACACCCAAGTACTTTTTCAGCTGTAATTGCATACTTTTTATTGACAGTATTGCATTTGGAGAGGCAGGGTGACAACGGAAAGCTTGGTAGCCTATTACTTAGATACGTTTTACATTTTTGGAGGTAAACACAGCATGATCATGTTAAGACTATGAATATCATTTTACCACAACAGTGGATGAACAATTGATATATGTGTTTGAACAAGAACAACAGGAAGAACAAAGTAAAAGGGACGAACAAATGTGTGAACAAGTATTAAGAACAGTGTATGGAAAAAGTGATGTGTGTTAGAACAAAACAAAGTCAAATGAATGAGAACAAAGAGGGTTAGGGTTCAACAGAAAAAGATTAATTCAGCCAAAAAACACACTTTTGATTAATCTAAAGTGTAAAACAATCTTCAACACAGACCAAATTAGTGCCCTTGGACAACAACATATATGGTGGGGCAAAGAAACGATAAATTAAATTGAGAGAGTGGGAGACTGAAAATGATTACTATGATAAATATTCAAACTATTTACAAAACTATTTACAGAAGCTCCTGTTGAACCATGGTTCAACAAAGCAACAAAAACAGGTTTGTCAACAATAACAATTAAAATGACGAGGCCACTTTGCCAGGGGGAGGTGATCCAGCGACGAGACAATAAAGCAATTGTTTTACAAATATTTACAAACAACTATTTACAAAAAAGCAATACAGAACTCTAGGGCATCCAGGGGCCTAATCATTTTGAAAAAAACAAGAAGGTTCTTTGTGAAAGGGACATCCTCTTCATCTGTTTCCTGGGCCCTAAGAAGCAGAGCAAGAATAGGAACAGTGGTGAATAATGGGAGAGAATACAGTTGGGAGCAGACTGAACAGAGGACATAGCAATATTCATGTTAAAATGTTTGCACAATAAATATTATGGCACTTTCGTTTATATTGCATTTTAATAGATCAGTTGTCATACATAGCATTTGGGTGCTCTAATCGATCCGAGAAGGGGTTCCGGATGTATGGCTTCCCTAAGGACGTAGAGCGAAGGAAGAGATGGATGGCAATGGTCAACAGACAAAACCTGTGTCTGAAAGAGGACAACAACAGCAGAAAACTCTGTCATGTAAGTAATGTTCACAGAGGTGACATGACTTATTAACATTTTAAAGGGCATCATATTTCCAAGTGTAGAGAATTATGACTCTTCAATGACATTTGAAGTGTGCAGTGGAAACTGATCAAACCTACCTACCCACAGGTACACTTTGAAGACGACCAATATATTGGCAACAAATCAGGAGGAAATTTGAGGTTGAGGCCAGATGCTGTTCCAACAGTATTTATACATCGGCCTAAACCGAAAAGGAGAAAATTCACGTCAAGGAGTATGCCTCCAGCTGTCAGGAATAATGACCACACCTATTACTGCACATCAAACATTGGTATGATATATGAAGCTAACAATGTTTCCCATGTTATATAATTCAAGCATAGACTACACTCCTAATGCAACTTTCAGATTATACAGCTTCAAAAATACCAGGGTTCAGGGATTCTCTGAAGACTCATATACCACATGTACATAATCTACAGATTTCTTCATACTGTAACATTGCCAATAGACGAACTTAGATGAATGTCACTATAGGAGTATAGTGTACCCTTAAATGACAATAGGTGCACATGTAAAGGCAGCATACACATAGCAATTGCCTTGTTATTGTTACAGAGATTCAGGGAGATATTGAGGTGGAGTTCCAAGGGAATGAAAGGGACATAACAGACAGAGAGAGTGAGACCGGTGTCAGCAGACTGCCAGGGGCCAGTATGTCAGGGGCCGACAATCAAGAGGCCACCTTACCAGAGATCAGTGTGCCAGGAGCCAGTCAGTCAGGGGTCAGCTATGAAGAGGCCAGTTTGCCAGGGTCAGGTGCTCCAGGGACCAGACTGCCAAGGGCCAGTTGTGACAGGGCTCACGTGGAGGATCTAATGAGGCAACTGAGAAGGGAGAGATGACTAAGAAAGAGAGCCGAGAGGGCTCTGGTAAACCAGAAGAGGATTCATTCGGCATTAAAAACAAAAACACAATTTGATTAATCTAAAGTTTCAAAGAATCTTCAACACAGACCAAATTAGAGCACTTGGGCAATCAAAAAAAGGTGGGATACGGTGGGGGAAAGACACCGTGAAAAAAGCAAAACAACTAAGGTTCTGTTGTGGCACTACAGGATATAAAACCCTCCAAGCCATGAATATGCCTCTGCCTGACATCAGGACCATTCAGAGGAGGATGCAGCACGTCAAACTGGAGCCAGGAGTGTTGGGGGAGGTGTTTGATATGCTGAGGCTGAAGGCAGATGGCATGAGTGAGATAGAGAAGAAATGTGTGCTCACCTTGGATGAGATGTCCATCACCCCTAGCGTGGAGCTGCACCTGGGAACAGGGAGGCTGTTTGGGAACACAACTCTACCTGGCCACAAAGGCCAGGCCACTCATGCCTTATTTTCATGCTGGCTGGTGCTACTACGCGGTGGAAACAGGTTGTGGCTTACCACTCACCGTGGGCCAGTCCCTATCGCCAGTGCATACTCGCAGTTACGTGGAGGATGGATCAGACCACTTGGCAGACTTCCTGGACACGCAGAACAGCAGCTGCAGTCCTCCTGACGTTCTGAGAGTGGAGCAGCTAGGAGACCTGACAACACCACCTGACATCACTAACACCGAGTCCTGTGTGCTATACCACCTTGCAGGATACATCGCGAAAAGGGTCATCAGCTTCTCACTTTGTGACAAATGCCAGTGTGCCCTAGTGAAAAATGTCAGTGATGGTGAAAATGAGAGAGCTGGTCTGCTGGTATTAAAAGAATTTAAAAGGGGTGCACTTTACCGTCCATCAGATGAGGTTTTCACCCTTGTTCAGAACGTGGAGCAGCTGTTCCGTGTGAGGACGAGCGATTCCCTCATGGAGTCCTCAAATGCAGTGTCACAGCTGGAACAAGAAGCCATGTTGCTGGACAGCAACCTGCCCTCATGCCATGACCTGAAGAAAAAAATCCTCTCAACATACATCAGGCTGAGATTAAGGATTGCATGAGAGTGCATCAGGGCTGAGAGGAAGGATAAACATAAAGGGTATCTTGGCAGCAAGAGTCAGAGTAAGAAGGCAAAGAAGACCCAACAGACCTCTGCACCGAAGGTCATAACATCTAGGCGATGTACTTGGCATCTCCATTCCCGGCCCTCCGTCAGCAGCCTCCAGCCTCCTCTTCCTTCAGCAGCAGCAGCCTCCGCCAGCAGCAGCAGCCATATGAGGCTGAATACAAAAAAAGTGCTAATTATTTTTTTTACAGTGTTTATTTTGTTAAAAATAAACATTTTGGATGCATGACCATGTTTTAGGCTCATCCTTCATTCACTGCTGTAGAGTAGCCTATTCAGTAGGCTATCATTTGTTTAAGACTGAATAATACCTTTGAAGAACAATCATTAAACTAGTGTGTATATTACAACACAAAGGAATCTATCCTAGCATGCCATCAAGCATTAAAAAGTAGAGCTAGGCTAGTTGTACAGTACAGATGAGTTAACACGGAACAGTACAAAAAAAAACTAAGTACAGTCAACATGTCACATAATGAAATGTTAGTATATCCCAAAATGCAATGAAATATTTATCACAAACGCCACCTCATTTCTACTAGTGCTAGCAGTTAAGTCATATCATACAGAAAAAGCCGAGTAAGGATGGCTGACACGGTCAGGTTCAGCAGATAAAAACCAAAATAACAATAAAAACACATAATCAATCTAAATCCTGCTTGTTAGTTACCCAGCATCATTGATATATAAGCTGCTAGCGATTCATTACTGAAATCTTACCTTCAAATCAAAGCTGACGAAGTCGCGCTAGCTAACTAGCAGGCAATGCTAGCAAAATTGGTTGTGACAACCAAGATAAAATATAGATAATTACGCTGTGCATATACAAATGAAGACCAGTATAAGCATCATAAAGGGCCTCTGATACAATATAGACAGTTGACAATTCAAAAGAGTTCGATATTTCAGCAACTTACCTCTGGAACTAATCGACGCGACGCAATGTAAGTGAATGAGGTCCAACGCCCAAATGACAATATGTTGAACTATTTCGATGTCCATACCCCGGAAGTAGGCGCCGCCATTTTTTACAACGGAGGTCTATGGGAGTGTCGTAACTCTTATCTCTCTAGGGCTCTGCTTACAGCCAATCAGCTCTGAATTATGTGAGATGACGTATGGTGGGGATGGCAGCACTTTGCCCCTATGGTCATTATTTTTTGCCACACACATTACATAGGAAAATACTCTGAGCATGCGCAGTGTAGTTTTTGCAGTCACCGTTCACTTAGACAGTCAGAGGGAGGGGCAGGATCGGGTTTTGTCCCACATGGCTCTAAACAGCTCAATAGGCACACACTGTAGACACTAATTAGAAGAGCACAGACTAAAACAGCAATGTACAGACAAATCAGATGATTAAACATGATCTTAACATATATTTTATATATTTTTTAATTTATTTTTTGCATTTTGTTGTAATCATTATTTTAATACTTTCTGCTGACACTAGGTGGGGCTGTGCCCCACCTGCCCCTAATGACCAGTCGCCACTGATCGTAGGATAATAGGAGAAACACAAAAAATACTTATTTCCCACTTGTTATTTTAACATGCGTTCTTCTTAAGGTTAAAGTTAAGGGTGTTCAACTTACTTCCAATACACTGTTCATTTGTACACATGTCCATGCCACATGTTTATATATCACTACGGGACACAGTATGTTTTAGGCTTATTGTATTTTATACGTATATATTTTTACATTTCTTACATTCAATCTGGCTGATATCTGTATCCAAAGTGACTTACAATAAGTGCAATGACCAAGGTACAAGCCAAACAGGCGGGTTTTCAATCTGCAACGGAAGATATGTCGACCCTCTACTGCGCTGATATCAATGGGGAGCTATCATGTTGGAGCCAGGACAGTGAAGGATGTGTTTTTGTTGAGGGGCACCTGGGTCTGACTCGATTGCACTATTGTATGTTGCATTGTTGGAGAAGCCTGAGACTTAAGATTGTCATTGTCAACAACTACACTGTATCTTTTGTCCATATGACGAATAAAGCCTTTGAATCCTTTTGAATCCCTGAAAATAAACTCGTGATATAATCTGATGGTGTTTCTTGGAATTATTTCCCTGCAGATCCCAAAGCAAATCTACTTGAAACAGCTCATGAAGGATGATGAAAAGAAAGAATTTGTTACAGTCCCTAACAAATAACAGCTGCCAATATTTTGTATTCAGATTACTGTAATCCCCCTTTACATATAATCTGTTACCCCTTAACCATTCACCTCTTTCTCTGGGAGCAATTAAAACAAGCTCTTGAAGCTCGGGTCCAACGGGAAGCATAAGTAGACTTATGACTTCAAAAGCTGCGCTCAGATGTACCACAGTGAGATGTGTTTTCAGCCATCGCTCCATCACAACAGCTTTTCCTCTCCATAATGCACACTATCGGTCTGGTCTTTGTGTTATCAAAGAACATGTGGTGGAAACAAGGAAATCAACATTTTAATTCCAGAGAGAGCGAACAGCTGAGAGCTACACATGCTGCACAGCGAACACAAAGGAAGTGATTGGAAGTCAGTCATTGGACCCTGAGCGGTTTGATATGCACTTGATTTGCTCACAGGACCCCTGGCTGTGTTTCCTCATGCATGTGGCTGATATGTAATTTGGCAAGGCAATGGAGGAGAGCCCAGCAAGCCGTGGACTGTGAATTTGTATAACCATATAGAAATGTTTTCTCTCCAAAGCCTTCACTCTGTCCTTTATGTCGTTTCTTTAGCGCTGATAAATGGTAAATCAGACACATCCTTTGCATTGGAAGTGTTGGTCTTTTACATGCCTGCATGTAATAGTGTTTATACAAAATAAAATACCTCTATAAAACTGTTGTTTTGACTGTGCGCCACATGTTTAAAATCTAAAAGTAGAAATGTTTCCACTTTGCTCTGCCAGCCATTTAGTTTAACTACATTACTTCAATTACGATTAGTAATTCAATGTTTGAATTCCTTTGAATGCCAAGTTAGACTTTTGTGGGAGCGATTTTCATATTTCTAAAACCTCCTTATGAGCACACACACAGCGAGGCTGCACCCCTTTAATCTGAAAATCCAGATGAGTGAAAGAAAAGAGAGGTAAGGACAGTGTGGTTCCTCCACACTGTCAGCTCTCATCTGTATGTCTGTCCCCATGCTAGAGATGATCTGTAACTGAAGAAAAAAAAGAGACAATTGTGTTTGTATTTTCTCCCTCGCGGTCAATTGTGGACAAAAATATAATTTTCCGCATTTCCTGCTCTAATACATTGCCACTGTTTGCGAATTCAGGAGATAACAAATGGGCTATATCCTCAGTGGTTCACCTCCTCTCACTCGGTCGCCTCATTGCATGCTTACATGGCACTTGAGACATGCCACCATTGATTAGGCTAATTGCCTGCCCAACCCTAACCTGCCCTCCTACTCCCAAACATTCCACTGTTACCTCGCTCTTCCATTTGTCTTTGTGTAATGAAATCCCAAAGGATCCACACGCTGTAGCACCCCTCTGCAGGAGCTATTGAATAGAGTGACACAAATGACTGCTGCTGCACTCGTATCTCTGGCCCTGTTAATCCCAGACCTCTTCCACTCTGCAGCCACTAATGTTATAACCCTAAATCAATGATACGAGCACTGGGATTTAACTGTGAGTGGATGGAGTGAACGGGGGGAGAGAAAAAAGTGTAAACAGACTGAAGGAGGAGTTGTGTGAGCAAGCTGCATTTCATTTCTCTGCATTCCTCCTGCTAATCTTATCGCTAATGTGATGCTAATACTAGACCTTTGTGAGGAGGCACTTGAATTGTAGAGGACGTTTTGACTGTAGCATCGGAGCAGTGTTGACTGTACACCATTTCAAATATATACTTTTCAATTTAACTTTCTGGCACTAGAGCCAGACAATTGTTTGCCCATTGTTCACAATAATGACAGCTGATTTTACCCCTTAACATGTGGAGTAATTTCCAAAACAAAAGGTCCTTGACAGGCAGTAAGAAACAAAAGCAGGTTTCTACTATCAACTATCATATAATACTACTAAAGCTACATGTCTCTGCAAAAAATAAATAAAATGAATCCAGCATTGTGGTAACTATTTCTTCACCAAGTAGTCATAAGATTTAACATTTCAGTTTGATACTTAATTTCCTCAGCGGTGGATCTTGTTGAAAGTATAAAGGACAACCTGACTCATAATGATCCACGTCCTTCAGGAACAGTTAGCCCTTTTCCTCTATAAGCAATATCCCTGATTAGATGATAACAATGATGATTGTAATGGACTCTCTTCACTTCACTAATTACTTTGTGGCATTAATATACAATAGCGAGCTCTCACAATCAGCAGTGTGAGCCAGGCAGAAACTACTAATTGGATTTGTAAAATCCATCACTGCTGTTTTTTTTATTCTGCAGAAGCAGGAAAGATTGGATTCACTTCACCAACTCAGACACATTACTCTCAACACAAACAAGATTATGTAATGGCGAGGATTAACAGGCTTAATCCGCACCAACAGTAAATCAGGGAACAAATGGAAACCTGAGCATGCGGTGGGAGTGGTAATATAGTTTCTAGTTCACTGGGCTGTAGTGGCTTTCTGTGTTATGTGAATGCACACCATGAACCACCAATGCAACCTCTGCTTTCTCCCAGCAGGAAGACCCCCGTTCTGAACTCGAGTGCAAAGCATGATGAATGGTACTGTAGCACGTAGACGGCATCATTTCTCTGCCTGCATAAGCAGAAAAACAAGCTTAGCCCAGCACTTTGGAAATTAGCTTTAGCATCAGGAGGATGCGGCTCCAGATTTAGTTTTTCTATTAAAGGTCCCATGTCATGGCCATTTCTACTAATCATAATTCCATTGTTGAGGTCGACTAGAATAGATTTATATTGTGCAATTTTACAAGCTCACATTGGTTTCTCATACAGCATCTAGTGTGTGTATTCACTCTCTGTCCTCTGTTGGAGCTCCTGCCCCCCCCCCCCCCCTCCCTGTGAGTCCACTGTGCTCTGATTGGTCAGCTCGCCCACTCTGTTCTGATGAGTCTACCACGTTACAGCGGAACATCAGTGATTATGTGTTACCATGGCGTTAGCAACCAGAAAATGACACCAGTAAGGACAAACAGATGAGAATGCTGCGTGGGGTCTGGGTGCCGTTTGGCGGGACGTTGCGCGGCTCGCTGCTGTGAGGAGCGGACAGTGTGAGCTGGGTTCATTTCCTGCTTGCTGCGTGGGGTCTGCGAGACAGCGAGACATCGCGAATGGACGCGGGAAGGGGGTGGGTGCTGAGGGGGCTGCAGCACCCACATCTGCGAGGCTCCACTAGAGAGAGAGTTTGTGTGTGAGGAGCTCCACGGATTGGTCCATTTGGGCCAATGGGTCCATTTGGGTAAGGGCACGTCACTGTACCCAGGAAGAAAAAGAGAAATCTCCAACGAGGCGTTCTATGTGGTAGCATAGACAGTAGGGGTGTAACGGTACACGTACCCGTACCGAAATTATTCGGTACGGGCCCTTCGGTTCGGTACACATGTGTACCGAAGTGTACCGAACGCATATAACGTTAAACGTAAAAAAATGAGAACGTGAACAACTTCTTGGAAGCATTCTCAGGTGTGAGTAATTTGCTCCCATTGTGATCAACGCGTCATAGAGCGAGCAAGTCATTTCATTGGACGAGCTGGTCACAGGGATGCCTTCAAATGTTGTCAGTAATTTGAGGAACTGTCGAAATGGTGAACGCAGATAAAGTTGAGCTCGAAAATCCTCCAGCATCATTGAAGTGTCCGGTTTGGGAACATTTTGGTTTCGCAGTTACGAACAAGGATGACGGACAAAGACAGGTGGACCGAAACAAAGCTGTTTGTCGGCATTGTTCAACTAACATTGGTTACGCGGCTGGCAATACATCAAACTTGCACACTCATTTGAAAAGGCATCACCCGAACGTGAATATCACCGGTACCAAAAGACTGAAGTGCAAACCCAACTCCCACTAGCATGTAGCCTCCACCACTCGCAAAAACTTCAGACCGAGCCAAAGCTATTACAAACGGCAAATATCCTTATGTTGCCATGTTAGCAAAGCGCTACCTGGCTGTATCTGCTACCTCTGTCCCTAGAGAGGGTGTTCTCCACAGCAGGAGACATTGCTAGTGCCAGCAGATCTGCCCTTTCGGCAAGCAATGTGGACAAGTTCATCTTTCTTTAAACAACATGAAAATACAATGACAAGCAAGTCATTATGTCAAACTGGCTGCTTAGGTGCTAGTACAGTTCAAATACAGATTATTTCAGTTAATCGAAAAGCTGCACCTTAATGTTTATGTTATATTTTATATTTATTTGAGTGAATATTCATAGTTTAATAATAATTAAAAACCCAAAACTAATAGTTTATGTTTTGTGAGTACTAGTACAGTAAAGTTCAAATACAGATTATTTCAGTTCATCGAAATGCTGCACCTTAATGTTTATTTTATTTTGTATTTATTTGAGTGAATACATTATTCACAGTTTAATAATAATTTAAAAAAAATATGTTATGTTTTGTGATCATTTTTTCTGCAGTACCGAAAACGTACCGAACCGAACCGTGACCTAAAAACCGAGGTACGTACCGAACCGAAATGTTTGTGAACCGTTACACCCCTAATAGACAGGTATTTTCTGTGTTAGAGTTTTACTCGCTACTGGGTGTACCTTGAGGGTTTGTGACTCTGCAGACCGTTTACATGCAGAACAACCTTCATAACACAAGGGGATGGGTAATAACCGGAAAAGCATGACATGGGACCTTTAACTGTTAAGCCCCAATGTCCCCCTCGGCGGGTACTTTTTTTTTTTTTTTCACGACACTGTGTCTCAGGGCATCTTAATATTTAAGAACCTATTAATGTTATACCAGATTAACGGGAATAATCTCAGCTAACTGACGATACAAACCATTTTTACCAAAACAAAACACAAGTCTCATAAGAAGCATCTAAATGACCCCTGAGCGAAAAATGCTAACGCACTTTGGCACATAACTCAAGATAAAAGATACCCTTATTACTTATCGTAGCACATACAAGATATCCGATTAAAGCTGAGGTTCCACAGATTATTTAGGTATAGTATCATCACTGAGTGATCCGAATTCCCGACAAAGCAAACACAGACATCACAACACGTACCTTTACGTAGCTTTTACGGGAGATCGTCTCACTGTAGCTGTCAATCTGATCAAAATACTTGCTCAATGGCATTAAAACGAGAAAGAACGCGCCTGAATCGGTTAATCCATAGGTTGATAATGTTTCTGTGGAATAACTTTTTTGATTTATAATCCATAATTCCATTTTTATGTAAACATCGGAGAGTAAAAGTTAGCTGCTAATGGTAGCCACCAGAGTTATCGCAGCTTCCGGTTTTGGCTATGCGTCAGTCTCACACACACACACATTACCAAATGAGGAGTATGTGGGAGTTCCCCTCGATTCCATTGGCTCTAACGGTTAGACAGAGATGTCAATCAGCAAAATCGAGCAGAGATAGGTCAAATCCACCCAAATGACAACCCTCATTTTTTTCTAAAAAGGTCACATTTCACTTGTTTTGCATAAATCTTGATACAGGGTACTTATTATATGTTGTAGTTTGGATTCCTAAAGCTTTTTGTCTACCATCCCATCATTGAAGGGTGATTTTCACTATAAGTAATTTTTTCTTTTGGACAGACACAATCATTTTTTTGTTTTTTACTGTGTTCAATCTGAATTTACTTTAAAATAAAAACATCTATATTGATTCTGACACTTCTACATCCAACTCACAGGTGTAACCTTGCTTTGAGAAAAAAGATTATTAATTTAACCCTTTTAGAAGGGAAGATATGGTCATTTGTTCTGGGAATGTCATTTTCGAGCCTGAAAAACAGGCTCGGGGCTTAACAGGTTAATTGATACCGTGAGTATTTTTCCTCTGATGGCAGAATAAGCCTTTGCAGAATTGTGATGAATTCAATGGGGGCCAGTGGTCAAGAGGTGTTTATTTCACGGGCCCCTTCCCCTACTGACAGGCTTTTCATATCTGGACATGATGTAGAGCCCTGACCTGGGGACATTACGCTTCTGGAGTGCAAATATAGCTCTTCCTTTTGAAATTCAGCAGACCAGCAAACGCAGGAGCCGTGAAGCGGCTAACCTCTCCGTCTTGTGTTACAGTTCAGAAAAAAGGGGGCTGTAGATAAAGTGTCATCAAAAGCGGCACAAAAGAGTTCGAGATTACAGCGGTACAAATCAGGTCAAGCTTGCCTGACAGAAAAGGGAGTGTCCATATCTCATCCTCAACCTCCTGCAAACTAAGGTGATTGATGTGACAGTAGCCAACAGCACAAAGAAGAGGTCACTGAGGGAAGAAAGGGTTGCCATGACTTCAAAAGTTCAAGTGCTTTGATGAAGATACTTCCACATGTTTGACCAAAGTGTACAGATGACAATACCAACTTTGTCCAGACTAAAATACCGCAACAACTATTGGACATTTTGTCGTGAAATTTGGTACACACATTTGTGGTTGAGAGTAGATGAAGTGTACTGAATTCCATAACTTCACCGACTATTACTTTAAACACTACCAGGAGGTCAAATTTCACATCTTTTCATCATCGTCATTCATTATATCCAAATGCCTGCGAAACTACAACAATGTTCCCATCAGACTAACCTGCACTTGCTAACTAGCAAATGTTAGCATGCTTATAAGATAAGCTGGTGAAAATGCAATATCCCTACATGTAAGCATTGTCATTGTTAGCATCCTGACATCCCCAATTTAGTTCAGTACAGCACTCGACTCTGACAGCTGCTGAAATATCTCTGGTATTTAGACTCCATTGATTTGTCTTCTAACGCCCCCATGAGGTCAATCGTTTGTTTAATGGTTGAGTTGAAGTCCAAATTCCTGAAAATCTATAGCAACCTTCCCATCAGGCTCACCTGTACTTGCTAACTAGCACATGTTAGCAGGCTAAAATGCTAAAACAAGGCAGACAATATGGTAATCAATATACCAGAAATGTACTATTGTGACTGTTAGCAGGTTAGCATGCTAACATTATGGCTTTAGCTCAGTACAGCCTCTATTCTTGTAGATTTGTTAGAAACAAAAAAACTGACGATGCTGAAATAAAAACGACACGATTAAAAAGGTATTAATGGAGGTTACCTAACAGTTATGGTCGGTTTTCTAAGATTAATATAGTCACTAAACTACGTGTGATTGCTCCCTGTAAATATGTCACAGTAAATCAGCAGCTGATCACAGTCCACCCTGCACCATGCTGTGCCCTCCACTGAAATTACCAACCATGAATACGTCCCTCTCTTTTTCTTTTCTCAACCTTTCCTCCCCTCCATTCCCAGCACACTTGTAATCCAATATCCATTTCAGCATGGAAATGAGAAATAACAGGATTAGGAAACAATTTATATGAATCGCCTCATGTTCACTCTCTGTTTACGCTTTCTCTGGAGGGAGAAGAGGGCTGCGGTCTCCATGGAAACTGTAGTTGGCCAACGGCGGGTGTTTTTCTCCCGACTGTATGACGAGCTGCCTGTTGAGACGGGAGTGACGTTGGCTGTTGGAGTGCCTTTCAATCATTTTGTAAAAAAAAGCGAAGTAGGAATCAGGAGAGATTATCTTATCTCAGGCTGTTTGGTGTTTTACTCTCGTCAGGTTTCAGTTCATGAGCTTCTTTAGATAGCAAATACAACCCGAGCTATAACTAAATATGTATCTGCTGTCGTTAAATATGTCGTTAAATAACAGTAACTTCAAGCTGAAATCGCAGTTTGGTTTTATGATTTTCAAAAGTGCTGTGGCAGTGTTACTATATTGGTTCTGCATTAATGTATCCAGAGAAAGTGCATGCATCTGTGTTTTCTACTCATATCTCTCCCTTTTTTTTTTATTTGCTACACAAATAAAGTTCATTATATAATGTACCAGGCAGATGCAGCTGAGCCCTCGGGAAAATGTGCTGCTCCCTGTTCTGGGCAATATGAGCAGCGGCCTTGAAACTACCTGTCGACATTGATCAGTCACGCGGCGGGCTTTCTCTGAGATGGGACTTGCAGTTATTAGAGCGAGAGGCTGTTGGATGGACAAGCCTGTCGTCCACTGCCTTTGACAGCTCAGGTAAGCCCTGAGGAAAAACTGCCCCCCGAGCACACATCAGCCCTCGCCATCACTCGAATTTCAAGTCAGCGGGCTGGTGTGATGTATTGGCTCTCACCAGTGTGCTCTGCAGAAGGAATGGTAAGGCTGTTGAGTGCCATATCTGTGAAAATGAGGACATCAAACCATACTCTGAGTCGAGGCGCAGTTTTTTTTAAGGAGGCAATAAGTAATATTTTACAGCTCCTGGTAAGAAATGACGATGTATCTGCTTTGATGGGGTTGTTGTGATCAATAAAGATGCCTCAACATTTAATTTTTACACCCTCAGCTCAACTTGTTCTGTATTTAAACCCTTCCTGCTCCCATTTCAGACGCTGTTAAATGATACACATGTCAGCCTCATCCTCAAGTCAAATCATACAGCTGCGTTATTATTACTCTATTATTCATGGTGACATATTCACTTTTCACAAGACGTTTATGTTGGATTTCAGCTCGTAATAGCTTACCCCTCTCTGCTGTGGAAATATGACTTTATAATGTGCATGACTTTATACATGACAGTCCATAATAGCTCAAGGGTATGCAATGAGTGTGAGGGGCTGTTAAACATTCTCTGAGTGTTAATCTTCTGTCTGTTGTTGGGATATGACAGAGGGCGTAGATTACAGAAGTGTCATGACTTTTACAATTTGGTTGCCTCTACAGCCAAGGTTTACTGTTAAGTGCTGGAGCTCTGATCATTTGGTTGGTATTTACTAGGAAGATATAATGTGTGTTGGAGTTGAAATAATTGTCTTTATGCCTGTCCTACCTTTAATACACTAATCTCTTTTGCTGTTACCTTAAGACGTGGGAACACTATTTTCCAGTGTGATGTTCTTATCATGGAGGAGGTCAGTGTGAATGATGGGTGTAGACTTTGACACTGCAGACTGGTGCCTGTCGTAAAACCTGCATTTAGTTTAAGTTGAGAGACATATTGTGTTTGATTAAAAGCATGCTGTAGTTGCTAAGTGCGCATTTCATATTGCAAAATGGAATATTGAAGGAAAACCAAATCTGTGGTGATTTATGTAATGTATTGCCTGCTGGATACTCTACACACTAATTAGAACATGTGCACATTATGCTATTTAAAACATAGTCCAGGTGGTATTATGTTACTTTCTAAGTGTAATTGCATTTACAAGTTAGTCGTCTATAAACGTACTTTCAGGGCGAGATTGTTTATCAGAAATGTACAGCTGTCGAGAGGTTTTTGAGCAAAATGTACATACCTGAATCTCACTACCACTCAAATGTCCAAGAGAAGATGAAAACATATTATACATGTGTCTAAATCATAATACTTTACCAATTTGAAGACTTTCTTTTTGAATTAAAGACATCCTCTAAATCAGTGGTTCTCTCTTTTTTCAATAATGTACCCCCTTTGAAACAAATATTCAGCCAAATACCCCCTGATCAGCGCAACATCTATTTGTTAGGGGGGGAAAGCCTATAAAGAGGTACAGTACAGCGCTGCACCATCAGTGTCTGATTTATTAGAAACACTTAAATGCTACATTTCAAATGTTTACAATCCATCACTAAATTCATGGCAAACCATTTTAACATCATGCAATAACACTAAGACGACATTAGTTGCTTTGAACAGATCTTTTTAATAAGTTGTACTTACAATGTAGTGAGACATGGGCTTGAGCTTCACTGAGGACCTTTGTCATTCTGACAGGGAGGCAAACTGCAGTTATTACAGCTATTGTAGCTCCTCCGTTTACAAAAATGCTGTGTATAAAAATGCTGCAAGCTTCGCTTGCTTCTAGATATATAAGCGACGCTAGGGAGATCTCGCGCGCGATCTTGTGACGATTCTCTCTGACCAATCAGCAGTCGAGAGTGTTGACGTCACTAGTTCAGCCCTGGCCTGATGGAACCACGATTTTATGGGGCCGTAAAAAGAGGGAAAAAGTACCCGCTAGCCGGTGCTACGTTATATGGAAAGGTCACCAAAAACTGGCCTGGCCGCTTGAGGACGATTAAGGATGCTTAAACGGGGCTACCCGCTGCAGTGGAAATGCGCCATAAGTAAGACATTTCCAATATTGTGTAATTGTGACCCCATGGTCAGCATTTGTATATTGCCTTGTATTTAGTGAAGTTAAACTTCCTTATCATTTAATAAATGCTGAAACTAAAAGAAAATAAAAGCATGATCTTTCCTATCAAAAACTGATCATATATAAATATATTTTTCCCGCTGAAATGTCCTTTCCGTTCTCTTCATCACAAATCGCTTTGGTTTCCCTTATCCTAGAACGTCCCAGAAAGATACACTTAAAGGTAGGGTAGGTAAGAATGGAGAAACCAGCTCGAGTGCGCTAGAATTTGAAAGTACGCAGCCGAAAAAAATCTGCCCCTTCCTTCAGACTTCCTCACAGAGCCCCTCCTCCAACACACACGAACGCACACATGACCAATGAGGGCACGAGATAAGTCTGTGTACGAGATGGAAGGCTGACAGGCAGGTAGGTTATCCAGTTACTTTAGCCGGGCCGGCTCAGATGATTGGTCGTGCTTTTTACAGCGCCACGGCTTCCACAGATGATATTTTTGTATTTATTGTCAAAGCATTTAATGTATTCATTGCTATCGGGATGTTGAGAGCATTCCATGGAATACAACAAAAAGTGTTTCTGAAGTGAATTACCTACCCCACCTTTAACTAATGTGCATTTTAAAAAAGAGGAATAGTTTCGGCCAAAACTAAACGGTGGTCAGATTATAATTTTCCAAAGGGGGGTTCGTTTAGCGTGAAACACTTGAAACAACTAAAGGATAAGTTAAACAAGAAAGTAGAAAGAAAGGGAGGTCATAGAAAACTATTTCTGCTAAAAAGTGATCAATGATGAATCAGAGCTAAATATTTCAGACTTTTATTCATGTACCTTTTGTTATTCATGTTTTATTATCTTTTAAATGAGTGTTTTTAAATGCCATTTCATAATATGTTTCTTAATGCTCTTAAGGTCTTTCATTTGTGTAAAGCACTTTGAATTGCCTTGTGCTGAAATGTGCTGTATAAATAAACGTACCTTGCCTTATGACCCACAGGTAAGGAACCATTGGTCTAAGTAACAATTTATATTTTTAGACTTAGATATTTCTTGTTGGAATTGAAAACACAATTAGACAGCGGTTATGTTTCCGTGTTATCTTTGCTCGTCATCTGTCAATACAAGTCAAGGCATTCAGAGGTATTTGAAATATGTGTTAATGGCTCTGCAGAAAGGCGGCACCCAGCAGTCGCTCTCTGCTCGTTCTTATGCTTTGTGAGTATTTCTCTAAACCTCTATTCACACTACCCATCCAGCCTCTGTCTTTAGAAACCCCCTCTGTCCTATAGACCCTCCCAGCAGGCAGTATCTCTCTGGGGCTCTTTCACCCCGTCAGCCCATCAGAGAGCAGAAACCCGGGGCGTGTGCATCCATCTGTTCTCCGCTGTGGTCCGGCTCCATCAGGAGGACGGGACCTCTCAGACTTGGGAACCCTTTTAATCAATGGCAGAGATTACAGTAGTCACGACCAGCTGGCGCCTGCTCGACACCGATGTCTTTGGAGTGCATGCAGGGGCCGGTTCCCCCCCCGAAGCCTCCCTGCTACGAGGTGGCAAAGCCCACCAGCGGACTGCAGTCAAACACTGAGCCTGTGATTGACGGCGCTGTTGTTGCAGAGTTCCCCCTCACAAAGATGTCTTACAGTGCTTTGTAAAAGCAAAGTCGTGAACTTGTGTTTACCTTCGCATGGTGATTTGTATGCTGCTGCAGGCTGGGCTATTTGAGTATAGAATAGGGCTCCACAATTACCCACAACGTTATCAAAATGCGATATTGGCTTGGCAATTCTTAAAGCGCAGGTAGCAGAATAGTTGTTAAAGGGTAAATCTGTGTAAATCAAATTTTGAATGAAGTTTACAGAGATGTTGCAGCCTATCAATTGTATTCTACAGACTTAAAGGGGTCGTGTTATGTTCATTTTCAGGTTCACATTTTGTATTTTATGCTTCTACTGTGACATATTCATCTCTTGTCACCCTCTGTCTGAAACCAGAGCCCAGTCTGTTCCGAGTGGTTTGCAGAACATTGACATGCTCAAAAACCTATAACACACTACAGGAGAGGGAAAACCCCAAAAAGCATAATAGGGTCCGTTTAAGAAGAGACGTTTGATACAGAGCCATTTTAAAAAGTCTCATCATGTTTCTTTTGATACATTATTCAATGATAATGAGAATTATGATTTAAAATTATTTTTCAATCCATGTGTATCATATTGCGACATACAGAAAGACAAACGATTCACAACTAGTTCCTTTTTCAATCATACAGCCCTAGCTTATCTCGTTTTTGTAGCTTCTGTTAGAGACCAGATCAACAACACAACGTATTCAATACAGTGATTTATGAATCGATGCCGCTTTCACGTCCCTCTTGTTTCCCTCTCGCTAGCTCCCTGTTGACAGGCTTTCAATACTTCCCAGCATGCACTCATAAGAGAGAGAGAGATCTTTATATCTTAATGTGATCTTTCCAGCAGCGGCAGCAGAGATTTGTAAAATATTCTCGCTCATATTGGGTAAACCTCCGAGGTTGCCAGGGAAGTGTTGATAGAATTTGTTTCCCGCAGCAGCTGCTCTCCTGAACTCAGAACTCTTTACAACATCTCTGCTGGGCTCCATCAGACCAGGCACTGTGAGTCTGTGAGGGCTTTTAAAACCCACTTGTTTACGTTCATTCAGAAAACAAATTCATTTGTAATGATGTCTTGATGGGAACCATTGATTTCACATGAGTCTGGTTTTGGATCTGTTTATTTTGCACTTTTTTGTCTATCACAGGATATATTTGCTGTTGCTACGCGGACAGTTTACCATTGAAGTCATTTGATGTTACAGTCTACAGTAGGACTGGATTAGTTTGAGCTGAGTTAGTTTTGTGAGCTTTTCAAAGTAAAAACAATTTCCTTAACCTGCTTCAATCAATTTTATATTCACATTGCATCAAAAGACTACTGTATGTTAGGGATATGGGCGGTGGTGGCGAAGCCCATAGGGACTTGGCTTGGCAACTGGAAGGTCACCAGTTCAAGTCCCGGCAAGACCAAGTGCTACCGAAGTGTACTATACACTATATATATGTACCCACTACGATGGGTCGAATGCGGAGAAACCGTTTCGATACATAGAACCTGTACTACGTAATGACAATAAGTTCAATCTTCAATACACAGTTTACATTTCACTTTAATAATTCCTTACATTTATTATTTTACATTTTTATTATAGCGCTTTTTCCAGTGCTCAAAGCGCTTTACAGATACACTACACATTACACACATTTTTGATATATGCAATGGTCACTGTGGACAATACCCACAGGAGCAAGTTCAGGTCTTGCCCAAGGACACAACGACACTTTCTTTAACCTTGCAAGTTACATGCTGCATTATTTGGATAAATGGGTTCTCAACTGGCAATATTAACCTCCTCAAGTTGGAAAAGCAACCAGGAAACAGATGTCCTCATGTTCAGCACTCTGAGGAATACAGTGGTTCTGTTTTAGGGTCTTCATGTGTCCAAGGTCATGGACACGCCGAAGTCGAAAGGAAGACTTTCCGACTCAGGAAATCAGATTATACGAGCAGCCAATGAATGCACCACTGCCCTTGGAGCCTTTCTAGTAGAGATATACTGTTTTTGTTCACTCTGTATTGCCATCAGTATTATTCTCAGCCATTAAAATGAGTAAAAAATAAGCGTCTCCATGCTATCTGCTGAGCGATAGACGGAGACAAAACAAAACTAACTGGTGATCAAAGCATTATGAGCAGATGGTGAACAACACAAAGAGAGTAAATTCAGCGGGCCAGACATAACACTGTCAACAACTGTTGTTAGTTGTTGTTTAGTGGACTGTACTCTGTCTTTAAAGTGCATATTTAAGTATACTTTCATTTTGCTAATCTGTACATATGTTCCCAATAAGACTGATGACTGTGGTGTAAGGTGAAACTAGAGTTAAACTTCTAAAGTATCCCTTCAGATTGTCAAAATGACCAAATTGATTGATGTGTTTTTCATTCAACATCAATACACATTTGAGTGTTGTAAAATTAAAATCTACATAAACGAAGTGACTTTCCACGTTCCTCTTAAAGTTGACCTTCATCAGACGAAAGCTGCAGAGGGAGTTTCTGGTGGAGGAAACAAGCATCGAGGTGAAAGAGCTTCTTGTCTGCAGTCAGGTACGGGCTGTTATGAATGTGCATGTTATATCCTCCGCCAGGTCAAGGCACAATCTACCGGCTGTTAGCGGGAGTTTTCGTTGGCCCTGTATAAAGCTGCAGATTCAGAAACACTCAAAGGCATCATACAGATCGTGTTGGCTGCAACTCATCCTGCTGCTTCACCGCCTAAATGATGATAGAGAGCGGCTACTCCAGGTGATGCTTTGAATTTTGTTCCATGTGTGTTTTCTCTGGCATGAACGTATAGAGAGGCTGTTTCTGTAAAGCCGGTTCAGTTTGCTCTGTGATTCCTGGCAAGAAAAGGATGTCAGGCATTTTTGTATTTGTGTTGATTACACTCTGTACCTTCGGTGTGCACGGCAGGGGACCTGTCAGGACATTAGATGAAGATTGACAGCACCATATTACAGGATTCATGACCTCTACACCAAAGGTAACTGTGCTGCTGCCGACACTGACTTACACATTATTATATCAATGTTGTCTTGTTTGTCAAACAATGAGAAAGCAGCGCACTTTGAGAGGATTTCATGTCATAAAGCTGTGGCAAGATGAACATGCTAGGTAATCAAACATGAGCTGGTTGTGATTAAACACATTACATTAAGAAGATGCAACATGGCACCAAAAAATGGTGGGCCGGAGAGAAGTCAAGGCTTCCTCTGTTGGGTGCTGACATGCAGATTCCCAAATATATTGTCCAATCAGATCAGCAGGAATCAGTTAATGGTGTTGCCCAATTTGCTAATTTGATCGACAATCCATTGAATGCATATAGTTGGTCAGCAATTTTTGGTTTCAGCTCAGCTTACTTACTGAATAAGAGAGTATGGTATATGCAGGAATCCTGAAGTCAAATGTAATACATTTTAAGACCTCATCGCCACTTGGAGTTCTAACCGGTTACATTGGTGACACACTTTACCTCACATTTACTATACAGTATTGATTGTAAGATGATTATTGGCTTAGTTTGTCGTCGGGGGACATCTTACTTCTTCCTGCTCTCTGTCTGTACCTGTGTCCTCTCATGTTCCGATTAACCCAGCTTCCCCACATGTCTTTCTTTTTGGTGTCTATATACGCTGGGATCCGGAGTCATGGATGATCCTGCGGTCCTGTGTCCTGGATCGCGAGCCCTGGATCGCGAGTCGTGGCTGTGGTCCTGGATCATCGGTCCTGGATGGATATCCTCGTGGATTCATCTTCCTATTATACACACATGCATTTCCAAACATTTGGACTACCTATGTTGCAAATGTATTATCTTTTCAATTTACACACGGCATCTATTGCACGTCTGTCCGTCCTGGGAGAGGGATCCCTCCTCTGCTGCTCTCCCTGAGGTTTCTCCCATGTTCCCTTTAAACTGTGGGTTTTCTCCGGAAGTGTTTCCTTGTACGATGTGAGGGTCTAAGGACAGAGGGTCTAAGGACAGAGGGTCTAAGGACAGAGGGTCTAAGGACAGAGGGTGTCGTATTGTCATACTGATATTCTGTACACACTGTGAAGACCACTGAGACAAATGTAACATTTGTGATATAGGGCTGTATAAATAAACATTGATTGATTGATAGCACAACTAAACAGCTTGTGATAACTCCTTATCATAATTCAGATACAACAAAGCACAAGAGAATGAATTGTGTGACCAACCCAATGCAAGGTTTATTAGAAAACAGAAACCATTAGAAAGTAGTATTTGATTTAGGCATTGTTCCCAAGAGATGCAAACTTGCATTTCCCCATAACGATGTTGTTTAAAAACCGGCGTAAACGGACCTTCACACACTATCAAGCAGTGAGCGCGCGATGTCCTGTTCAGATGACGTCAAACCCAACGGGATGCCATCAATAAACTACAGAGAATCACACGACACACTTACGCCATGATTACATTCAGGCAGACTGTAGAACACAACCTCTTTGGACCATTCATATACTTATTGCAAACAAGATACAAAATGTAATACCTTGGAAAATGCCCTTTAATATTTTTTAATAGCCTTCATTTTCGCTAAATTGATTTATCAACTTTTAATACTTTTTAAGACCCCGCGGACCCCCTGGGTATCTTCATAATTGTAAAATACACTATAGATTTATTTCTGACTAAAAGAAGAAACTCTTGATCGTGACTCGAGCGTATTTCATCATTGCTTCTCAAGTATTTCAGTAAGTGTTCGAGTGTACTACTTAGGTCTTAAGTTGAGCCTTCACTCCTAATGGTAAGAAGGAGCATTGCACTCTGTTGTATAAAGATAATCGCTGAGATATGGCAACATCTTTTTTATGTTTTGAAAAGTTGGATGAAGAAACACGAGAAGCCAAACGATAATCCTACACATTGGACATTGTTACCAAGATTTTTTTTGATTTATCTAAAAGGAAAACCAAGTTGTTTTTGAGCAAAAAATAATTTGTCATGTAATTTCTTAATGTATTAATTTGTAGAATACTGATAAATAAAAAATAAAATCAATCGGTGCATTCTTACTTTAATGGTTGACACAGCATCTTCTAAATGGGGTGGAAATCCCAGTACGGTATTTAACTCTTGAATTAATAGAATTATACATGGATTTAATTACTTGGCCATCACACTGTGATTAATGCCGTCTTTATGCCCTTAACTGTGAACCATAAACCCCACAGGAACTGGACACTGCAGACTCCTGTGTGCATGAACTAAGTAACTAAAGTTACTATCATAAATATTTAATCAAGGAAATTGCTTTCAGTCATAAATACATAATTTAAACGGGGGACGACTGGAACGGAGCCAGACCTCCAGCTACAGAGCAACACGATATGCATCACCTCGTAAAAGGCACCAATTAACCGGGCCCTCGTATATCAGTCCCTAGTCACTTACAAAGTCATTGCCTTCCTTCCTGCCCTCATTATCATCACATACAGTAGGCACCCACTCGAGTGCACTTCACAGTGGTCGAGGGGAAGGCGAGGTATTGTTTTTTTTGTCAGCGAGGGGTTTCTTCCTGTGTTCTCCAGGGGCCCCAGGGGCGGAGAATGGGGCTGTAGATTTCCACATGTCCCAGTGTGACATCTCCATTGTGCGGGGTGAAAACACTCATGCAGCGCGCCGCAGACAGCATTCTGACGAGTATGAATTTTGACAGAGAGACATATATCAAAGCAGCTCCTCTGCATATCACAACGTCCCACCCACCAGCTTCACTGGTTAGAAACAATGAGACGGAAAGTAACAGGCATGTCCTGAGTGTTGGTGATTTTCACTGACTTATGAGGTCACGCAGTATTTGTGTCAAAGGTTGCAGAGGCCCTGTGCTCTGCAGAGGTGCAATGCCTCAGGGATCCATGTTATTGCTTAGCTGCTTGGATCAATGTCGCGAAATAATAATAAAATTGCACAAAAGAATGAAACATTTACTCAGAAATGTTCAAGATGCTACAGATGAAGATCGTTAAACCACAGCTGATCCCTCATCACAAGAACATGCATTTGCTTAAACCTGATTTGACCTTTGACATCAATGCATTTCATATGAACTCCTTTATTACCTGAAGGATTAGAACTATTTCTAAAATATGCAGGAATGGATACCTGGAGTTTATTACATTTTATTACCAAAGGATGCAATATAAAAATATCTAATGGAAAATAAATGCTTTATTTCACTGTGAGTTCAATGAAAAACGGTTCAGTGAGAATAAATCCTGAAGACTTTGACTATCCATTAATGTTTCATGTCGTGCCACCAGCAGGTCTTAATATGCACCTCATATCTGAAGATGCATTGGGCGGCATGTTGTTATAGATTTGAAAAAATATAGGGTTTTGGAAGATAAATCCTGCAGACTGGTGATTTGATGACATTGCCATCATCGTGTCAAAATGTCTTATTACACATTTGCAGAACTAGTGAGAGTTTATACATGTTCCCCTCTGTGGTCAATGCTAATTATCAAACATTGGAATGCTAACACACCATACATTTTTTTTGTTTAATGCCTTTGTTTTATGTTGAAACTTGTTGTGTGCCGTGTTGGTCAGGACTCCCTGGAAGAAGAGATCTTGTATCTCAATGGGACATTCCTGGATAAATAAAGGATAAATAAAAATAAAAATAAATTTTTTTTTTAAACATGCTAAACATTACTCATACTAAAAAGTATGTTAGCATAGATATAAATCCCACTATAATCTCAAGTATTGCCTCAGATTCCCCTTTTCTACGGAGATGTGTTTCCAGCGTTGTTTGGGATCTGGTGCCTGAATGCTAGTGTGTCTCCACGTATGAACTCGCCGCCAAAAACCGGTTCAACTCAAGAAACAAGAGTTTACCCGGCCGAGATTCGCATATGTAATGGCGCGTTTCCACTGCAGCGGGTAGCTCGCTTTAAGCGCGCCGAGCCGTGCGGGGCCCGTTTTTGGTTGCGTTTCCACTTGGCCTAGTTTTGGCCCGAGGCTACTTTTTCACCATTTTTCTGGCCCGACTAAATCGTGGTTCTATCGAGGCCAACAAGCGGGGCCAACAACCGGGCGGAATATGCTAAACTAGTGACGACTGCTGATTGGTCAGAGAAAATCGTCACAATTCTCGCGCGACTTAATCCCTAGTGTCGCATATATTAAGGGACGCTTGCAGCATTTTTGTAAACCTAAGAAAATGACAAAGAAAAGCATACCGTGGTCGATTGACGAAGTTGCGACGTTCCTCCAGCTGATTGCAGATGATAAAATCCAGCAGGAGCTCGACGGCACAACTCGCAACCTAAAAGTTTTTCAGGAGGTCTCTGCACTGTTGTCCGAACGCGGATTCTCAAGGACTTTCCAGCAGTGTAGGGAAAAACTGAAAAAGCTTAAGAGTGAGTATAGAGCCGTGAAGGACCACAACGGCCGGAGTGGTTCCGATAGGAAAAGCTGGAAGTGGTTCGACCAGTTGGACGCTATTTATGGCCATAGACCGGCCAACGTTGGGAGGGAGGGAGGCTTGGACTCTGCAACCGCGTTACTGGAGTCCCTGCATGGTAAGTCTTTGCTAACGCTCTGTTATTTGCTTGAAAGCGTCGTGTCCCTATCTATTCTAAAGCTCACTTCTAACAAACAAGTATTTTATCCTTAGATTTATGTTCGACAACCCATGCTTTTATGGAGCTACATAGCTAGCTAAGGCAGATAGCATTAGCTAGAGCTATTGTTTGCTAACACCACATGTGCCATTGTTTAGGTTCTTCTTTTCTACAGTTGTTGTTGCTATTTAGTATTGTGCTACAGTAGTTTGTGGAATTAACAAGTCATGTTGCTGTTCTAGATGATGCCATTGTGACTAGTGAGGAGGAACAGTCCCGAACACCATGGCAGTGTTCGAGTGTTAGAGTCTGTGTCAGAGCGACAGCAGTCCATAGCAAGAATGGAAAGTTATTGCAGAAGCAGCAGCACCAAGGGGCTACAATGCGACCAGTATTATTATAATTAAAACTAGGGCTGTCAAACGATTACAATTTTTAATCAAATTAATCACAGCTTAAAAATGAATTAATCATGATTAATCACCATTCGAACTATGTCCAAAATATGCCATTTATTTATGTATATTGTTGTGGGAATGGAAAGATAAATGAAAGCAGGCGGATATATCCATTTAACATACAGTATGTATGTTTATTATAACATTTTTCTGCATGTCAAAATGAAAGACAGCCCACACACCTATCAATCATCAAACCGTGGGGTCTTAATTCATTACGTGTTGATTTCTATCAACGGGGGAGTAGGCTACTTCAGGAAAGTCGACAGAGGGGGGGCTAGTGGAGTACTTCGTGACCACAGAGTGTGAACGTTGTGATCAGCTGTTTTAGCGCAGTTCTCCAGTGATGGGGGGAGTCTCCCTCCGCAGCCGGTTGGCGTAGTTTTGGCACAGTTCCGTTGTACAGACCGACGTTAACAGCAGCCCTGTCTGTGCACACGGAGACCGACTCTGTCGTCCGGTGATCTAACCGCCTTCTGGAAAAGCTTCACAAGTACTCGGTACGCAAATGCGCTTTGTGACACAAGTGATGGTACGCATTTCAGATTACGCACATAACCTGCGTACCAGTTATGTGCACCCCTGTACCAGAGCCATACTATTACTAGTATATGGCTCTGCCCTGTACGACAGCAAGAGTATTCTCAGTCGGGACTTCCTGCAACAACACCACGCCGTTATCAAAGATGTTCTATTGAGAAGACGATCACTACGTGACAAAAGTTTTCAAAACCGTGGCTACTGAAATCAATCTTACTAACTGCTGTCTGTGCAATTTACTCCGCGCGAGTTGGCAGACTTTATTTTGCTTACGGCCCGTCTACACTACAGCGTCGAAAGCTCCAATCTGCCCATTCACTTTCAATGGGGTGACGTCACGTAGCCGCGCTTTTTCGCCGAACTGAATTGTGGGTAGCAGAGCGGTCCGTCTCAGGCGTCTCCGGCGACAGAAGTTGAACAATGTTCAACTTCTGACGCCGGAGACGCCGGAGTAGCCAGCGCCAGCCAATCAAATCCCGTTTCCCAAAATCTGACAGCTGAAGCCGTAGCCAATCAAACCGCGTCTAAGCTGGGAGAGATATCCCGCCGTTCATTTCTAAACTAACTATCGCCGTAGCAAATCACCCGGTTTTGTATGACCAGACCCTCTTCACCTACCGGGATACAAACCGGAGGAACCAGGCATGGAGGGAGGTGGCAGAGACAGTGGGTGAAACTGGTAGGTTTTCGCCTGTTTGGGGAGTATATATATATATTGCTCCCATACAATCCCCGGGGGTTTTTGCTTTGTATGTCGGGGGCGGGAGATTCATGTGATTGGTTGTTGGCCGTGTTGCTTGAATAAAATCCCCAAGCTCCAGACACGCCCAGCTCCAAGCTATTTTTGAAGCTGTAGTGTGGACGCTCCGTTACTTTAACATCATTTTTCATGGTGGGGCTAAGCCATTTCTTGGTATGGGTGCAGCCTACCCCAGCCATACCCTGGCGCTGCCACTGGTGGCAAGTATGGGGCGGGCCATTCTGCACATGCGTTAAATGCGCTAAATATTTTAACGCAATTAATTCAAAAAATTAATTACCGCCGTTAACGCGATAATTTTGACAGCACTAATTAAAACACATTATTTTGTGCACAAAAACATACAGTCACCTAAACATTTTGGGAGAAGAATAACTCACACAAGTGCAGCCGCTTTGCCCAAAAAGCCAACACAAAATCTAGTTAGGACACATCTGGCTGGTAGATGTAGCTGAAATGCTGGTGTTGTGGTGGCAATGGGAAAATGAGGTGGCTCAGATTGAGACAAACAGTGCTCCGGTGTTTTTATAGCCGATATCTCCTCACAGCAAATGTTGCTTTGCGCCATATCTGCCCCCTACATTATTTACACCTCGTTTTTATTAGGGCAACCTTGACACGTGTGCCCGGTGATCGATGGGAGTGCTTTTTTTTTTTACTAGCCCTGAAGGGTAGCTAAAGTGGGCCATGGACTTGGGTCGTTCATAAAATAAATAAAAAAAGGAAAAGGGTTAATATAATGATGAGGTTTTTACTGCCTTTGTTTTCGATTTTCTTTTTTACACAAAGGATTTTGGATGGAAACATTGTCAACACATTTCTGTGTGGTGGAACACCCAGAGAGGCTGCTGGGAGTCAAAGACCAAAATGTAAATATACCTCTTATTTTAGTAAATGGTTGACCCGTGAGTCAACATAGATCCAATTATTTCTTAATTGTAATCACATGCAAACTAAATCCAGAGCCTTTTACCCATCATCCATGCCACAGTATCTAATCTGCAGTGGGGGTTAAAAGGATATTTCAACAAATCCAGTTACGATTTTTCAAATATATGAAATTGTTGAACCCATGTGGCTCAATGCAAGAGGTAATATATTACACACATTATGCAAAAAGTGCATAGTGCTCTTTTCTAGTTGCCATGATTGACACGTCCATTCAGTAAAAACCAATAGTGCAATCCTGAAAAGCTCACCTCAATAATGCATATTTATATTGGTTGCTGTTGAAATGCTATCCAAATAGATTTGACCTTGCTTCATCTGGGGAACCAAAATGAATTATATATAACGCATACAGACTTCACTTGGAAAATAAGGGGGAATAATACATACTATGAAGCGCTGAAGATGCACTTTTCAAGCTCTTAAGCCATGGAGACATCCACATTGGTGAAATGTCAAAGCTTGAAATCCACAGGAGATACATTCCTGGATTTGTAAAGGGATTTTCTTTGAAGCAGATTCTGGTGAATATTAATGTCCGGAGGAACTGCGATTGTCTGGCTTTGTGCGGCTCAAAATGGTCACGACAGCATGAAGAGAGACGGAACCGGGTGTATTATTAAAGTTATCACCCAAAACAACCTTAAATGAATCTTGAAATACCTCCTGTCCTTACCTGAGGTCTATTTCGCTTCTCTGCACATCATCTATCAGATGTATTCAACTAGTACTAAACCTGTATGTGAGAGAGTAAAGGAAGTAACGGATAGCACTTACTTCATTTGCAGTGTAAAGTTTACTCGTTTTTGTAGGATTTATACACAATAAATGTGTACTGTATGACTTAGAGTACTGTAGCGTGCATTATAGCAGGTAGTTACTATCAATGGTGGGATGTACATATACTAAAGCACCTTTCTTAGTTCATACTTTAATACTTTCACACAACATTTAAGAGGGAAATATTAGCTGTTAGTTGCTTTGCCTGTCATACTTTAAATACACATTTTAAAATTACAAATATGAATACACTAATATTCGACATGTGCGCTTGACATTTGTACAAGACACAACCAATGAGAAACAGCTTTTTGTAGGATATCATACAAACATTGAACAGTGATGGTGACAACGGAGTGTTATTATCAGCATCCCTATGGAGTTATACACTGGAGACAGATTATGGTAAACTGGCAGCATATTATGAGCGTAATAGAGTGAAAAACCTCACGTTTAAACACTGGTTGTACACATTGTATTAAAGAGATGACTTATATAACATAAACATGTATTAGATCGTAATACTAAGTTTGTCAAATGTCATGTACCCTCCACTAACCCTCTGTTAACCGGGCACAGTACAGTGTGAGCCGTGGGATGAAGGGGAAGCTCACTGATGGATTTGACTCCAACACCTCTATCATTTCAATCAGATGTATTATGTTCTGCCTGCATCTCTTTGAAAGGGGGTCATGAAGTCATGACTCCATTTTATTTTCTATCACATCTCCTTTGATTCAGTATTTCTCTCTCACGCTGATGGCTCTCAGTTACAGTCTCCACGTTAGAACACAGTCTCCTTCAAATTAGTTATTCACCCATTGTTCTTATTTTTTTTTTACTGAACTTGATAAATAATATAAATGCATGTGCACATGAGGAGAATACAACTGCAGTAAAGGAAATGCATCCTTTCTTTCAGCAGCCAATCCTCTTAGGACCATGTCTCCAGGCTTCTACTTAAAACACATGTATGCAATTAACAGGTTAATTACAAAACAGCGAATGCATTCATAAAGATAATGAATGTACATGTATACCTTTATGGAGTATCTATTTATCTATATAGACACATAGGCGCAAAGTAAAGGTTATCTATATGGCTTGAATCTGTCATTAATCATTAGTACATTATGTAATATAATATAAAGGTGCCTATTATGCTCGTGTTTAGGTTTTTTGTGCCTCTCATGTTGCCATGCTTTAATAACACTATGTATATGTATACACGCTGTTGACAAATCATCACTACTACTGTATAGTGAAGACAATTATTGATTCATTTTCAGGACTTTTTGCTGCTGTAAGAACAGGAAAAGTAGTTTTTTTATACTAATGTAACATAGACTCTTACAAATTAATGACACAAGTAATGTTTTATTGGTGAGAACTTGGGGGGTATTTTCTTGGAAGCAACAAGATGTTGTCCTGGATCCTCTATCCTGAGTCCTGATCTGAGTCCTGGACTTCGAGTCGTGGCTGAACCCGTCTCTGCGGTCCTGCCTGACTCTCATCATACTTCCCTGATGGCTCCCACAGGATCTTTGACATCCTCCTGGATTTATCTTCCTATTATACACACATGCATTTCCAAACATTTGGACGACCTATTATCTTTTCAATTTACACACGGCATCTATTGCACGTCTGTCCGTCCTGGGAGAGGGATCCCTCCTCTGTTGCTCTCGCTGAGGTTTCTCCCATGTTCCCTTTAAACTGTGGGTTTGCTCTGGAAGTGTTTCCTTGTACGATGTGAGGGTCTGAGGACAGAGGCTCTAAGGACAGAGGGTCTAAGGACAGAGGCTTTAAGGACAGAGGCTTTAAGGACAGAGGGTCTAAGGACAGAGGGTCTAAGGACAGAGGGTCTAAGGACAGAGGGTGTCGTATTGTCATACTGATATTCTGTACAAACTCTGAAGTCCACTGAGACAAATGTAACATTTGTGATATTGGGCTATAAATAAGCATTGATTGATTGATTGATTGATTGATTGATTGATTGATTGATTGATTGATTGATTGATTGATTGATTTTCCTTTTTAAAGCCAAAACGCCAGCATTGAAAAATATTGTTTTCCTTGCGGCTCTGTGGCTTTTTCTCCTGATTAACTCTGGATTGTTTGAACAAACCTGCAGGACTTCCTCTGTATATTAACAGTTAGACTTGACAAACAACCAAGTTATTCTTCATCTTTGAAGACTGTGGACTGCATGGATGATATATTTGCTGACAGTAGGAGGTGATCATGTTGTTCCCAAGTAGGCAGTAAACAGAATAATTTGTTTATTTACAAGTAGCTAGCATATATTACATAACTAAAAACATATACATGTAGTACTTTGATCCATATGACTTGCTGTAGACACTTTAGTACGCTTGTAGGCTACTAGTGGGCGGAAATCCTTTGCTTCACACAAATTGAAACTAAGACCAGTAAGTGCGTATTTACACAGGAGAAGCAACAGCAACCATGACCGAACAAACAAAGAAAAGCGTGCCATAGGGGTGGGCGATATGACGATATATATCATCGTGATGATATTAGATCTCCACGATATGCTTTTTCAGAGATATCGTATCTATCGTGATAAAAAATTGAAAAAAAAAGACCATTGATGTTTTATGTTTTACTTAGTTATGTTTTACCCTCCTTTTCATGTTTATTGATGTTCACTGCTAGTGCTACCTCAGAAAGTTCATTGTTATCCTGAGAAACTGTGCCTTGAAGCCATATCAAATGTTGAATTGTTCATTCAGGGATTCATTTCAGAAATAAAACCAGCTTGAAATGCTATTTTGGTCTGTTACTCCTTTTTGTTTTAGTTTCTGTTACCTTGTAGGTGCTTGTACTGTTAAGTAACTTGAAAAATAACCATAATAACCGACATGAAAAAATATCGTGATATATATCGTCTATCTGCTTGAAAAATATCGTGATAATATATTTTTCAATATCGCCCACCCCTAGCGTGCCATCACCAAAACCTCAACAACATATAGAGAAAAGTAGTTTTCCGCCTTTTTATGAACCAAATGGGACTATAACTGCATGTTGTTGCACAAATCTGTGTTGTGCAACTACAAGAGATTCTCCTTGTCCTTGAAGAAAGACATCAGAGTTTGACTGCTTGTGACTGACGAGTGATTTCTCAATTAAAATCAAAGCGAGACACCACAACAACAAACCCTTGCTAAAGATGTTGCCAGAAAATCCTCTCAGTGTTTATCAGTTCAATGAAAATAAGATTAGGCTAATGAGAATTAACTGATAACTCATCAAGGCTTGATACGAATAATAAACTTGTAAATAGAAGCAGCGTGATGATTAATTCCACAGTGACAGACAAAGGTCTCTGAAAGTCAAAACCTGTCAGATATACTCCACCACACAGGCTTGTTGCCTTTAAAGGTCCCCTATTATACTCTTGTTCAACAATACATTAAAGGTCTCATACATACCATACATGTCAAAGAAGTGTTTGGCTGAAATACCAAACATATCATTTTAGCATGCCATAAACCCCTCTATTTCAGCTCTGTATATTGAAATGCTAATGAGCTGCTGCAGGCCACGCCCCTTTGTAGATGTGTTAAAAAAATCACAATGGAGCTCTAGAGGGAGATTCAGGTGATAAGGTGGGCAGTGTATTTTCAGACAGGTTTTTATGGATCAGGACAAAAAGTGAGCAAATCTTTTTTCCTGAAATTTCAGAATCTCTTTCCACAGATGTATAAAAGACATGAACAAGTGGATTTTGCATAATAGGTGACCTTTAAAGTGCCTCTGATCATCAGCTGCTGCAGAGGAGGAAATAATGATTTGTACACGAAGACGCTGTGCTGACAGCGGATGAAGAAAAGAGACTTGGATAGGAATTTCAGTGATGTCTTTTCCACTGAGGGAACTGCCGGAGAACACCATTTGATATAATTGCCTCCATATGTGGAGGGGCTCTTGAGATGCAGTTCTTCTCCCTCCATCAGATACCGGGGTCTAAGAAATAACTCGGAGCCTCCCGCCTCTCCCGGCTCTGGGCCTGTCATGCTGCCGTGGATAATAACGCTACCATGTGGACCTGGTTCAGGAAAAACACTTCCATATGTTGTGTGCATGCTTCCCTTTCAAGATTTATGAATGAATGAGCTTCAATCGCTCCAGAGTCCATGCGGCCGCTGATGGGCTCATGTTTGGAATTTCACAATGAAATCCATTCTCTGTTCTGCAGTGTGTTTGTGTGTGGTTTGGCCGGAGCACTTTCTTTAGACGTGGATATAGGGGATTGTAACTGATGTTGTTCCTCGTTTACAATTACGCCTAAAATGTGGTCGCACAGTGACTTGGTTGTCATGGTTTGCTGCAGTGGATGTAAAGACATGCACATGGAAACGCCTAAAGACACTTTAACTTCAAACATGATGATATAACAGTTCTCTTTGTCTCTCTGTAACTGTGAGTGTCCTTTCATATTATATCTGGAATAATACGCATTATTGGGTCCCAGTTATGGATCATTCTGATGTTAATGAAGATAGTTTGGTCCATTTGCTGGAAAAGCGACAAAAAGGCTATAAAGAAGGCAAACAACGATAAAAAAGGATGCACTATAACCACTTCTTGTTAACTTCCAAATATACATTGTTAGTCATTGTCTCTCAAATATTGCAGACGGTAGTCAAATTGGTAAAACTTTCCCAAATGTTCACAGTCCCAAGGTTTATTAGAGAACCTCAACATGTTTGTGCCACCTGACGCCACAACGGCAAAGAGTTCATTTTCTTTTAAGGCACAGAAACAAACACCAAAGGGCGACTGTTGACAGGAAATGAGAAGCTAACGGCAGGATTGTTTCTAAAGCCACCCATCGGCACCAGCCTCCATCTCACTGAAACATGTTGTGGCTTCATCACAAAGTCAAGATAGTTCCACCTTTGTTCTTAAATCAAAGAGTCATAATTCACAGGGCTGCTAGAAGTCTCTGTCAGTTAAACATTAATAATACCCTTTGACACTTTTAGTAATTTAAAGAAATGACGGATGCTGCTGCGTTACAGATAAGGAAGCGTGATATGACATTTAAGAAAGAAAACCGTACAAAGGAGCTGACATGAAGTATTTCTGGCCAGCACAAACATCCTTGAACATTATTAACAAGCAGCGAGGGACCTTTCACTTTCGATTACGCTGTGATACTTCTCACAAAGCCATGTTTAGTGTAGTACAATTTACGTTTTTACTTTAAGTGTTACTTGATTGTGGGCAAGATACAAATACAAGTTGTTTGGAATAAAAAATGTAAACATTAAAATTGCGGATTGACATCTCAAGGTCCTTACACATCAAGCCAATTTCGGCCGTCGATAGATGTCGATAGATATCTGGCCGTCGATGAGCGTCCTGTCGCCCTACTCAGATTGGTGTGTCCCGCCCCGTCGTGTCTTTTCGGCCGCCGATTCAACATGTTAGCTGTCGGCTAAAGACCGTCGGCCAAAGAAATCACTCTGATTGGCTGTTAGCTTAGCGAATCAGTGCATGAGAAACTAAACGGAAGTGAGGGACCCAAACAAACTATTAGGAAGGCAAATGTGAGATTTCATTGAACTCCAGCTCTCGACTCAGGTTCGGGAAAGCCCCTTGAGCTTCTCGCTGTAGAGTGAAAATGGAACGCACGCTATTTGTTGTTTGTTTGTATCAGGCAGTCTGTTCTTCTTCTCTCGGTTATCACGCAGTCTGTCTTCTGGTTGTTGCCTCTTTTGAATGACGAATACACACTACCGCCGCCTGCTGGTAAGGAGAGTTATTGCCACTCACGCATGCATAGTTCGTACGTGCTTCTTGGCTGTCGGCTGAAGTCTTTGCGGTGTGTTCCAGTGCGACACATGGCTAAGACGCAGGAGACGCGAGGCAACGCAACAGTCGGGGTCCGTCGGGACGTGTTCTTTGGTGTCAGTTTGGTGTGTAGGCCCCTTAAGACCAATCACAACAGAGCCGTCCAGCTAACCAATCAGAGCAGACTCTGGTTTTAGACAGAGGGTGAAAAGAGTTGCTGTAGCACAGGCAGTATGAGAAAAATAAAGAGCATTTTGAGCATTAAAGCATGGAAACATGTCGCAGTAGAGACACTAAATACAATTATGAACCTGAAAGTGAGCAGAGTAGGGACTCTTTAAAGGATTGGAAATATTGTGCTTTTCCAAACCAATACAAGTGGTACATAAGATAACTGACACTGAAAAATGTGTACCAGGCACATGGAAGTATGTAAGACAACCAAAGACAGACAGCATGCAACACAACAATATTTAGAATATTTTATCAGATTTTGTTTGATCTGCTCCAACACTACATTTCTTCCTTGGCTCAGAGCTACACCCTTTTAATCAAGTTTCCTAAAAATCAGGCCAGTAGTTATTTTTCCATAACCCAGCAAATCAACAGACAAAAAAACTAAACTATAATCTACTTGGTGGAGGTAACTACAGATGCCAACTTTTCCTTTTGTAAGTCTTACACTTTTTTCTTTTTTTTTACAATTCAATGTTTCTCTTTGCCCTTATTTACATCTCAAAGAAATGTTTTTGACCCCTCAGGTCTTTAGAGCCAGCTTACCCTAACAACTTGAACCTCGTAGAAAAGGAAGTCCTTCAGTGTCTGACTCTGACCTTTGCTCCTGTGTGTGGACGCTGCTCTGCAGAGTCGTGTTGAGCCTCTTGAGGGCAGTGCTCACAGTGCGCTCTGCAGAGGCCTCCACAAGCAGCCGCTTTTTTCTCCTATTGACATTTCCCATCATGCCCACACAGCCTGCATCAGTATTCACAAGCTGAGTGGAGGAGGCCACTGGGGAGAGGGAGGAAAGTGAGAGTGAAAGAAGACAACACAGTGCAGGAACACAGTGGAGCATTGAGCCGGGTCATTTAACTCCCTATCTGCACTCTGCTTATTCAGCCACTGCTGTTATCTTTTGGCTGGAGTTTCTCGTAGTTCATGAGTACAACACAGTAAATGTAAAAGACTGCTCATTGTGATAAATGGGAGTTGAGGCTTGCAAAAAAAAGGGAGAAAGATAGACAAATAGATCGACACGAAGAGAAGTGGTCTGATTGCTCGAGCACCATCTTGGCCCCCCAAGCCCAAGGTCTCAGGAAGTGATTAACCCTCCTCAGATACCACAGGATGATGTGTACATGCACGTGTGTGAGTGTGTTTGTGTGTGTGAGTGGGAGTCGGGCGTGGGCAGCCAATCTGTAAGCCCTTCTCCTGAGGCTTTCCCTAAAAGTGGGGTCATCACCCCTTGATCTTGAAATTGAATTCCGATGATTCTGGTTTCCCCCTGTGTAGATCCTCTCCCCTCAGGGCGGCTTCACCTACACACCGTGGAGACCTCCACTGCAGCTTCCTCCTCTCCTCGGTAACATCGGCAAATGGACATCTGGCTAAATTGGACACTTTTTAGTTGGCTGATAAGTAGCTAAACCTACCTTTTTCAAATGCACCTTGGCCAATAATAATAATAATAGCAAAAATATCTCAATTGTGTACGTAGCACTTACAGTGGGTTGCTAGAAGGGTAATGTACTTACAGGAGTTTGTTTCTTATGGCGGCTGACGAGTTGGCTCAACATATTTTTCATAAGGAGAAATGTGCTGCAGTTTCTAAAACAATGCAAATAAAAAAAAACACAAATGTTCTTAAACACATGCAGATGAAGAAATATTCATCAACTTGAAAAAAACATGCACAGGATAAACAAAACACTGCAAACACAAAAGGCGACAAATACAGAAACGCTGCCAGAAGCTTAAAATACAACAGGAACGGGTACACTTAAAAGTGATGCACACACGCGGACCGAAGCACTTGTTGACGTTTGGGGATTATAAAGTTGGCCAACTGTCACTGGAAACTTACCTAAAATGTAAATTGTATCGTCTTATTTTAACAACTTGATCGCATGAGTCCTTCAAATATGATTGCAGATCTGCTGTAAGCTAGTTAGCTAACGTAGCTAACCTAGTCATTTAACATATGTTAAATGACTAGGTTAGCTAGGTTAGCTACGTTAGCTACGTTACGTTGTCAGTATATATACTGACAAAACACTTACATTCAGGCAGTGCATTTCTGGTGAATGTTTTAAAATGCGTTTTTTTATTTCTAATGGATATGTTTTGGGCTGTTGTAGCACGTTTGCATCTGTCGGTCACCGTAGACTCTTCATGGTTGAATGCACTTATTGTTGGTAACTTCCGATGAAAGAATCAGCTAAATTGAATGTAATGTAAAGGTTTAAAGTTGTGAAAATGGATTATTTGATACCAACAGTACTGACTGTAGTGAAAACATGCGTATAGCCTGTAATTCTCAGCAGACACACAAACCCAGCAGCCAATCAAATATCTTATCATCAGCAAGTCAATGTTTCTGGTACATTTCTTCAGTTGTGCACAAAAGCAATTTAATTTAAGCTCAAAGGCAATTTAATAATTTCCAGGATGAGACCAGCAGCAGCGGCCAAACTCCAATTGGAGCCTAATTGAGATTCTGGTTTTGGATTTGAAGCTTGAGGTGCTCTGCAGACAAAGCGACACATTTGCTGGCTGCCATTCCCCGTCGGGGAGGGCGAGGCAGATGTGTTCTGGGTAAATCTGCCAGAGGAGAGAGCCCAGGCAGTGAAGTGAGTGGAGACATGCGTACAGGAGTGTGGTGCTCACCACAGCCACAAACACACCGGATGCCAAGCGTGAGGACCCACATGCGTGAACAACCGATGCAGCAGAAGTGTTCGCCGCAAGCAGGAGCCACAAGCGTAGTTTGACCCGTACTGAAACTCTTTAATGGACGGAGGAGGGGATGCAAGGCGAGATGCAGTCATCCAGTTTTTCACAAATACAATGACATACAGTCAGTGTTAACAGTACCTACCTTTACAATACAACAATGCCTGGAGTTATTTCTATATGGAACATAGGGCACCTTGTTACTGCTAACACCATTATGTAAAAACAATTCAACATATTTGCATTATTCACAATATTGAGTCAGCAACCAAAGCGTTAAGCATGCTTTTTTGGATCACTTTGGGAATCCCATTTGGTTAGATAAAGATGTATTTGTTTTAAATGTAAAGTGCGATTATGCTATCTTGAAGAATGACACCTGACATATTGACTTTTTTGTTTCACATATAAAACCCAAACCAGGATCTTTTCCCTCTAAACTTCTATACAGAAAGTGATCTGTTAGCAACTTTGGGTTCTAAACACACATTTAATGTATTACCAAATGTGCTATTTCTAAACGGAAATTACCGTTCAGTTGCTAACAGCCTCAGAGCAACATTAGCATTTGTTTAGAGTCATGTTGATTGTGACCGGATGACTGTAAGTCCCCTATTTACTGTTTTAAGCTCTGTGCTGGTCCTCACAGCTCCCGAGGACAATATCTAGCTGTAAGTGCTCCACTATGTTCAGCAGCTACTTGCAAACATGTGTCTGTCTGCTGTTCGGTAATAAGCAGAACGGTATAGCAGCCATTCTTTTATTTTGTTATTGGGTTGATGCCAAAATCAATGTTGATGACTGAACCAAATCAGTGAAGCCGAAATAAGCTGAAAGACAACCGAATAGAACTGAATTGAAAAGCCAGATGCAAAAACATTTGGGCATTAAGTCAAACCAGTAAAGGGGTCATTTGCCTCCAAAGAAATCCAACTTGGTTTGTATCAGCTAAGAAGGACATAAAGAACTGTATGTGTCCTTATGCTCGTAAGTTAAAAGCAGTAATGCCTGTGTGACACTTGGTTATCGTCAAGAACACGACTTTTCTTTGTTTGATGAAGTGAATATCTGAAGGCTCTTTCATCTTGAACTTAAAAGTGAAAGAGACTATCTGTTTGTTTTTCAGCGCTCCTCTTGATCCTCTATATTCCCTCTTGGATTTCCCCGAGTCGTGGCCGATGCTCAGGCACCAGCAGTCAGGTTTGATGCGAGAGCTCACATCATTACACCGCTGCGCGTAAAAAGGCGAGCTACAGGCTTAACAAGGGCTTTTTTCATCACCTTTGACATTTAGCATGTCAATGAAGCGCTCGGTAACTGCAGCGCCTCTCCTCATTACCCCCTCTGGCAGGAGAGGGCCGCGCTCTTCAGCTCTTTCTTTCTCCTTTCTATCTTGTAATCTTTCTCCCCTTTCACTCTGCCTCCCCTCCCACATTCCCACTCGCTCTCTCTCTCTCTCCAGCAACACATCCATTTCACTCTGCAAATGACTGCACCTGAAGTCAACTGGAAAGCAGGAGGTCTGTCGGACCAGTAGGGCTCAGAGTGAGTAGCTCTCCCCTCTCCCCCCCCTCACATGTTTCGTATCCTAGGGGCTATAAGGCTCAGCCCCCATTCTTTTCCAACCTGGATAAAGTATGCTCACTGTCAGCACTTTCCTGGCACTCTGTTTATTTTTGCAAGACACAGAGCTGAATAGACTTTAATAAATACCATGGCCTGAGAGTCAGGGAGCCATCTGAGCTTGTCACAACTTGTAACTTAGCTGGAGCACCGGTTCAGACCCGCCATTGGGTGTTCGCTTAACGGATGACTGAGTGCACTGCTCTCTCGCCGGGGCCCTTTTTGGAAATGGTTCTGATCAGGGGAATCACTGCCACACACATTTGACTGAGTGTCACATGTGCACAGCCACATTTAAACCTCTGCACAGTTTAGATGGAGAATCTTACATAGATCAGTCGAGATATACAATCCAATGACTGTTTTCACAGTATAAGTTGGAAATGTATTGATGTTAATGCAACAAACCTTTAAAACCTCTTGAGTTTTGACTCAGTTTCTCCAAACATGTTTGAACTCTAGTGCTGCCGGTCTATACAACGTGTCTTCAATGCACCAGTCATCATGCATTAGTAAGCATTCATACGGATACCTCTCTGGTTTGTTTTTGATACTATGAAGTAGATTCCTGATCAAATGGGACATTCGACAGGTTTACCCGGTTCACAACAGACAGTAAAAGGTTCATTTTTGCTCATAACTACAGCTCAGTGCTGCTTGAAAAATGTTCCATTCTGCTGTGGCTTGTATGGATTGCAATACCTGCAGGGGACCAAAGCAGAGAATAAAATACTGCTTTAAAATAGAAAAGTTATTTCTGGAGAATGAGAAACAACATTCACCCCATGCTTTGTATCACTATTACTATTAGTTTGATTTGCTGGATGTATTTTCTCTATACAAAAGTTGACACCCCTAACTGTTAGGGAATAGTTTGCTATTCAACCTTCGACACAGTTCATCATTTTATCCTCTCACTGTCTCCTTTCCCATGGCATAGGTCTACGGCAGGGGTATTCAACTCAAATTCAACGAGGTCCAGTTAGAGAAAATCTCCCCATGCAAAGGTCCGGAACTTCAAATTGTCTAACTTGCTTTATGAATTAGTGTGATATTAAAGTAGCTGTAGCTTTATCAACGTCTGCTTGTCATCAACAACTGACTGCCAATCAAATAAAGAAAGTACAATTCAAAAACAACAATATTTATTGTCAATTAACATTGAACTAAACAGATATACAGTAAATGCTGTGGATATGTGTAATGTTCCTCTCGGGCTGCATTTATAAAATAAAATAGAGAGAATAAATAAAATAGGTTTTGAAAATGTGTGCATCTTAAAAGTGCTTAATTTTAGATGAATAAAATAAAGTGTAGCAGCAGCAGCAGCTTGAGTTTCCCTTTTTCTTTGATAACCGTTTCACATCATGACTTAACAGTTTCAGACGATTATAGAACACTATCAGTCTTTACACATCGTAACAATTGAACCGTTTTCTCTTTCCTTCCCTCTTATATTGCAGTCCCTCACTCACTTTAATTCAGTGCGAGAATTGAGCTTGAAATCTGGGCTGAAATGGTGTCAGGGCCATTCTCACACACACATGCAGCTGCTCATTGGTTAGCCTCGGTTAGCCTGCCCTGGAACCATATTTAGTTTTTGTGACCTCAGTTCTGACTGGAGAGGGAATGTTTGGTCAAACACTTTGTGTTTAGTCTCATAGTGGCGTTTTGGCACTTTTAATGAGCGCCACGGTCTCTGAGCAAATGAGACTCACTGGTTCTGTGCTCCCAGTGGGCAGGATGAACGTGCTGAGTCCACTCAGGGTTCAAAGCTCTGTTCTCACCGTCCACTTTCCTCTTCTTGGAGAGCGCCATGTGTAATTATTTGTCTCTCCCTGTCTGCCGCTAACACGCCTGTTCACTCTCCTCTCCGCTTCTCTCCCTGTATCGCTAATTATTCTCTTCACTCACTTTCCTCTCCGCTTCTCTCTGCCGCGCTCTCGTCTCTTCTTCTGTGTTTCTCTCCCTGTATCGCTCACTCGTCTCTTTCGCCCCCTGTCAGCGGCGGTTCAAATAGAATCGCCCCGTCAAAATTGAAATCCCTAATTAATGTATTGATTATAGGTCCGGGTCCGTAGAGGTCGGCGTCTGGGTCCGGATCCGCCTGCTGAGAACCTGAGCATTCACCTCTCCATATAACTCATTATAAATCTATAAAACTATAAATATTAAACTTTACTTCACGTGTTCATTTGAGAACAGCTGTTTCATACCTGGGTGAAGGTTACAGTTCATTTAAATGAAAGATACAACGTTACTCCACACTCATGTTCAGTCCACCTTAAGAAATAAGACCGACCTCGGAAGCAGTTGTGTTTTAAAAAACCTTTATTGACACGAGTACAGTTTTTTATAAGAATATAACTAAACCACAGAAATGACTCCAGAAAAGCTGCAGATAGAGCCATAAGAAATGAATGCAACTGATTTCATCCGCGCGGTTTGGCTTTATGAAGCAGGCACGCAAACGGTTACGTCATGACGCAAACGATGACACAACGACGCATTACCAGTCCGACTCTGGGCGGTGTGAAAAGAGCCAGAGCTAAACCGAAGAACTGGTTCTGAACCTGGAAGCTCTAGCACGGAGCTCGAACCGGAGTTGCGATGGTGTGAATGAGGTAGTCCTGTTTCCCCCACACTAACTGCACTGTAAATATGAAACTACAAGTTCCTCTAAAGCTCACTAACTAACAAATGATATCCCATTTGTTTAATCCGCCAATGACAGACCTCAACATTGCCAAACTTCTTCTTTTTTTATTTACTTTATAGTAATCCATACAACAATATGTTAGTGTGCTGAACTAACCCTGCTAGCGGTAGCTTCAGATTTAGATCTGGATCAAACTCTCTGTAAGAAAGGGAATATCATATTTCCCATAATGTCAAAGATACTTTAACATCTTTGTAAGCAGAAAACAATTAGACAATTATTATCTTTCTGTCTGAGTCTTTCTACTTGGTTAAATTCTCTGATGATCCCGCCCTCTTGTCCCTCCTTAGCGGCTCAGAATCAGGCCACGAGGGTGCCGATTTTATTTCCTGGTGTGACGACAGTTTTCTGGATTTAAATGTCTCTAAAATCCAGGAATTGATCATTGATTTTAGTCACAAGGATGTTCCTAAGGAGTGCATCATACACAATGACAAGGTAGAAATTGTCACATCATACAAATACTTGGGCACCATTTTCGATGACCACCTCAAATTTGATGTGAATACTGAGTGTGTTGTGAAGCGGGGTCAACAGAGAATGCAGCTTCTTCGCAAACTGAACTCTTTCTCTGTCAGGCCTTTCATTCTTTGTCGTTTTTACCAAGCATTCATTGAGAGCCTTATTTGTTTTCTTTTATCTGCTGGTTCCATAGCCTCACACTGAAAGACAGGAACAGCCTGAACGGCATTGTTAAAACCTGCTCTAAGATCATCGGCGTGAAACAGAGAGACTTAAATTCCTTCTGTAACCCACAGATTCTGCGGAAAGCCGAGAGCATTCTGAACTCTCCAGGTCGTGTACTCTCACATGATTTTCGTCTGTTGCCATCAGGGCGAAGATATGCTCTGCCTGCTCAAAGGACTAATCGCTTTTCTAAATCCTTCATCCCTTCTGCACTCAAACTTTTAAATTCTTGAAAAGGCTTTTAACTTCCATCCATCCATCTTCTCCCGCGTATCCGTGGTCGGGTCGCGGGGGTAGCAGTTCCAGCAGAGAGCCCCAAACTTTCTTTTCCCTGGCGACATCAACCAGCTCTGACTGGGGGGTCCCAAGGCGCTCCCAGGCCAGCGAAGAGATATAATCCCTCCACCTGGTCCTAGGTCTACCCCTTGGTCTCTTCCCAGCTGGACGTGCCTGGAACACCTCCCTAGGGAGGCGCCCAGGTGGCATCCTAACTAGGTGCCCGAACCACCTGAACTGGCTCCTTTCGACGCGAAGGAGGAGCGGCTCAACTCCGAGTCCCTCCCTGATGACCGAACTTCTCACCTTATCCCTAAGGGAGACGCCAGACACCCTGCGGAGAAAACCCATCTCGGCCGCTTGTATCCGCGATCTCGTTCTTTCGGTCATGACCCATCCTTCATGACCATAGGTGAGGGTAGGAACGAAAATGGCCCGGTAGACAGAGAGCTTTGCCTTCTGGCTCAGCTCCCTTTTGGTCACAACGGTGCGGTGCTTTTAACTTGATTATTTATTTATTTATGTATTATTGTGATGCTTTGAACTATGTATAGTGTATTATTATAATTATCCACATCTGTGCTCCCGGGTGTATCTGTGTGTTTTCTTCTTGTATGTTCCTGCCTGTGTACATGACATAAGCTGCTGCTCGTAACCAATTGCCCCTTGCGGGATTAATAAAGTTGTTGATTGATTGATTGATGAGTAACATGTGACTTTAGATCTTGCTGGTCACAGTTTGTTGGTATTATGTGAGTGTTACACAGTATCATTGATGTTTAGTTGCTGTTATAATGTCAGAGGTATCTTTAGATGAATTAAGATTGGATTTTCATTAATTTCCTGCCACCTGAAAATCAATGTTGACTGGGAGCAGCTCATTATGTATGCTCAGTGGTGCTTTATTATTCATTGCAAACTATTGGATTGACAACAGCGACGTTAAGGTGATTTCTTTGGTGGTGACTGATGTTTTATAAAAGTACCACACATAAACAAAGTCATAACACAATAGGGTATAAACGTAAATAACAATTCTGATAAACGCATAAATGCATGAATCATTTTCATCCAGTAATTTAATATACATTATTTTGAATTAGGCATAAATTAGTACTTTTACTTTTGGTATACTTTACTGTAAGTCATATTTTACTTAACTAAGATTTTGATGGAGGACTTTAACTTGTACTAGTATTTACAATTCAGTACCACTCCTTTTACATGGGTTTGACACCACTGCTGATATCAAGGAAGTGTTTCAGGGAGTGTTTCAGGATGTGCAGACAGGAAGAGACCGCAGAATAAAAGTGGCTTTGAAACATGAAACAGCATGTATTTAGTTTATCAGTGGACGGCTACTATTGACTCCTCTTCTTCTCGTCGGTGGGTTTCAGGGTTTAACTTGGAGTTGCTGAGAATTCCACAGTGGTTTCATCCGGTGTTAATCTTCAGAGATTTGCATTAGTGTCCAGAGACACCTTTGATCTTTCTAAAGACTTTGATTGGATGTGTGAACGAGGGGGCCACTTTCCCATCATGCCTCCACTGGATTAAAGCAGGGGGTGGAGGGAGGGGAAGGGGGGCTTATTTATAATTTTGAAAGTTGTGTTCAGGTCAGTGCAGGCTTTCAGGAGCAATCAGACAAACACATTTCAGTGGCAGTGGCGCAGAGACAGGGGAAGGGGCGGGCGTCCGGTACGATTTCAAACTCAGTGAACTTATGACGACAGCGCTCACTGTTTCCGCGGTTTGTCTGAGTCAACTGTGGTCAGATTAATGAAAGTCAGAGAGCACAGGGTGGGGAGGGGAAAACCCTGACACCATGAGGGGTTTTAGAAAGTTACAACCAATCAGATCCTTTACTTCAGTGCAAATACTATGGTCTCAAAGTACTCCACTTACATTTCAAGTAAAAGTTGTGATTTTAAAATTCTACTCAAGCAAAAGTACAAAAGTGATAGCTTTAAAATACTACAAAGTACTCCTTCTGCACAGTGACCCATATCAGTAAAGTACACACGTATTATCAGCTAAATGTACTTCAAATATCAACAATGAAAGTACTCGTAAAGCAGAATAGACCTTTTCAGAGTATTTTATTATTTTGGTTATTTTGTTATTCTGTTTTTATGTGTTGTAGTTTGTCAATGTGGACCAAAGGTAGATAGTGTGTATTACAGTAGTAGTACAGTACTTAATTAAACCATATCAGCATATATGAGTTATTATGTGGACTGTGAGTGTACAAATACATGTAGAGTACAAAGTATTATAAGAAGTGTAAAGTGGGGAGGAGTCACGGGCACTGAGGATGTAAGACGTGTTTCTCCGCTGCTCCTGAGAATGTGACTTAATTTCATAAATCCTGCACAATTTTGGTATTTTATTGTTGAAATTAAATAGAACATAAACTAAGGATTCGTCGTACGTGACTTTTGTTAACCAAAACAACCGAAATGTCTTCTGCTCGCCAAAAATCCGAAGCACAGAAAGGAGGCCGCAGCAAAACCTCGCCTTTGCCTGACCCGGCTAACGCTACTTGAGGGGTGGCTGAAGCTAACGCACTCGACGCCGAACTTTTACAAAGTATGATGGACTCCCTGAAAGCCGACATTTTTGGCAAAATTGACTCTTTATCTTCCAGCCTACGCTCCGAGATTACCTCTGTCCGAAAATAACTAAAAGAGTCAATAGGACCATTACAAGCTAAAGTCGAGCAACACGGGCAAACTGTGCTTGAGCTTGAACGAGCTGCTACTGACCATAGCGGCCGGATAACGGAGCTGGAAGCTACAGTTAGCAGGCTAACGGCTCAGGCTAAACATGCTGATGATCGGTGCGAGGACCTGGAGGGGAGATCCAGAATGAATAATATTCGGCTGGTGGGCATATCGGAGGGATTGGAGGGACCTCGTCCTACTGAGTTTATCGCCAAACTACTTCAGGAAATACTTCGCCTGGATGAAAAGCCCCTGCTAGATCGAGCTCATCGTACACTGCGGGACAGGCCCAGAGAGGGAGATGCACCCCGACCATTCGTCGTAAGAGTTCATTACTTTCACATTCGCAATGAGATCCTACGTCGGGCCGGGGAACTGTCTCCCCTCCTCTGTCAGGGTAAGAGGATTTCTATCTTTGCTGACTACACCTCCACCGTCGCTAAAAAACGAGCTGCTTTTGGAACTGTCAAGCGTCAGCTGCACTCATGTCCGGGCATTAAGTTTGGACTTCTCTACCCAGCGGTGCTCCGAATCACGCTGCCGAGCGGAGACACACATCGGTTTGAAGATCCTACAGCTGCAAATGACTTTGTCAATACAAAACTCAAGAAAGCAGTCACTCCAAATGCTGTGTGACGGAGCAGAGCCGGCTCCTTGTCACACTTCTTTTTTTTGTTCATGACAACTTGGACTGCATCTCCCAGTAAGTCATTGTAGCTTTCCATGATAATTAGTCACTGACAACATGTCTAAACGTGTGACGAACGTACTAATGTTCTGTTTTATTTTGTGCGTGTTTACTCTTGTTTTACCCAGTCACCTTTCTCTTTGGGTAGCTTAGGCTGTGTTAGTAGTAGCCTAGGATGGTAGCTACGACGGAGCGTTTAGCAATTCCTATAAGGTTTGATCGGCGTGTCTCGCATGGGGAGGCACTTCTGCCAAGGTGGGAGGGAGTAACGTGGTTCTTTTACCACAACGGGTTGTTCTATATTGTGTGTTTTTTTTTTTTGGTTGTTTCTTTTTTGTGTTTTTCGTGTCGGCTTGGTCTATCAACATTGTACATGTTGAAATGCTGTTATTCGTTATACCTCATTCTGCTAAATATGTTATATTATGCTTCACTCTTTGCTTCTTAAGATGCTTCTATGGTTTCACCTAAATTAATACAACAAGATGGAGAGGGGCTTCAATTTTGTACCTGGAACTGTAGGGGCCTTAACAATCCTGTTAAGCGCAGCAAAGTTTTGCACCATCTCAAGCACCTGGGTGCACAGATACTTTTTCTACAAGAAACTCATCTTAGGGTCTCTGATCAGAGCAGATTAAAGGCCAGTTGGATTGGCCATACCTACCACTCTTCTTTCACGGGGAAATCTAGGGGAGTAGCTATTTTATTGCACAAGTCAATTCCTTTTGTGTGTTCAAATGTGATGGCAGACCAAAACGGGAGGTACTTAATTGTTAGTGGTAAAATTAATTCTACTCCAGTGCTTCTTGTCAATGTATATGGACCAAACTGGGATGATGATGTGTTTTTTACACATTTATTTTCCATTCTACCAGATATATCCTCACATTTCCTTATTTTGGGAGGGGATTTCAACTGCTGGCTGGATCCTCAACTGGACCGATCATCGACCCGAAATTGTAAGCCGTCTAGGCCGTCCATAATCGTTTGCTTTCAAATGAAGACTTTGTGGAATTTGTTTCCGGACAAATAGATCTCTTTCTTAGTATAAACAAAACTCCTGATGTGTCCGCGTCACTGTTGTGGGAGACCTTAAAGGCATACATCAGAGGTGAAATAATTTCTTACAGCGGCTATGAGAGGAAAGTGAGGAGGGAAAGACTTAATAATTTAACGAAACGTATTGCACAGCTGGACGCAATTTATTCTGCTTCTCCTTCTCCAGATTTATACAAGGAGCGCCTCTCTTTACAAACTGAGTTTGAGGTCTTAGCTACGGATCACACAACAGAAATGTTACTGAAATCTAGACATACTTATTATGAACATGGGGATAAGGCTAGTAGATTGCTAGCCTATCAATTGCGACAGACATTGTCGTCTCACCAAATTCCCCAGATTAGGACCTCTTCAGGCTCGACGATTGATCCTAAGAAAATCAATGATGAGTTTAAAGATTTTTACGTATCGTTGTATACTTCTGAAAACACATCCGACTCTTCACACTTGGATAGTTTCTTTAACTCACTCCATATACCCACCGTTCACCCTGACTGTGTTGACGATTTGGAAAGAAATATTACTATTGAGGAACTGGCTACTGCAGCCAAGTCCATGCAATGCGGCAAGTGTCCAGGACCAGACGGCTACACTGCTGAATTCTATAAGGCATTTTTACATAAATTGGCTCCTATTTTAATTGACATGTTTAATGACTCATTTGAATCTCTTAAATTACCCCAGACTCTCACTCAGGCCTCGATTTCCCTTATTTTGAAAAAGAATAAGGACCCTTTGTCCTGTGCCTCGTTTCGTCCTATAAGCTTGCTGAATGTAGACTTCAAACTACTGTCTAAACTCTTAGCTTTACGCCTTGAGTCGACACTTCCCTCTGTTATCTCCCCTGATCAAACAGGTTTCATTAAAAATAGACACTCTTTTTTTAATTTAAGACGGTTGTTTAATACAATTTATAACCCATCTTCTTCTAGTGCTCCAGAAGCATTAATATCCCTGGACGCAGAGAAGGCTTTTGACCGGGTGGAGTGGGGCTATCTCTTCTACTCCTTAGACAAATTTGGCTTTGGGAAAAAGTTTACGACCTGGATTAAACTGCTTTACTCCTCGCCTCAGGCCTCTGTTAGAACTAATAACAATCAATCGGAATATTTCCCTCTTCATAGGTCCACCAGACAGGGTTGCCCTTTGAGTCCTTTGCTTTTCGCCCTCGCGATTGAGCCCCTCGCCATTGCGCTTCGCTCTAACCCCCTTATTACTGGGATAACCAGAAATGGCGCAGAACAGAGAGTCTCTCTTTATGCGGACGACCTTCTTATGTACCTCTCGAACTTGTCTGTTTCAATCCCTGCTACACTTGCCACGCTGGACTCATTTGGTTTCATATCAGGATATAAACTTAATCTTGGTAAAAGTGAATTATTTCCTCTAAACTCAACCGCACGTAAATGTCCTTTACATAACTTCCCATTTAAAGTATCTCTGCAAAGCTTTACATATCTTGGAATACAAGTTACTAGCACATTTAAAAGTCTCTTTAAGGCCAATTTTACACCCTGTTTAGAACGTATGCAACAAGACTTTGAACGCTGGTCACTGCTCCCTTTAAATTTGGCCGCGAGGATCAACTCAGTAAAAATGAATACTCTCCCTAAATGTGCCTATCTGTTTCAGTGTATACCTATTTTTCTTCCTCAAGCGTTTTTTCAGAAAATTGATTTATTTGGAACAAAAAGAAACCTAGACTTCGTAAAGACTCTCTACAAAGGCCAAAGCTTCTTGGAGGAATGGCCTTGCCAAACTTTAGATTTTACTATTGGGCTTCCAACCTAAGAATCTTACAGTATTGGCTTAGGTCCAATACACTTCATCCTCGCCCGGCTTGGCTGGCTATGGAGTCTTTTTCCTCTAAGCCTGTGTCACTGACATCACTTGTACACTCCCCCATCAACAGCCCGGTTTCCCTCTATGCTAAAAATATAGTTGTTAAAACCTCCTTAAGGATTTGGAATCAGTTTAAACGTCATGTATATGTGAAGCATTTTAAATGTATTTGTACTATTATCATCATTAAGAGAATGAGGTTGTGCTTTGTTGTGTGACCAAGCCGACTGTTTGTTTTGTTTGTTTGTTTTTGTCTGTCTTGTGTTATGTGATCTGCACAACTGTAATGTGACACTGTCAATCACAACTGCTCTGTCATCTCTGTTTAATTTGTGTACGAAAATCAATAAACAAAGTTTATAAAAAAAAAAAAGAAAAAAAAAAAAAGAAGTGTAAAGTAGCAGTACATAGAAATACTCATAAGAAAAACAACACTTGAGTAAATGTACTTTTTTACTTTCCACCATGGTTGTAACAAAAAAACTGAATTTCTAAGTCTAAAACTCGATAATGCACTTTCTTACACTCAAAAGCACACAAAGCGATGTCTGATCCCTCAGAAACGGTATTTTTAACTTGCAGTCACATGTTGTTACCATGGATTTTCACCCTCCGTGGTGTGAAAGCCATCTTTGAGAGCAATCATTAACAGCAGAGCCTCTTTGCTGACTCAAATCCTTTGGGCTTCACCGACAGCTGGTCTCTGCCCCCCCCGTCCATGCTTCACCTTTCAGGAGAAATCAGAGCTCGTAAACATCGTTTCAGTGATGCCTGAAACAAGTTTCCATGCCACATTAATGTGTGCAGCAGCGAGAGCGAGTCTCTGGTGGAACAGCTGCTACCCTGTCTGCTGGCAGCAGCGCCGGGGTACATTTGCCATTAATTTGTCGCACCTGACAGACGACTCTGCTGGGTACCCTCCGTCTACACAACTTTGCTGCTTTGTGCCTGGGAGGGACATTTCTTGCCCTTGTGAGAATAAGCCTGAAATATGGTTAGGGAAGAGAATGGTACAAAATAAGAGCCCGGGGCCTGATTCATTTCATGTGTATCTAGGCCAGACCGCATGATGGTGGAAAGTTAGGACTGCAGGGATAAAGTCCATGGGGTAAAACCCGCAGCACCACCTTTGGATGTAACTGGGACGACTTCCCCACCTTAGCCAAGTCAGAAATAAGAGCCCATCCAGAGAGTTTGAGTCCAAGCCCAAATGGAAATGAAACCAAGTCACAAAGTCTTCCTTGAGAATAGTTGTGGAAGAAGTGCTGAGACCTATTTAGGTATAACTAGCAGCACTAAATTGTAAAAAATAACTCATTGTCATGGTTTTGGATTTATGTTGTTTTAATTTTCCACCTTTTATTTTGAAATGTTTTCCTCCTTGTGTCTTGTCCGGTCCTACTTCCTGTGTTTGCCCCCCTGTCTTTAGTTTCCCTGGTGTGTCTGATTGTCTGATTGTGTTCACCTGTTGCCCTTGTGTCTCTCCTCCCCTGCCCAGCTGTGTCTTATCCTGTGATTACCCTTCTGTGTATTTAGTCTTGTCTTCCCCCTGTGCTCCATGTCTGTTTGGCGTCTTTTCATGTCCATGCTAACTGTCGTCTCTTCGTGTCCATGTTCCCTGCCTATGCTCGTCTACGCTTGTCCTGTCTCCATGCCAGTAGACTGCTTACCAGCGATTACATATCTTGTCTCAAGCCTGATTCATGCTCCTGAAATTCTTTGTACGTTTTGTTCCTCACTTAGTGAGCGATTTTCTTTTTGCCTTTTTTGAGCCTTTTTTGTCACCTCGTTAAAGCTGGGGTAGGTAAGTTTCAGAAACCGGCTCGAGTGCACTCAAATTTGAAAGTACACAGCCGAAAAGAATCCGCCCCTTCCTTCAGACTTCCTTCCAGAGCACCTCCTCCAACACACATGAACGCGCACATGACGTCAGCAGACTGGTGAAAGTGGCCGCCTGTTGCTGGCGAGTCATTGAAGTACTGCTGCAATGCACGCCCAATGACGGCACACCCAATGACGGCACGCCCAATGACGGCACGCCCAATGAGGGCACGCCCAATGACGGCACGAGATACATTTGTGCGTGCACGAGATGGAAGTGTACTTTTTACAGTACCACGGCTTCCACAGATGAATTTTTTTTATGGATTTTTTGTCAAAGCACTTCAGATATTCATTGCTATCGGGATGTTCAGAGCATTCCATGGAATATAACAAAAAGTGTATCTCGAGCCGGTTTCTGAAACTTACCTACCGCACCTTTAAGAGTGTCGATTTTTTTTTGTATACCTATTTTGGAATACAAGTATATTACTCAAACTTTACCTCTGTCTCCTGGGTCATGCATTTGAGTCCTTATCCTTGTGTTTCCAAGTTTGTGACAAAAGTAGAATTCCTTCATTCAAAAAGGACTTAATGCTTGGCCTCCAAATAAACTTAATGGACCAAAAGTAAAAGGTACTCATTGTGCGTAATGGGCCATTTCAAAATCATATAAGCTGGTAAAAGTGCAACTTATTTGAATTACTTTATATATGCAAAGTAATATTAAAGATGTCAGATAAATGTAGTGGAGAAATAAGTACAATATTGGTATCCAAAATGTGTAGTAGAAGTATAAAGTAAAGTACAACAACTTCAAATTTGTACCCAAGTACAGCTTGAGTACATTGTCTTTGTTCCACGCCACCATTACTGAAGAGCATTGGTCATGGACTGTTATGTAATGAATACAACATTACCTTCCATCTTTATGCAGACGACTCACAGATATATTTCTCATTTGTCTCGAACACAACTGGTCAATACACAATCCATGAATACAGGTTTTCTTAATTTCTTCAGTGTAACTCCAACAGTTATCTTAGGTCTAGACCAGGGGTGCCCAATACGTCGATCGCGAAGGTAGTGTGGGTAGATCGCATGGCATTGAAACAAAAGTTAGCCTATCATCCATCCTTATTATGGCATTTGCCACTTGACTGCCGTACAGGTAAGCCAGTCTGAAATCTCATATTTTCTAACACGCAGTTCACCGCACCAGCTGCAAATCACCGGCGAGCTGATTACCTAGTTAGCCTTCCAATGTATACAATTAGACTAAAGAAAGGGTATAAGGGGTGCCTCACCTCCCCATCTGAAGCGCAAATGCGACACAATACTGTAAGTGCAAGCGCGCCACAGTTTCTCTGCCGCTTCGAGGTTCCGGTGCTCGCAGTCCAGTAGCCCCCCCCCCCCCCCCCCGCTCGCGACACACAGGGCCTCACCACACTTTGACTTGGTCATTTTAAAAGTAGCTCCCAAGCTGAAAAAGTGTGGGCACCCGTGGTCTAGACCAATCAGCCACCTCCAGTACAGAGACATGGATATTACTGATTATATTGTAGGACTAGTCATTTTCACACCAGCATATTTTCTGGCCCCTGCAGATTGAACCTGAGGTTAGTCAGCCCTTAAAGGAAGTAGTTGGATCGACATGAGTATGCTATGATTTCAGTGAGAGGCTTTGTTGCTACAGAGGAAGTACATTCCTGATGAATATGAAAAAGCAGCATGACTGACACACAGAATAATGAATTAGATGCACTTGAAGACAGCCTCGGACAAGCTGCACAAATGTAATGCTTTCATGGAGGAATGACATGTTTCACACCGGAGAGGAGGCTTCAAGGAAAAGAGCTTCTCTTAAACATGGACCATGATAACGTGTCATTTATATTCAGAACGTTTTATTCCAGTAATCGGTGGAGGAAAATGTGTGAGGAAATCAGGGTGGTGTGTATCTTTATTTGACAGTTTAATGTATCAAGATCAGAAAAGTATTCAAAGTGACATTTAAATAACATGTCTTCTCTGCCCAATGTTGTTTTATATTACATGAAGGATACAAAATGGAGAAAACCGGTAGACAATACATTTAAAAAGCTATTGTTGGACACTTGAGTCATGTGTCATTCTACCTCTAAAATGGATGGCAGTCAGTTCTAGAAAAACAAAAGAATATGTAAATAGATAATATAATAAAACTGCCTTGATGTTGTGTTTTCAAATGGCCATCACTCCAATATAAGCTGATTTAATCTTGATTTGTGTTTCCGTAGAAAACCTTTTTTTTGTGTGCAAATGTGCAAGCTGTCAGTTATTTTACAAAACAACATACATCAGATAATATCAAAACAACAACAACCAATAACCTAAGAGTCATTATTCACCATCTTGTCTCATTGAACAGATCTGGTGCAACACGGTGATATAGATGACTATCAATTGTCACTATAAGGTACCGGTATTGTGTCATCTGTCTGTGTCCAGGTGCCAGTATGGTGGAGACAGGTTGGTTTTTGTTGCATATCTTATTTCGAATCTCTTCGTGTTTTGAAAAGGGCAATTAAATTGAATCTGACTGTGATGCATTGTAGCACTTCCGGCTTATCTGTCCCCTTAACATATGCAATGATTTACCGTGGCATATATCATTACCTGGAATGACGTGAATCATATTTCAAAGTTTATATTCCTCGGCCTTAGCCTTTTCTCCGCTCGCTGACATTAAGATCCGTCTCAGCTCACTGCTAACACGCGGAGACAAACACGAAGGCCGGAAGGAGAAGACTAAACGTGAAGACGTTACAGAAGAGATACGTATGAAGATGAATGGATGCATTCTGTTATCGATGAGCTTGGCCTTCACCTCAGTAATGGAGGCAGTGGTGAGTTTGCATTTCCGAGTGTTAAACGCTTAAAAATCAATGCCATCGCCCCGTCCAGTGAAGCACTTACTGTAACTGTCTTATTGTAACATTATTATTATGCAAGGAATCCACGAGCAAACGTCAGCAGACGAAGCAAGAGCTCACGGATGCCGGACAATACCATTTGACAAAGAGCCGCAATGAATGAGCTGTGAAGGCCGGGCCTCTCCCCTGTCAACATGTGACACTTAAAACAGTAACTTGTTCTGCCCGGGGCTGTACCTCTCAAGGTATTGCATTTCCCTCTGGAACCAAGATTATTCAACTATCACCTCAAGAGAAAGCAATACCTTTTTAAAGACGGCTTAATGTCACGCCAGAAACTGCACTTTTGAGATGAAAAAAAAGAAGACTTTTGATTTGTCAGAGTGTAATAAAGATCTACCCCGAGATATGCAGCGAATAACATTTCATAGCTGTCATCGTCGTGCAGCTCATCATGCCTTAATCTTTTATGCATATTTCCTTAAAACAACATGAACAGGCCCTTCTTTGTCGGGGGAGAATGTCAACATGGCTGTTATCCCGTCAGCTCCCTCTGCCTGAAACCTTAAACCTTAAACACCTGTTCTTTTGTGCGAGCTGGCATTTTACAGCAGGGTCTCTCCGACATGCCTCTCCCCTCGCTCGTCTCCCTCCCTCTTCCCTTTTACATGTCGTCACCCCTTCTCTCCCCCCTCCCCCTCTTCTCCTTTCACTCGCCATTGTCATCTTCCCCTTCTGTCTCCCCAGCTCCTTTTACCAGATCTCCCCTCTTCCCATCTCCTCGTCTCTTTTAGACCCTTATTTTCTCTTTCAGGACCCTCTACTCGTTTCCTTACCCTCACGTGTACTAATGACTCTCACACTGATACTTGACTCACTTCTCGTCTCTCTGGATCTTCCTCATCTTCCTCTTCATTGTTATACCCTCTTTACAATTTCATTTTCTTTTTACCTCAGTCTGACACTCACACATCATCTCATGTATCTCCTCTCTTTCTCACTGTCTTCTTCTTCTTCCTTATAAAATGGGAAAACTACTTCCTTTTCAAGCTGATTTGATGAAACATTTACAGCTAGAACGCTACCCAAACATGGAAACAAGCTTTTGACTAAAGTATCTATTTTTTTTAAATTGTAAATACATTTGTGTCCATCTCATATACGGTAATGAAAAACATCCCAAGATCAGAGTATGTGGACACGAGTGTGCAGAACTATGATTACAGTAAAGTCCCTTTTGTGTAAAGTTAATAAAAAGATTGTGGTTTTTGGCACATTTGAATAAACACATTAAAGGTGGGGTCGGCAATTTTGGAGAAACCAGCTCGAGTGCGCTAGAATTTGAAAATACACAGCCGGAACAAATCTGCCACTTCCTCACAGAGCCCCCCCCCCAACACACGAACGCGCACATGACCAATGAGGGCACGAGATAAGTTTGTGCCCAGATGGAAGGCTGACAGGCAGGTAGGCCATCCAGTTACTTTAGCCGGGCCGGCTCAGATGATTGGTCGTGCTTTTTACAGCGCCACGGCTTCCACAGATGATATTTTTTTAATGTATTTTTTGTCAAAGCATTTAATATATTCATTGCTATCGGGATGTTAAGAGCATTCCATGGAATATAACAAAGTGTTTCTCGAGCCGGTTTCTCAAACTTACCTACCCCACCTTTAATATAAAATCATGTCAAGGCACTGAGGACTTTTTCTGTGTAAAACCAGACCAAAAAACATACTCTCACTTTAAGAATGCTGTGATTGCCCAGACATATTAAATGGTCTCGATGCGAGCAGATTGGAATCATTGGCAGAAAATAAATAAAAACATGTATTTATCACGTTACTGTAACATTGTCCATCAGCTTGGTGATTGTTTTTACAAGCAGCTTATTACAAACCATATTTAAGTTTAAGAGCCTTCAAGGGAACAAAGTCATAAAGACAGGAGGAAAGTATGATGTCTTGTGTGGTATTATAAAAAGCAGACATTGATTTAAGTTAATGGAAGAGTCAAACAAACGACTCATGCAACTTGAGAGCATGTCCTACATCCCATACTTACTTGAATCAAAACCAAACATATGTTCCTGAACCAGCATGTCTGTAACCCTATCCCTTACTTTAAAGTGAACAGTGATTAACAGTCACGTAAATCTTTTTCTTAAACGAACCGAGTCCTTTAAGGTGATTAGCCGTGGCATGTTTAAAGCTGCTGCCACGCTACCGTTTCACTAACGTTAAATGAAGCGGTCACATATGTCATCACTGCAAACGTCTGTTTTTTGTTGAGGTGTATTGTGTAATAGAAAGCATACAATCTGGCAACAAAACACAGCCTTCAAAGCATGCTTTCCGTTAAAAATACGTGGGTTTAATAAAGACAATGTACTTGTGTTTCCACTGTGTCCTAGGGCAGACTTGATCCAGCCTGAAACGATGTCCTCTCCCAACACAAAGCTGTGTCTTGCATCGAACTGAAACGCTCAGTACTCGTAGCCTCTAACTGAATCTCTGTATCGCAGTTGGTGATGCAAACCAAACATTTATTTCCCCTGTTTCACGTTCACGGTTTTCCAGTTCTCCAGTATTGTGAAGCAGCTACATGGACTGTTTATCCCTGAGGTTGGCTTAGTTACAGTAGATGCTATTCCTCAATGAAAACACGTCTACCCAACCTGATATATCTGTTGGAGGAGCTTTCCTCCACCATAGCAGACTCCCAGCATGTCATGAAGGTAACCTCACCTTTAAAGCTGCCATGCTGTCCACCAGTGAGTGCTCATGGTTGCTCACTGCAGCTTAAGTCTCTACCTCACATCGAAAACACATCTATCCTCACGTTTCTTTCCTTTCAATCCCTTTTCCAGCTATTCGCCGATCGTCTCTCTCCCCTTTGTGCCTCTCTCTCTCTCGCATTCACACTTTAAGTCTCCCCACTGTCCATCTCCCACACTCCAACATCTCTTCTATCCCCAGTTGTATGGAAGATGAGGTAAAAGAAAGAAAGAAACCTTTTAACCCTTCCCTCGTCTTATTTTCTTTTTTGAAAGCTAGCCTTTGTGGAGCTTGGGGAGCTGCTCCAGTGTCTGCAGCCGCAGCCGGGCTCTTTTCATCGGGAGAGGTTTGAAATCTAACTGACCCCATTCATGCACTGCCAGGCCTCTGCTTGTACGCATGCTACATAATACGAGGCAATGCAGCGACTGGGGAATGTGAGTTATTCAGGGGAGGGGGAGACAACAGTGGAAGAGCACAGAGGGAGTTACAGGGATTTAAAATGCTGAGTTTTACAAGTAGAAACCTTTTAACCTATGTTACCTTGGTTGCTGATTGGCTAATGGTTACTCAAGACAACACATCGTTATGACATCATAAAGTGGCCAAAATCTGATCAGCTCATTTTCAGACAGGTTTTTATAGAAATGGATCAAAAAGAGAGAGAATCTTTGTTCCTGAGACTTTCAGAGTCTCTTTCCACAGAGGGGACACATGTTGATGTAGAAGAGACATGAAGAAGAGGGGACACATGTTGATGTAGAAGAGACATGGAGAAGAGGGGACACATGCTGATGTAGAAGAGACATGAAGAAGAGGGGACACATGCTGATGAAGAAGAGACATGAAGAAGAGGGGACACATGTTGATGTAGAAGAGGGGACACATGTTGATGTAGAAGAGACATGAAGAAGAGGGGACACATGTTGATGTAGAAGAGACATGAAGAAGAGGGGACACATGTTGATGTAGAAGAGACATGAAGAAGAGGGGACACATGTTGATGTAGAAGAGACATGAAGAAGAGGGGACACATGTTGATGTAGAGGAGACATGGAGAAGAGGGGACACATGTTGATGTAGAAGAGACATGAAGAAGAGGGGACACATGTTGATGTAGAAGAGACGTGAAGAAGAGGGGACACATGTTGATGTAGAAGAGACATGGAGAAGAGGGGACACATGTTGATGTAGAAGAGACATGGAGAAGAGGGGACACATGTTGATGTAGAAGAGACGTGAAGAAGAGGGGACACATGTTGATGTAGAAGAGACATGAAGAAGAGGGGACACATGTTGATGTAGAAGAGACATGAAGAAGAGGGGACACATGTTGATGTAGAAGAGACATGAAGAAGAGGGGACACATGTTGATGTAGAAGAGACATGAAGAAGAGGGGACACATGTTGATGTAGAGGAGACATGGAGAAGAGGGGACACATGCTGATGAAGAAGAGACATGAAGAAGAGGGGACACATGCTGATGTAGAAGAGACATGAAGAAGTGGATTTTGCATAATAAGTGACCTTTAAGATCATCATGGGAGGTGTGTGGCGTGGTGGGTTGTGCGTAGGTGTTCGGATCAGGGGGTCACAGGTTCAAACCCCACTGCAGTCAGCATGTCGTTGTGTCCCTGAGACACTTCTTTTCGGCTTGCACTTTCCCTGTCAGTAACTCAACTAGTCCAAGAGTAGGATGTCTTAAAAGTAATTTTCTCTGGACGATTCTCTTCTCTATGAAATGTGACAGTAACTGCTATTACCAGTCATGCTTTTATTATCCTGCCATTCAAACTGAAATCCAATGCATCTCCTGAGAACTCCATTTCGTTATTTTTTGTGTGAGGCATTGTAACCATTCAGAGCAGTCTTTGATGTGAGGATGAAACCCTTATTTTCTCGCCCGTCTCTCTGTGGTTTCCAGCTTCATGTTAGTATGAGCTGATGTTATGCTGGCGGAAAGACTGCAGTGGTGGTATGAGCAAAGCGGGCGGTAATGACACTGACAAGGCAAGTCAAAAATAATGAGCTACATGGGTTGTTCCTCTATCACCTGGCAACGCTACTAACGTAATAAAGTTAATAAATTGGCCCTCTTCAGTTTCTTTTCATGAGCATGAAAACAAACCTAATAATGCATGTCTTTAATTATGAAGTCTTGCAGTTGGATTTATCTCGAGTTTGACATGTAATTATAATGGGCCCGTAATGTACTTAAAACGTTGCTAAATATACAATGTTTTTTCAACAACATGTCAACATTTTATTTTGCCTAGATTCAACCAAATGATCTATTAGCGAGATGTATGACAATGGTTACAAAGGGCAGCAAGTGTTTTGGATTGGACAGCCACTATTGACTTAATTTAGACTTAATTTAGACTCGGCCTGTACTGCCTTTGGACTTGTCTTGGACCTGGTCTTGGAATTTACTTGAACTCAATTGAGTAGGTCTTGAATACAGAACGCTTGTGATTTGATCCACATTTCTCTTTTTCAAATGTACAACAGTATGCATTATTTTTTAGCTATTAAACGTGAGTTTATTGCATCTTTCAGCCCTAGTACAGTATATGTTCTATGGACTATGCATCATATCTGAAGGCTCTCCGAACAACAGAGAGAGAAAACACTATATTCTCACATCTTCACCGCCTTAAACTATCTAAGAAAAGTCCAGAGAGATTTTCCAAAGATCCTTCTCTGTGCTGCAGAAGAAAAATGATGCTTTAACAGCAAAATGAGGGCATTTACTCGTCATTTACTCGTGTGGAATCATGATTGCAGCCAAGGCTTTATTTTTCGAAACAGCGCTTATAGCTGAACACGCACAGAGAAACAGATTTGGTCATTTTGTTTACACAGCCTGCGATCTCTGCAGACCCTAAATGACTCATTGACTGTGGGCCTGAGTGCTGAAAACAGCATGAGCGTGAGCTTGTTGTGGATTTAATTACAGTTGAATCCGATCAATCAGTCACAGAGAGTCAAGAAAAAGAAACATTCAACATGAAAATGGGGCCGATTATTACTCTAAATGTCAGAGCAATTTCTTCATCTGAATAAAAACCAGTTCTGCTGATTGTTTGGGAGCTTCTTAAACTTGAACTCCGGCACTAAAGGGCTTTACTAAAGTGTTGAAAGTGATTATGCATTATAGGCACATTCACACCGCAGTACTTTTCCCACAAAGGTTCATCAGAACCTAGTTGATGAGAACTCTTTAGTTCTCATGAACCAAGTACAGATCGCGTTCACACCGGAATAAGTCCCTGGGGAGGATTAGGTACTTCTTCTTCTGTTTTGGGTTTACTGGCAGGCCGCAAACAACTTCATGGCGTATACTGCCGCCCGAAGTCCCCAGCCTGAAGTCCCCGGAGTTGGGGACTGGCTTCAGTAGAAGCTGCTGGGACTCCAGTAAATCGCCAGAACGCCGACACCTCCTCATCTCCACCGCTCCCATGTTTTCTTTTGTGTTGCCATAACTTATGGCACATTTCCACTGCAGCGGGGTAGCCCCGTTTAAGCGTCCCTATGCGTCCTCGCTCAGGCCTCGGGCTGCCTCGCTGGCCGTCTGAGGCCGTGGCGCATTGCCATTACAGTTTAGGACCTGGGGTAGCAACGCAGTGTAGGCGGGGCTCCCGTCGAGCTCCCGCTGGATTTTATCATCCCCAATGAGATGTAGGAACGTCGTCACCTCCTCGGTCGACCACGGTGTGCTTTTCTTTGACGTTGCCATTTTTGTAGCTCCTCCGTTTACAAAAACGCTGTGTATAAAAATGCTGCAAGCTTCGCTTGCTTCTAGATATATATGCGACGCTAGGGATGATCTCGCACGCCATCTTGTGACGATTCTCTCTGACCAATCAGCAGTCGAGAGTGTTGACGTCACTAGTTCAGCCCTGGCCTGATAGAACCAGGATTTTATGGGGCCGGAAAAAGAGGGAAAAAGTACCCGCTAGCCGGTGCTACGCTATATGGAAAGGCCACCAAAAACTGGCCTGGCCGCTTGAGGACGATCAAGGACGCTTAAACGGGGCTACCCGCTGCAGTGGAAATGCGCCATTAGTCTCTCTGTGTTTGTGCGCTGGGCTAATGCTAATGCTAATAATGCTAATGCGAGGACGATAAAATGGCGGCTTCAGAAAACCTTTTGGGAGTTTACGGGGCGTGGTTTGCAATCCGCCCAGCCAATCAGACATTGGAACCTTTTTCTCCCACGAAAGTCCCTGCTCTCTAGCAGGGACGGAAAAGGGGGTAATAAAGGTTCTGGTCTCTCAGGTCTTCAGGGACTGGTCAGCTTTCTGTCCCCAGAGTCAGAACTAAACATGGAGAAGCAGGCGGTAATGACACTGACAAGGCAAGTCAAAAATAATGAGCTACATGGGTTGTTCCTCTATCACCTGGCAACGCTACTAACGTAATAAAGTTAATAAATTGGCCCTCTTCAGTTTCTTTTCATGAGCATGAAAACAAACCTAATAATGCATGTCTTTAATTATGAAGTCTTGCAGTTGGATTTATCTCGAGTTTGACATGTAATTATAATGGGCCCGTAATGTACTTAAAACGTTGCTAAATATACAATGTTTTTTCAACAACATGTCAACATTTTATTTTGCCTAGATTCAACCAAATGATCTATTAGCGACATGTATGACAATGGTTACAAAGGGCAGCAAGTGTTTTGGATTGGACAGCCACTATTGACTTAATTTAGACTTAATTTAGACTCGGCCTGTACTGCCTTTGGACTTGTCTTGGACCTGGTCTTGGAATTTACTTGAACTCAATTGAGTAGGTCTTGAATACAGAACGCTTGTGATTTGATCCACATTTCTCTTTTTCAAATGTACAACAGTATGCATTATTTTTTAGCTATTAAACGTGAGTTTATTGCATCTTTCAGCCCTAGTACAGTATATGTTCTATGGACTATGCATCATATCTGAAGGCTCTCCGAACAACAGAGAGAGAAAACACTATATTCTCACATCTTCACCGCCTTAAACTATCTAAGAAAAGTCCAGAGAGATTTTCCAAAGATCCTTCTCTGTGCTGCAGAAGAAAAATGATGCTTTAACAGCAAAATGAGGGCATTTACTCGTCATTTACTCGTGTGGAATCATGATTGCAGCCAAGGCTTTATTTTTCGAAACAGCGCTTATAGCTGAACACGCACAGAGAAACAGATTTGGTCATTTTGTTTACACAGCCTGCGATCTCTGCAGACCCTAAATGACTCATTGACTGTGGGCCTGAGTGCTGAAAACAGCATGAGCGTGAGCTTGTTGTGGATTTAATTACAGTTGAATCCGATCAATCAGTCACAGAGAGTCAAGAAAAAGAAACATTCAACATGAAAATGGGGCCGATTATTACTCTAAATGTCAGAGCAATTTCTTCATCTGAATAAAAACCAGTTCTGCTGATTGTTTGGGAGCTTCTTAAACTTGAACTCCGGCACTAAAGGGCTTTACTAAAGTGTTGAAAGTGATTATGCATTATAGGCACATTCACACCGCAGTACTTTTCCCACAAAGGTTCATCAGAACCTAGTTGATGAGAACTCTTTAGTTCTCATGAACCAAGTACAGATCGCGTTCACACCGGAATAAGTCCCTGGGGAGGATTAGGTACTTCTTCTTCTGTTTTGGGTTTACTGGCAGGCCGCAAACAACTTCATGGCGTATACTGCCGCCCGAAGTCCCCAGCCTGAAGTCCCCGGAGTTGGGGACTGGCTTCAGTAGAAGCTGCTGGGACTCCAGTAAATCGCCAGAACGCCGACACCTCCTCATCTCCACCGCTCCCATGTTTTCTTTTGTGTTGCCATAACTTATGGCACATTTCCACTGCAGCGGGGTAGCCCCGTTTAAGCGTCCCTATGCGTCCTCGCTCAGGCCTCGGGCTGCCTCGCTGGCCGTCTGAGGCCGTGGCGCATTGCCATTACAGTTTAGGACCTGGGGTAGCAACGCAGTGTAGGCGGGGCTCCCGTCGAGCTCCCGCTGGATTTTATCATCCCCAATTAGATGTAGGAACGTCGTCACCTCCTCGGTCGACCACGGTGTGCTTTTCTTTGACGTTGCCATTTTTGTAGCTCCTCCGTTTACAAAAACGCTGTGTATAAAAATGCTGCAAGCTTCGCTTGCTTCTAGATATATATGCGACGCTAGGGATGATCTCGCACGCCATCTTGTGACGATTCTCTCTGACCAATCAGCAGTCGAGAGTGTTGACGTCACTAGTTCAGCCCTGGCCTGATAGAACCAGGATTTTATGGGGCCGGAAAAAGAGGGAAAAAGTACCCGCTAGCCGGTGCTACGCTATATGGAAAGGCCACCAAAAACTGGCCTGGCCGCTTGAGGACGATCAAGGACGCTTAAACGGGGCTACCCGCTGCAGTGGAAATGCGCCATTAGTCTCTCTGTGTTTGTGCGCTGGGCTAATGCTAATGCTAATAATGCTAATGCGAGGACGATAAAATGGCGGCTTCAGAAAACCTTTTGGGAGTTTACGGGGCGTGGTTTGCAATCCGCCCAGCCAATCAGACATTGGAACCTTTTTCTCCCACGAAAGTCCCTGCTCTCTAGCAGGGACGGAAAAGGGGGTAAAAAAGGTTCTGGTCTCTCAGGTCTTCAGGGACTGGTCAGCTTTCTGTCCCCAGAGTCAGAACTAAACATGGAGAAGCAGCGTTCAGTTATTATGCTCCAAATATCTGGAACAAACTCCCAGAAACCTGCCGGTCCACTGCAACTCTGACTACTTTTAAATCCAGGCTGAAGACTTATCTTTTTGTCGCTGCTTTTAATTGAAACTGAGCTGTTGTGTTCATCAGTAAAGTGGAACCTCTGTGTGAACTATTAATATCTTAGACTGCACTGTAACTTTTTATTCATGTATTTTTTCTTTTAATGTTTCTTTTATTATCTTTTCTTTTTAATGACTGTTTTTAAATGCCTTTGTCTGAATGTCTTTCATTTTTGTAAAGCACCTTGAATTGCCTTGTGTTGAAAGGTGCTATATAAATAAACTTGCCTTGCCTTGCCTTGATGAACTCATTTTAGTTCCGGCTGTTTTTGGTGTGAACGCGACATTTCGGAACTATATCAGAACTAAAGTGGGAAAAATACTGCGGTGTGAACGCGGCTAATGAAAATTCATTATATTTAGCTACAACAACTTCCTCCAAACTATTACTGTGGCCTGAATATTATACTAAGAGACGACCTTTAAAAACTTGCTGCATGTATCCCTGTAGGTCTGGCATATGCAATAAGTTCACAGTTATAGAAGAAAATATCCTTTTTCTGCTTCCCTCTATAGTCCTACCCTCCACCTCATGCAGCTAAACATGAGTATTGTCATCATGTTTGTTTCTGTTTTTGTCTCCATTTCAGTTGACTGAGCACACACTTCCTTTCAGCAGCACTGCTTTATGCTTACAAGGTTACACATTCACAACTTAGACCCCATTTACACGCAAACACAAACGCATACGAAACACAAACATACAAAATACGATATCAAAAAAGTATTTCGTTCACACGAGACCGCTCGAAAGCGCTGGAGACGCTGTAGTACATATGACGGGCCTGTAAGTGGCGCTGTACTTACGCACGAGACTGCTCGAAAGCGCTGGAGACGCTGTAGTACATATGACGGGCCTGTAAGTGGCGCTGTACTTACGCACGAGACTGCTCGAAAGCGCTGGAGACGCTGTCGTACATATGCCAGGGCACCACAAAATACACCAAAAGCAGCGAAGAAGACCCCCGAGCATGGTTGCAATGGTTGCCGTTCTGTTTTATTCTGTTCTGTTTATGCCCCGCGGTGGATTTAGCAACATGTAGTTCATGTAGTTCTCCCTGTCCACTTGTTGCTGATGGTTGTGGTAGAGGAGCTGTAGATTGTGCACTAACATCTGTAGCATGGTCAGTGACAGTAGCTACTGACCATGCTACAGCAGTGAGCAGCAGAGGTGGGGAGAGGCGGGGCTATGGCTTCATCGTTATCAGGAAAATGATCGTATAGGACATACACACGGAGCCATTTCGCCCCCCCCGTTCCGTTTGCAGATCTACCCACCTTGGGACCCGTTATCGTTTGCGGGGTCCGTTTCTGCGTTTCCATTACGGCCTCGTGTGAACGAACCGGCATTGCGAAAGAGAAAAGTAACGGATACAACCGTTTGCGTTCTCGTGTAAACAGCACCTTAATGATAGGGTACAAATCTTCACTGGAGAAAATGCAGATCCTTCACATGATGAGGTGCTCATCTTCACACTCAACTTAGCATTTCAGCAGAGTACTAATAACGACTAGGATGCATTTAACTATGAGAAACTATTGTGATTGGGACCTTAACATTTTGTAGAAAACCTTTTTTTGTGAGTGAAATATAATTATGGCAGGTTCACTTCGGGTTTAGCTGTTTTTATATTTCATTTAATGAATGTTTTGTAATATTACTTTCACCTTAATTGCCTGGAATCAAATGTTTTAGATCACACAAAGCCTGTGTCGAAGGTAGAGCCGCAATTATAAGTCGACTAATGGATCATTCGATATACTGTATGATGTTTCGCTCCTATGTTATCTTTGGGTTTCGGACTGTTAAAACAATACATTAGAATATATAACTTAGGAGGGAACTGGGATGGACATTTTCCACTACTTTTTTGCATTAATCTATACGATTAATTGAAGATGAATTGATAATGAGAGTAAATGCAGCCCTAGATGACAACACGTTTTCTCCCATTTGTGATGTTTAAGTCTTTTGTGTTTCTCGTGAGGACAATACAGTGAATTTCCTTTCATCCTGCCTCTAGAGACCATTATAGAAACTGCAGTCGCTATTTTAAAGCGTTGCTGTTTAGTGTGATCACATACTTTGTTGCAGCAGCAACTGCAGTGTTGAATCCCATCTGGATAAACAAGAGCATCCTGAATTAACCTTCACACGAATCACATGCCTGTCCCTGGTGTGCAGGACTCACAGAGTGTGTCGGAGTCAACACTGAAAGGATGATTTGAAGGACAGAGCTTCTCAGAATTGACTGTTACACTATTATCATCTGCTCTCTGGCTGTACTGCAATATAAGCTTTTATTATGTTGAGACCAAAAGACATGAAAGAGGCTAGTCTGCTAAGGTGAGAACAATAGAGTGCCACAGTGACGCGTCCTAAAACCCGGACGTAAGTTAGCATTTTACAACTTCCGGTTCCTTCGACAAAAAAGCAATGCAATTTCTCCATAGGATTTAGGAAAATAGCTGGAAATAAGGTCTGTCGTTGACACATATTTAAGAGACGGATCACGTTTTGTCTCTTCAATGTGTATGTCAACCACAGACCTTATTTCCAGCTATTTTCCTAAATCCTATGGAGAAATTGCAATGCTTTTTGGCGAAGGAACCGGAAGTGGTAAAATGCTAACTTACTTCCGGGTTTTAGGACGCGTCACTGTGGCACTCTATAGGGGGAACATTTTGAAAGTACCCACAAGCCATATTCTATATTGTTGAGTATGAACCAATCTCTCCTATGGCTAACATTCATCGGACTCCAATAATGACAAGTGTTCATGAAAGACAAGTAGACACATCCGAAGAAACTTCACAAATTACTCAAGCTTTGTTGATGTGTCAAGCTAAAAATAATTCATCAGTAAGAAATCTTAAAATGTATTTATCGTTTATAAAAAGTAATATTCATTTTGTTCTTTGCTTCTAAATGAGAGGATTTTTATAGAATCATGATATCATTTGAGATGTTGCTTTTCAAAACACTACATTTAACACCTAAATATGTACATGTTTATGTCATGTGTTAATATTTGAATGTATCTTATTGTTTACCTAGTATGTATTATTTGAATTTTCTGTGGAACTGCAGGATGGAGCAGAGATATTCATTACAGGGACAATAAAGTATGTCATATCATACATTTGTAGACACCACTTTAAACTGTGGGCATTTGTGTCATTTTATGGATGAAATATTAATCAATGAATCAAAAACAATGGCTTCGATAATTACTCGTTGCCATTCTGACTTTTTTATGCGCATCATTTTCAATACAGCAAGAGTCGTTTTGTTTATGAACAAAGTATATTGTCTCTCACACAGCGAGGCCACACTGAGTAGATGTGCAAAATGTGCTTGTGTCAATACAGACGAGCCAAATGGTCTGTGTGTTTAGACTCTTCAATGGGACGGCACTGGGGCTTTGGTGGGTTATAATGGGAACACCAGTGTGTGAAATATGTTATGCAAAGGAAGCAGGCGAGTGGTGTAGCAAAGGGCCACCGTTTGGCACTAAGTCCAGAGAGTCAGCAATAAAAAGATCGCTAAAGTAAACAAGCTGCTGACAGTTTTTGGCAGCCGCACCACGAGCAAGAAGCGCCTTCCAAAGCTGGCCGAGTGTGTCCTCAAACACACCTCGCTCTGCAGGCAGGAGGGAGAGATTCCTATTCATTGTTTGGAGCTTTACTTTAAATATGCACATATCATCATTTACAGCATGTGTGTGTGTCGCTAAAGGACAGTGATGTAGGTCATTTCCCCTTGAAGAAAAAAATAGCTTTGGATCTGGATCTTCTATATTTTATCAAAGATTTGACATGAGTAATAATCTTACAGTAGATGAAACATTTCAGCAGAATTGACATGAGGTGTTACATTATTTATATTAAAAAGTATAGATAATATCACATGCGATTGAGATGTAAAACAGAACCTCCTTTTGTGAAACATATTTTGTAATCCACAAAGTTATGTCTCTGTATTCATTCAGTCTGTTCTGATTTGTTAGCTGGCTGGCTCTGTTGTGATTGGTCAACTGCTTAGATATGTCCCGCCCCTTAGCCTATCAATGTGTTAGAGAGCTAGCCAATAGGAGTGCGTGTGTGACAAAGTGATGTCACTATGTTAAGGAAGTAATCAAAGGAGTCCAATGGAGGCGTTTCATGCAGGGGAACACAGGGATTTTAGCCTTTGCAGACCATTTACATGCACACAAACATATACAACACTACAGGAAAGGGAAAACCCCCAAAAATGGCCCCTTTAAGTTTGAAAGTTGAACATAAATGGATTAAACATTATAACAAAACAACATCTGCCATGCATTCCTATTTTCTATAATCGAAAGTCACGTTGAGTGGGAGTTCTGGGGTTGAGTTTTGATGTAAATTATTATCCTCGGAGCCCATTAATTTTGCTGGCCTTGGTTCCTTTTCAATTCTCATACACAAATGTCAAAAGAAGTCATTGCTTCTGACAGCTGAAATATTAACAGCAAGTGGTGTGGAAGTTGCAAATTATGAATAAAACATAACGTGTCGTGTTTGACAATTCTATCATGGCAAATAAAACCGTGGGCGTGCTGGGCTTCATCCAACTGACAGCATTAATTGAAATGGCAACGTAATTAAAAATCCTATTAATCATGCAGCCCTAATGGACAGAAAACTGTAAAAACTGAGGATTGACCTTCAAAATGGAATTCGTTCTACGCTCAAACGTAAAAAAAACAAATAATATATATAAATATTTCTGGCCTTTCAAATTAATTGGAGAGTTATATTATTTATCCCCGGAGACAAACACGCAAACATTAATTTGGGGTTGAATGGTTTGCGGCCTGGCTGCCAGTTTAATTAAAACCAGTCGTTTAAGGATTAGGACATTAATGTCATAAACTGCATGTGAAATGATCCAAATGAATGCAAAAGGATAAATATTGAAATTAATTGAGGAAAATCCTAAAGTTAGCCAAAAAGAACGAACACAATTTGCCAGAAATTGCTTTCGTGGAAGTGTAATGTCATCGGTAATGCTTAAAGTAAAAAAAACAACACACTTTTTAATATTTTATACACATAATTGCATTTTCATAATAAATCTAGTCATGCATCACTGAAAACTGCACCTTTAAACCTCCGTGCCTTTAAAAACTAATAAGAGGATTAGCGTTTTATCCCCTCCAGCAGGAACACAGGTAGCGTGTTGATCCATTTAATCGATCCCTAGTCGTGTGGGAATAAGTCTAATCCCGTCTTTTCCCCCTGACATCGACCTCTGGGCCCAGCGATGATCCTGTTTCCAGGATGAGCCTGACTCACAAACCAATGGAGCTCAGCACACATCCCGGGAAAAACTCATCCGGACACATTCAGCCACAATAGCGTCACGCTCGGATTGGCTCTGTGAGCACTGTCATGGCCTTTTGAGCACGAAGAGAGGTTTTGGATGGCAAAGGCTGTGAAATAACAAGGGGAGGGGGGTTGACACTCTGTGGTGTGTTGACTGTCTGTCTTCAACTCTAAAATGCTGCATGCGAAAAGCAGCTGCACTCAACAATACTACTAATGAAAACTTCAATAAAAGATAAAAGGGGACGATATTTGTCATCACTTTACGGATCTTGACACGGATTTGCGTGGCTCACTGCTTGGTGATTGCTCCATTGTCTGCTTGATTCTGCAGATTGGTAGCCAATAGTGGAATCTGGAGGCTAAGTCGTTGTTCACGTCTGCTTAACTCAAGAATCATCCCTTTTATGTCAAAATAGCAGGACGCCCTCTTTTCCAGCAGACACTTCAGAAAAGCAAACAATCGGGTCCAGGAATAGCAGCGGTATTGTTGCGTCCCCAGTTTCTCATAAGGGCCCTCCATTCCTCCTGCCCTCCTCCCAGAGTTTCAATCCAGGCCTGAATGAGGCCCGAACAAAGAGGAACTGTCAGTGGTCTGCTAGACGGGGTGGATTAAGCAGAAATGAAGACCTGTCGCAGACTTCAGCCAAATAGACTCCCTGTATCCAAGCGGCAGTGGCAAGGAGCCACATTTCTTTCACGACAGCCCTTTAATGAGCTCTAATTAAATATCTGAGGGCTCAGCAATTGTCCAGGGGTAAGAGTTGGATGGCTGGCCACCAGAAAAATAAGAAACGGGAGGAATAAACTCCCATGGGATAACCTGCTATGACCACCCTGTTTTTAATGAACAGATAGGATTATCTACTGTGATGCTTATTATAGAGAAAACCAAACTGGTGGAAAGAAAGGTTGGATAAAGTTCACAAGAAACATGATCTACATATTTTTATGTGTTATAAAGAGCACTACGAATTGCCTTGTTGTTCATGGGTGCTACAAATAGACTTGCCTTAACAAAGTCTATGGTAATTCATCCAACAGTTGTCCAGACAATTCGTTTTGAACTTCAAATGTCAACATGCCTTTAAAGCAAGAGGAAAAGTCAGGTGATCCCCGGAGTCTTTAGGACTCTGGGAACAATGAACGTCTGTACCAGGGTTTGTGCCGATTCATCCAGTAGATGTGGGATTCTTCCAATATGTTATTTGTGCAAAATATGGAGGCAATCCATTCTATAGTTGATATATTAGTTGAGATTTTTCTCTACAAACTAAAATGTCAACTTTATGTTGAGCCCTAAAGAAGCAGACAGTAATCGTCCAGATAGTGGTGTAGGATTCACTGTGAATGTCGTTAAAAACCAAGAACCATGAACATTTCATCGCTATCAATCAAACAGTTGTTGAGTATTTTGTGTCTGGACTAAAGTGGTGAGCAAACCAACCCAATAGCCGTTTCCCAGCCATGTGACTACGATGACTAACAACCTAAACCAACATCTCGCTTTTTGTTCTCTAAAAGTCTACTGTTTTAAACATTGTTTGGCTGACCCCATTGCTCAAAGTGACTTCTAAAAGGTGCTTGTAAACTAGATGTGATTAGAAATAAGAAGTGCATCCCTCCTTTAAACATGAGATGTAAGCAAGTAGGCTATGGGTCGTGTTTTCAGTCAGTAGTATCAGTTTTTTTGTTGTGGAACATTCTGTTGCTAATAGTTACCACTTTAGGCAAAGTTCCAACAGCAATTTAACTGACATTGTTACAACCACCATTTTGTCAGATCTGTGAGTAAGCAAATATGTTCTTATTTACCCCTTATGCTTATTAAAGCCCCAGGAGCTTTTTTGTAGGTGTTATACACTTTTGCTTTGTTTGTTTTTTCCTTGTTGATCAGTTCGTATTTGTATTTTCTGTGATCAGTTCACGGTCACTGTGCTAGCAGTATGCTAGCTACCTGAGGCTAATGTGTTGCTAACATTCTGACTAACTGTACATTCAGTGCTCGGCTAACTTGTGTATTTACTAATTTTACTTTTTTGCCATTACTTATTGTGCTGTATGAGGATTTTCACTGGGGTTAAGTTATTGCTGATATGAGCGACCATGTTACTAGATAACCAACCTGTCAATGTAATTAATGTAATTTAATCGATTTTAAGAAGAGTTTCACATTCGCTAACCTCCTGCACACAAGGAACACAAGTCAATATGATGAATACATTATATAAAAATATCTTGACTGTTACTGAAACCACAGAGGAAAAAGCCCAGGTCAAAGCAGGTGATGTGCTGTAACTCATCATACTCAATTTAGTTAAGTGTTAGCACCTGACGTAAGGTGTGAAACTGGAAACTAGTGTGGTTAGGCATGCATGCAGTTTCCCCTAAACTAATTTTGCTCATAAAACCCTGGGAAAGATCGAGTTGTCCATCTTGTACTCGAAGAATAACGGGAAAACAAAAACAGGTTAAATGTCTATTATTCTGTAACGCTGAAAAACTTCCTGAGGATCTGCATTACAGGCATGGGGCGGACTGGCCATTGGGAATACCGGTCGGACAATTCACTACCCCCCCCCCTCCCGTTGACAATTGACTAGCGGTACCGAGTTGGGCCGGTCCAGTTTCCCGGGCTGATTTTTAGTCCCAGTCCGCCCCTGAGTAAATGTGAAGGCCATACGAACGCCTTGCTCTGCAGCTTACGATTCATCATTTTGTGTCACATTCCTGTGCATGATCCGTGTGAACACGAGGGCCATCCCTTCCACCTGGCCGTCTTTTATTCATGGCTTCCTCTCTCTGCACCATTGAGCGGCAAAGGTACCTCTGCTCCAGGAGGACGTGTAGCCTGTGGTACACTTACAAAGGAGGTGATCAAGTATTATCTGTAGTCTTCAAACATATAGTTCAAACTGCTGGAAGAAACGGACTACATCAAGCCAGAGAATAGTAAATAGCACTGGCATAAAGCTCCATAATAATAATAATAATAATAATACATTCGATTTATAAAGTGCTTTTCCTGGTGCTCAAAGCGCTTACAAGCAAGTAAAACAAAAATAACGTCAACAGTGCTAAGCTAGGTGGAATAAGGGCGAGGGGTTAGTGGATTAGGAGTTGAGTGAAAAGGTGAGTTTTGAGGGATTGTTTGAATGATGTGAGAGTGTTGGCAGATCTGATGTGTATGTCTGACTCAAGACTCAAAGACAACCAGTAGTGTTGGTATAAGCACGTTTGCAGGACATACAGTCAACCAAGACTATCATACACATTAAACAGCTTTAAGTCTGTATGTAGATCAGTTATTCTCAACACATGCCTGTTTTATAGCTAACATCCAAACTTAAATGCCAAGGACAAGACTCTGGTCAAGAGATAAGAAAAACTAATAGCATGGACCATGTTTTCATGACCATTCATTGCCTTGGAAGCTAACTACTTAGCACAATAAAGGCTATTTTAACCAGGTTATAGTTTGTCATATTCGATATCAAAAGGCTTTACGTTTTGATACCAACTATTTTCCAGATATTAATGTGGCAACTAAGCAAACGTTCAATAATGTGGCTCTAGAGGGAACTTTCTAAAGTTTGAGGAAATGAATATATTGCCATCATACAGATTGTCTTTTGGGCTAGACTGCAACTTAAATGAAATGGTGAGTGGACATCTTGATCAAAATGCGTTATGGTAAGTAAGGAATCTAGTTATTGACCCATAAAAGTCAGGATATATGTTGGTGTGTGATGCATTGATTTTGACCGTTCCTTTTGAAATCTCGTTTGAGGTTTTGGCTCCATTATTACTTTAAAAAAACACCTGTCAAAAGAGACCCTTTCACTAACTGGCAGCTTGAAAGAACACTCTATGTAAAACTGGAACTGCAAACCTTTTTTCGACGAGCCATAATATTGCCTTCTCCTTCGATTACAATTTTCCTTTTCCACAGAGTTGCAATCTAAAACCACTTAACCGCACAAAAGTTCTCTCGGTCGGTCCAGCCACTGAGGTGAATCAGCCAATGAGATTATTTCTGCTTGAGCAGCCGAGAAATGCTCCGGATTCTGAACCTCACCGAATAAGCATTGGGCAAAGATAATGTGTTTAGAAATGCTGCCTTCTCCTGGCTCTTCAAGTGCTTGTATAACGGCACTTACATTCCTTTTAAGGTTGAAATAGACTTGTTTATGGAATGTTTCAAGTCCTCCAGATGATACTTGGAGGAGGGAGGCATAATGTCATGAGAGGAAGAAATAAGGATACAAAGAGAAAGAGAAAGAGACGCCTGCACAACTTGTCTGCACTGAGGATCTGGCTCATGACTTAAACATTCTGGGGGATGAAATATGCCCACACTGCAGGGATTCTTTCCGCAGCAAAACCTGCAGCTTCAGCAGTGTGAGAGGCATGAATCAATGGAGTATTGTATCAGTGTGTTGTGATCATATTGCTCTGCCTCATGGTCGCTATAAAGCCGCTGTGATCACACTGTGGAGTTATGGAGAACGTTGTAAAACAATACCTTTGCATCCCAGAGAAACAGCATAGTAGTGGGGTATAATGAGGCACTGTAATATGCCGTGTAATGAAAAAACCTCAGTAGGTATCTCCACGACAGAAGGAGTCTTTTTATGGCATCTCCTAAAGTAAAGCTTGGGGTCGTACAGGGTGTCCTCAGAATAAAAATAATGCACTATAATACCTATCAAAGCCACTTCATTCAGAGTCAGGACAGGTGTTATCGGATCAGATATATAAAAAGGGTCAAACACGAGGCTGCTGTTTGTGTCCCTTGTGAAACCAGAGAAGTTACGTGACTTTCAGAGTTAAAGTGTAACGCCCCTTCCGAAGTTATATCAACCAGAAGCAAGATATTTTTCTAAATCTTAATAGTTTTGTAGGCCTTAAACGTTTCTAAACTTCAGGGGCGTTGGCAGGGGCACTGGTTACTAGTGTTGCCGGACTTTTATGTAACTAAAAACAAAAGATATTTGTCTAGGGGACCTCTCATGTCCTATACTCTACTGGTTTACCTATCCCTCTCTGCTGTAAATAAAACATCAAGGTAAATACTTTCAAAAGCGTCAAAAAGAACCTCAAACACTGATATACTGTATAACATTAAACACATACAACATTGTTTACCCCTCAGGATATACATGACTCAAAGGTCCTTCAGTACACCAAAGGGGGCCTGAGTTTTTTATATTTCCTTTCTTGTGACTCAAGATATCTAAACATTCTGCTAAACATTCAGAGCTGGAACCAGACGTAGGAAACACTCGTGTACATACATTCTCCACAACATGTTCAATCAAAGACAAAGTATAGGTCGCCAAAACAGCTCCTTATTAAAACCATCCTTCAAAAACCCAATTCCCTTAATTGTCGTTTTGAGGATGATGTTGTATACGACAAATATTCGCTTCACCTCCAATTCACTTCAATTGACGACTGCACAAAGACACATTTACTGCTTTCCCTGCTTTCATGCACTCTAGCAGACTCCAGGGTCGGAGTTTCGAATGGAGAACCTACAAATAAATATAAATGAAATCTAAACATTAATATAAAAAAGAGCTCTGAGCTATCTTTAAATGCCCTCTCCGTGCAGTTACAGCGGCAAGGAAATAAACCATATCTAATGAATTCTGGAGAGATGGGGAGCTGTGTGTTATCCTCAGCTGTTATTGCCATAAGAGCCGCAGTAAGGCCGCCAGAGGCTGACTGCCACACTTTACATTAAAATAAATACGAAACAGCAGGGTCGAGCAGTAAGAGACTGCTCGTGTGCCTCAGGGTATAAAAAACATCAGCATGTGTCCTTTATTTCAAGAACAAAATGCCTTTTTTTCTCTAAGAAACATGATTTGAATATAAATCAACATTTCATGGCACCAGTAATGGACACAAAAAACAAAGGTATTTATTTTTTACCCAGCCATTTCAAAAGCTCATGATTACTATGACTTCATGTTCAGCAATCAACCCTGACCTTCCTCCCTCATCAGTGGAAATGCTCAAGAAGGTTTAGATGTGGTTTTAAAAAAAGATTTTTCCTTTGATTGTACCTCAAGTAGGCTTGCCCCTTAATGACCATGGATTGTCCGGTTTACCCTTCTGTGAATAAGTGAGGTGGAAATCTGTACTGTACTGTAACAAGTCAGAGGGTCCATCGCGGCTGTTGCTAACCCTCGACAAAAAAACTGGAATGCAGTGAAGGTCAGATTCCATTAGAGAAGTGTTATACAACCCGGGGTGGGCGGGAGGGCACAGAGGAGGGCTTTCACTCGCTTGCCTTGCTGACTTCAGAAGCACCACAAATTCCTCAAGGGTATTTATCTGTAGCCAGGTGATTTCCAGTCCTGGACATCGTCAGATTGAGTCACAAGGGGAAGGGGAGGGATGTAGGAAAGAAAAGGACCCAGGTCCCCAGGTCATTTACTGTACCGGCGGGGTCAGCTTCAGACTATGTCAAGAAGAATAAGAAAGAAAAAGGATAAGTGTACCTGCATCAAGATGATCTGGAGTCTTTGGCACATTCTCAGCATGTGGGTAAAGAAAGGACAGGAAAAGGAAGGGAAGGGAAGAAAAGGAAATAAGGACATCGAGAGGATTAAAGGGAATGCACAGGTGTTCTTGTTTTCTGGATGAACCATTAAAGGGGAAGCAATTTAAATATTCTTACAACCCGTTTACCTGCTTCAGGTGAAGAGAAGGAGAAGAGAGAAAGGGAAAGGAACAGAAAGGAATTGCGAGGAAAGGAAAGGAAAGGAAGGAACATTGGTAGGAGGAGAACGTTTATTTTTCAAAGGGTTCACCAGGTTTAGCCATCTTCTGAGTAGGGAAGTAGAGGATGGAGGAAAGGAGAGGTAGAGCTCAGGAAGGAGAATAAAGACTAGTCCATGTCAGGAAAGGAAGAATGCAGTTGAGAAAAGGAAGTATACTCTCAAGTGATACTTCTTTTGATCATGTCATGTCATGATCATACACAGTGATGTGTGGCAATTCTCAGGAGGAGGAGAAGGAAATGAGGAATGCAGAGAGGAAATCATAGGTTACTGTTTAGTGTCTATATCCAGGTGACTTACAGATGAACCTTTTCAGATTGAGCTGAGAGCGAAAGGAAACAAAGGGAAGGAAAAGAGGAGAAGGTACGGCAAGGAAACGTGTTTTTGAATCAGTCAAACGAAATGAAAGAAAGACGTAAGAAAAGGGAAAGGAAAGGTTACTGTTAGAGTATTTGTTCAAAGATGAGATACATGTGAGCCAAGAAGGAAAGGGAAGGTTAGGGCAGATTGTGTCATACTCAGGGCCGGCCCTGACCAATTTGCTGCCCATAGGCAAGAGTTTAGCTTGCCCCCACGCGGCCGCTTGCATCACAGTACATTCCAATGTTAAAAACACACAGGCGCTGTATATGTTTTTTGGGAGTTTGATTTATTTAAAATTAACACAAATACAAAATTAAAACCTATAATTTTACACTAGAACCATTATTTCCAAAAAAATAACTATTTCACATAAACCTCTGGTTTTTACTGGGGCTGGGGCAGTTCAACTTAGCTCATTTTGGGAGGGGGGGTGCGTCATAGTGTATGGGCGCTGTACGCAGTATAGGCGTAGTTCTGTTAGTATAATATAATAAGATGTACTTTTTGAGCCAAAATCGGGAAATTGTTTTGTTATGAAATTTAAATAAAACGTTTTTTTTTCTTTTAAATATATATTTTTTCTTTCCCCCATGGGTTGATGCGCCCTTAGCATCAATGCGAAATTAGTAGGAGATACAATTATTAGAGAGGAAAGTAATACAGAAAAATAAAAAGGTTACTGTTTAATATGTGAATAGGTGAGTTATGGGAGAAACCATCCTCACATTGAACCTAGAAGTAAAGGAAACAAAGGGAACGAAAAGAGGGGAAAGGTATAGAAGGGAAAGTGTTTTAAGGTTTTGTCATCCATGGATTTAAGGAAAGGGAATGGGCATTTTTCTGCAATACAGTATACGCCCAAAAACCATAATGCCTTTTAACTCAATCATACGCCGTCAACCCAACCCCCACTGCACAAAACACTCTCTCTCTCACTCTCACTCTCTATATCACGCATGTGTGCCGTCCTTGTGACAGCGGATACAATGCTATCTCTGAAGCCTAATCCACAGCAGCATGGGGATACTGGAAGGCTCATGACACAAATTGGACATTTCAACACGGTGTGCAGGAGTGCAAGGACCAGACTTACCCTATCAGAAATCTAAATGACATGTCCTTTTGTGCCAATTCCAGTGTACGCTGTAGGAAATGGAACAGGGGGATTGTGGGAGACATCTATTTTATGTTCTAAACCCTTCAATAAAACTCTCTCTCCTTTTATCCCCAGCACCAGCACCTCCGTGATAACAAAGGAGGTTCTCTGTCTGTGGAGCCCACTGTGCCTCCAGTTTGATGCATTGAGACATTAGCATTTAGATAACCCCTCTGAATATGGGACGGGAGGGAATTGAAAACAGGAACGGAATAAATACAGGGAATAATCAGTAGTTACATTTGGAATTAACATAGGTTTATATTCCATCCTTAAAAAAAGAAAAGGCCGGTAACAACAACTGAAACAGCTGGTTTGTTTTGCTCGCTGAAGGAGGGAAACGGGTACAAAAGAGGGTGTGTTATAGGATAGCTGTGGCGAAATTGACTGATGCAGTGATTTCAGTTTCACTTTAATCAAATCACAGATGTTTTGCATCTGTATATTCTAAAAAAAACATCCCTGTCTCCTAAAATGAAGTTATTATATCATTTTCTTAGTAATGGTACCCAGAATTCTAATCAACATAATGTATCTGCAAATTGTCATCGCTTTTCATCAGTTTTTTTTCTTTAGTTTCCATTTTCAACATGGTCAAAATGCTTTTTTGCTTTCAATAGGAAAGCAGTGGCAAACCGTCAGGGCCTTCAAGGTATTCAGAGAATCACCTGGAACACTCAGATAAAACAAACAAAAAAGCAGCGGCGGCGGCGGGGTGTGTGTGTCTACAGAAGGTCCAGTTGTGATAGACACGGTTCGCCACTGAAAGTGAGAAGAGATGACTGATACAGGCTGATTAAAGGTCACCTATCGTGCTATGTTTAGGCAATAGCATAGGCCTCAGATATATACAAATATATAAAAAACATGTCTACGAAGTGTTTTGCTCAAAATACCAAACAGATCACCCATTCTAGCCATGCCTCATATCCCTCTATTTCACTTCCTGTTTCAAAAGTGCTGATTTGGGGTATATAGCTTTAAAAAAAAAAATTGATAAGAAAAAGGAGGGGTCTGAGCTCATGCGGGACCCGGCAGCTACCGTCTAAACTAAATGCTGCCGTGATGAAACGCCATATCATGGATTATCAAGGATTCTCTCTGAAACAGTCTGGAGCTCAAAGGCTTTCTCTCTTGCCGGTTATACCACAAGGTGAGTTCCTTTTTACTTCCTGCTTCTTCACACACATGCTCTCCAGTTCAGGTTAGCTCTGAGTGTTAGCGATGCTAATGTAAACACCGACCATACTACGTCCAAAACAGTCGGGCATTGTTTCTGATAGCAACGTTTCTGATTGGGCCGTGGGTCCACATTTCAGATATTACGTCATATCGGACGCAAATCTGGATCAGCTCCGTTGTAGCCCCGTTTTTAGAGATTTGGGTACGGAGGAAAAGAGAGAGGGGTTTATTTTCTGACGCTGCGTGAGTTCCCGACACACCGGGGACACATTTGTATGTATAAAAGACATACAAAAGTGCATTTTAGGTCCTCTTTAAATATGATGCTACAGCAACGAGGGAGTTAGCAAAGACTGTTAGCAGAAGGAAGTAGATGCCTTTGTCCAAAATGTCTAAATGATATGCCCACTAACTCACTTACTTATGGTATATCTTGCTGTTTAGTCCAATTATCATGTTACTGTGTTCTTACTTTGATCACATAATTAACAATGGGCGACCGGGCCAAGAACACCGCTAATACCACTTACGCACATTGACAAGCACCAACCGCTGCAGTTTGTTTTTCATTATAATCATACGATTCTTAAAATCCAGCAGGGTTTAAAAGTTTCAAACTCTTTTTGATGGCTATTCCAGGTGAGGGGAGCACAGCACGGTTCAGTTCATGCACTCGGATCAGACAACAAGAGCCACATCTTGTGATCTAAGACTTAACTACATTCAGGTTAGTGTGCAATCAAAGTGCAACAACTAAGATAACCAGCTGCTGGCTGCTGAACGGATGATACGATACCGATATTGTTATCTTGCACGAAAGGAAGAAAGAAAATAAATGATTAGGCAATATACGTGTAGAATGTCCAAATCAAACCGCTATCGTTATCTTTCATCAGCAGCTGAATGATAAATAATATAACAAATAATATATAAAACAGTGCCGTGTTAGTTATACAATAAAATGAATCCAATCTTGGGTCTCCATTTGAAAGCTCATATTTTATTCCCGTTCCCCAGAGCAGCTTTACCAGATTCAAATTGGTCACTTTAAGTCATCAGCTGAGGAAAAGGCGAGCTATAAAGGTTGTCACACGTAATAGAAGACAATTTGGCCCATTTTTGTCATCATTGATAAGCGCTGCAATGTCCGTAAAACTGAGGCAAACCGTTTGGCTCTGATGTCATGGGTCTCTGGGTTCTGCCCTGATTCATCACTCATAATTCTTCCCCTGTGCTCATATATTATTTTCACATCCAGGCCTTTTATTTGATTTGAGTCGCCAATCAGAGCGTGATGAAAGTGGCTGGAGCCTCAGTGAGATCGATTTGAGCTTCATGCTGAGAAAGACATGGCCAACATATTCTCTTAAAGGCACACTCCACTGATGTCGGCTCAGATTGTGTTATCCTGTAAAAAGTAGACTTCAAGTTTACTTCAACAAGTTCCCAGGTTTCTTTTTTTTGTTTTGAGTGAGAGGAGAAAACTAAAGAAATGCCAAGTCCCTGGAGTTAAGCTTAATTAAAACTGAAGCAAATGTGGGTGTAGCTATTTTCTTTTGATCTCATTGTGCATTTTTCTGAAACTAAATCCACATTTGATCTGAACTGCAGAGAGAAAGGGACATGTTGGTTCTGCAGGGAGACTCTGAGGCAATCAGTATTCCAGTCACCTGCTGCACAACATAAAGAGCATGCTAGCAAGCTGTGGACAAAGACACCCCAACACACAGCCGCCCACCAATGCATATGGAACCACACACACACACACACACACACACACACACACACACACACACACACACACACACACACACACACACACACACACACACACACACACACACACACACACACACACACACACACACACACACACACACACACACACACACACACACACACACAATTTCAAAGAGCTTCATTGAAATAAATTGCAGGGTCTCGGGCATGCTGCACCTACAGCAGTTTCCTGGCTTCATCAGCAGCCGGCATGTTGGAGGGTGGGGGGTGCAGAGAGCCAGCAACAGATGATTAAAGCTCGACAAGAGGTTAGGAAACGGGACAACATGGCTGCAAGTCAATCAACAGGGAGCAATATGAGCACCCTTTCCAGATTCCAGGTAATGGAGAAGAGGAGTAGAGTGGGAGGGATAATGGGGTGATGTTGCACAACACGATCAACTTTCAAGATCCTTTTGAAGTCCACATTCACTCCTCAGGAAAAAGAAAATCGCCGGACAACATTAGTGATTAAACGGTATTAGTGGGGTTTCCCCCCTGGAGCACTTGAATAACAACAGGTCAGATGGAGCATTTGCAGCCTGTAGCCATGGCAAGTGGTAGTTAACATTTCAAAGTGTAAGCCCTCCTGATTTCTCTCTGTGTGTGTGTGTGTGTGTGTGTGTGTGTGTGTGTGTGTGTGTGTGTGTGTGTGTGTGTGTGTGTGTGTGTGTGTGTGTGTGTGTGTGTGTGTGTGTGTGTGTGTGTGTGTGTGTGTGTGTGTGTGTGTGTGTGAAACAATAAAGAAGAGCACAGGCAGACAAAGACTCCACCTGGATGTTAGGTGGTGTTGTGGTGACAGAGGGAGGGAGGGAAGGCGGAGCCCAGAGAAGAAGAATTTCAGAGCTGTCACGTTACAAAAACATCTCGCTGTGTTATCACAAGGGCATTTTGTCAGACGAATCCACTACCGCTGGATTTATAGTGGAGAGCCAGCTATTACCATTGATAATTGATGGCCTGTGGGTGTGTGTGGATGTGATGGTGAATACGTGGGTGAGGATTCATACATATATGTTTATTAAGTGTGTGTCAGTGGGGGCTGAGTCCACCCCTCCCTCAGTACCAACACACACACCCTCCCCCCCTTGCCTGTCAGCGGTATAGGCCTCTGATTGGGGGCCCTGGGCTCAGTCGCCACGGAAACTGCACCAAAGCAAACAAAGAGGTGGAAAAGAGCTGAGGGAATAACGGCGACACAAAGGGGCTACCTAAGCACGGTGGAAGATTTCAGGAGAGACTCACACAAAGCCGAGCCCGACGCTAAACCGCAATGACGAGGCGGACGTGGCTCGATGTGTCTCTCGTTAACACCAACAACAACAACAATGCATCTTAACACTGAGATTCAAGATACAAAGGCTTGATTGTCATGTGCACAATAGCTACAGAGTCGTTTTGGAAATGAAAACAAACGTAAATCCCAGATTACTTCAACAGTAAATCACACAGGAAATAGTGCAGAAGAAATAGAGACAATGGTGCAAGTACACTGAAAAAACTGAAATGTTGACTACAATGCAGAAATAAGTAAACTATATAAGATAAGATAAAAAAACGTAAATATTGAATATAAAACATTATAAAATACTGCAAATTGTAATAATATCTTAACCCTTGTGTTATGTTCACATTTCGCACCCTTTGGACATATTTCAGGGTTTAAAAAAATACAGAACTAAATTCAACATGCACAATTCCTTATATATATTGTCTTTAACTCATTCCCCAACAATATAAATGAAATATATGATTCGTTTTTGAAAATACTCTTTGCTAGATCAAATTTAACAATGGAAGTGTAAAAAAAGATACACTGTAATAAAAATTAAGTTTACATTTTGCTCATGCTTTTCTAGGACTAATGTAAATGAAACATTTTTTCATTAATGTTTATTATGTTTAATCTGTCATATAATAATCAACGCCCTGAAGGAGTTAAAAGCAATTTAGCAGCAATTGGAACACAAGAACCACACAGCCAAAAGTATTTGGCTGTGAAATATAGAGAGAATTAAACATCCATATAAATTACATAGAACAGATATAAACACAAAGCAAATAAAAACAATTAACAGTAACTATTCATAAAATACAGTATATCCAAAAACTATATTGATGAAGTGACGCTGCAGAACATCATGTGAGTCAATGGGCAAGTCCGTTTAGGAAGCACATGATGTACAGAACTTCTTCGTGTGTGTATAGCACAGATGTACTTGTTGCAGTTGCTGCATGTAGTCTGTGTCTTGGAGTCCTTTGAGGGTCCACAGACCTCACAGCTGGCTGTGGGGGTCTTCCAGAAGCTGACTGTGGGGGTCTTCTTGCGGCTGGCTGTGGGGGTCTTCCAGCAGCTGGCTATGAGTCAAGTTCATCTTCCAATTTGCTGTCAAATTCTGAGTTTACCTCCACATTATCCTCATCTCCAGAAATGTCTTCCTGTCCCACTTCACCGTGTTCCTCTAATGCATTCCACTCACTCTCATCCATCATCAGCTCCAAGGCTCTGAGCAGAACATCTTTTGGCCATTTTGCTGGTAGATAATTGTAGTTCTGCACTACACTGTTACTACACTGAGGTTATGTCTCTGTTTAGTCCCTCCTCCGGCGTGCAAGTGCGAGGGGGGACAGTGAGAGAAAATGTAAAATGTTTATACATTTCTGGAAGATCTAAAATGTTTATAATGTTCTAGGATACACTAAAGGGTAAAGATCAAGGGGAAACAGGATCAAACAGCTTCTCTATGCATACAATTGTGTGCGTGTGTGTGTGTGTGTGTGTGTGTGTGTGTGTGTGTGTGTGTGTGTGTGTGTGTGTGTGTGTGTGTGTGTGTGTGTGTGTGTGTGTGTGTGTGTGTGTGTGTGTGTGTGTGTGTGTGTGTGTCTTTAGTTTGTGTGTTTGTGTGTGTTTTTCTCTGTCTGTCTGTCCTGGTATTCAGATTGACCCGAACCTCTTATGAAGGACATAAATGCGGATGGGCATTTTTTCATAAGTGGAAAAAAATAAAAACAATTCCACATGTCCTTCAAGGGTTAATAAATATATACATGTGTCCTGATATCTGCAGTTTGCTGCTCACAAGCCTCTGGATTTCAAATTCATTCCCGTCTTTCTCTTTCTCCCACTCTGGAATTGCTTTATTAACATATGCAAATGACAACGTTGGAGACGTGATTAGGGAAATTGCACAATTTTTTTGTGATTTTCCATGCGGCACAGAAATGGAGTCGGTCCAAAGTCATTTTAATTCATCCTCTGCTTATCGCTTTGCATTTTGTCAATCAAACTGCGGCGGCTGACTTTAAACCGATAAAGCTTTGATACCGCTTTAATTCCCATTGAATCTCCGGTAGCAAGAAGCCTTAGAGGATGAATTCCCATCAGCCATAACAATAACAACAAAACAATAAGCTTATTAAGATTAGCTATTGTCAATAAACCGATTATGGCAAATTAATCGCCAGAAGCTGCACATTATATAGAATCCATTAATAAGACTATAACATGAAGCACAGAGAACTTCAAATACTCCGACATTTCCTCAACCAAAGGACCGTAATTCTGCACATGAGGAATAAAAGCAGACATGGGGACATACAGGAAGTCATTGTGCTAAAGCAGGGATTACACTTTGTTCGGGGCTGTGGTTGGTCCTGTCCACTGAGACTCATTAAGAATGGCCATGACATTAAGGACCCTCTCTCTTTCAACCTGTTTGCGGCCGTGATGCTGAGATCAAACAGAGTGCTATAGGTGAGGGCACTCTCAATGGCCTAAAGCTGGTCATTCATCCTTTTTAAAGACAGGAAATCAGGCTAAATGGAGGCCCGGCTCCTCCTTCTCCCCGCTAAAGAGCCCTCAGAAGCTGCAGAGTTTGTGCAGTAAAGAATTTCAAGTGGCCATGGGGCTTTGAGGGGGAGCGCAGAAGCAATAAAACCCAGGATTACTTGTGTCAAAGAAACACACCTGCATTTCAGACATTGTCAGTGCCTTTTTCTAATCACTGCGGGCAGAGCTGTAATTAAATTCCCTTCTTTCCAAGGGGAAATTCACCTATGTTTTAGAATCTTTGTCACATGTTCTTACTTGTCTAGAAGGCATGTATCAGTGTTTATGTCTGGGTGGTTGAAATACCACAGAGGGAATAAAAGCCTTTTGTTTAGCTGACACATCCTTGACTTCTTAGCCGAGAAGTCAGTGTGCTTTCTATTCTTCTCTGTCCATGAAGGCACTATTACTCCTCTACATAATAGTGAATTATAGCTACATTGTGTTGCCATTATCGACACTGGTCAGTTGAATGTAAGCGGACTATAGGGGTGTTTGGACTTCCTCATTATACAGTCATTGTTGTGGAATTGTTGTATTTGTCCAATAAGGGTGGTTGCTACCAATGCAGGTAATTGTCCATACTGTATTAATAGATTAAGTTGATTTTCTTCTTCATATGTGACCCCTGTCATGACACAAATCTTACGGTACGTCCACACAGCAGCTTCAGAAGAATCTTCCACCGCTTCCAACGCTTCTCTGCCCATTGACTTTGAATGGGGATGACGTCACTTTGCCTCGCTTTTCGCCGAACTGCATTGTGGGGGAGCGAAGCGAAGATTTCCAGGATGTCCAGGATTTCCAGGATTCCAAAGTTGAGCAATGCTCAACTTTTGAAGCCGAGCTGGAAGCGTCAGCCAATCAAACACGTTTATGCAAATCTGACAGTAGAAGCGCTAGCCAATCAAACCGCGTGTAAGCAGGGAGAACCAGACCGCAGTTCATTTCCTCATATTCCATACGAGAAATTACGGTAGCAAATCACCCGGTTCTTTACGACCAGAACTATTACCGGGATACAAACCGGAGGAACCAGGCATGGAGGGAGGTGGCAGAGACAGTGGGTGAACCTGGTAGGTTTTCGCCTGTTTGGGGAGTTTATATATATATATATATATTGCTCACATAAAATCCCCGGGGTTTTTTGCTTTGTATGTCGGGGGCGGGAGATTCATGTGATTGGTTGTTGGTCGCGTTGCTCGCAAAAAATCCCCAAGCTGTCAGACACGCCCAGCTCCAAGATTTTCAAGATTTTTGAAAAGCTGCTGTGTGGACGTACCGTGAGGATGTTTCGGACAGAATGCAAAGTAATGAAAACTGAAACCAAAGTTAAAAGAAAAGACTAAATAAAGACCACATGAGTCACAGACAGAGTTTAAGTTCCTAGTCAGTTTTGAGTGCAGTCTGACGTGACACACCTCAATCACAAAGGCCAATGTTTGCAGGTCAGTGTGAAAGCAAGCTGTGGCTCATACTGTATGTTGGCTTCTTTGAGACGAATAAAGACTGACTGCAAAAGCACTCCTGTGATCAAATTTGCATTAATGAAGCAAGACGGAAATTAATTTCACGCTTAATCTGAATGCTCTTTCACAGGAAATCAGTGCTGTCTTTATAAATTAAGCCCTGTCGTGAAAATCCTCTGAAACTCATCAAACAGCATGTTAGACCTCACTAAGCAGAGATCTCTAGAGTAGAAAAAGATGCGAAAGACAGACTGGATATACAGAATACTTTTAATTTGATAGCATTATGAACCCACAAAAACTAGGGTGTCTCCGGTTAGAATATCTAGCCATCTTACCTTAAAGAACTCATTATACCCTACTGTCCTACTAGGGCATTGCGTTCCAAGAATGCAGGGTTGTTGGTTGTTCCTAGAATCTTTAAAAGTACAATGGGAGCCAGAGCCTTTTCTTATCAAGCTCCACATTTGTGGAATCAGCTTCCAGTTTGTGTTCGGGCGGCAGACACCCTATCCGTTTTTAAGAGTGCGCTTAAGACCTTCCTTTTTGATAAAGCTTATAGTTAGGGCTGATTAGATTCAGCCCCTAGTTTTGCTGATATAGGCTTAGTTTGTCGGGGGACATCTTACTTCTTCCTTCTCTCTGTCTATACCCGTGTACTCTCATGTTCCGATTAACCCAGCTTCCCCAAATGTCTTTCTTTTGGTGTCTATATACGCTGGGATCCGGAGTCATGGATGATCCTGCGGTCCTATGTCCTGGATCGCGAGCGCTGGATCTTGAGTCGTGGCTGTGGTCCTGGATCATAGGTCCTGGATGGATATCCTCGTGGATTCATCTTCCTATTATACACACATGCATTTCCAAACATTTGGACTACCTATGTTGCAAATGTATTATCTTTTCAATTTCCACACGGCATCTATTGCACGTCTGTCCGTCCTGGGAGAGGGATCCCTCCTCTGTTGCTCTCCCTGAGGTTTCTCCCATTTTTCCCTTTAAACTGGGTTTTCTTTGGAAGTTTTTCCTTGTACGATGTGAGGGTCTAAGGACAGAGGGTCTAAGGACAGAGGGTGTCGTATTGTCATACTGATATTCTGTACACACTGTGAAGACCACTGAGACAAATGTAACATTTGTGATATTGGGCTATATAAATAAACATTGATTGATTGATTGATTGAATATCTCACTTTGTGTACATGACACTGACTGGACATGATACTGTAACCCCTAGTTTCCACTGGGTCCGTCTGCGGCGTGTTACGGGCGCGTTGCGGCTGCGCCGCGGCATCCGCAAAGATCGCGGCCACTCTAGTCACTGGGTGCTATTCCACCAGACGCGCCGCGTTACGGCTCAGAAGCGTCCCAGAAGCGTCTCGCCGCTGGGCTCCGCTCGAAATAGGATTGAAGTCTATTTTTCGACGCGACGCAGCCGTAAGGTAATGTCGGAACGGTGACAGCATCCGGCCCACCCCCCAAAACCGGTTCCTTCTCCTCCCCCCATCCCTCCTCTGTAGTCTTTCCAGTAGGAGAATAAAGGCCAGCGTTCTCCTTCGGTTTACAGGCACTGTGTGTAATAATTATGATGATGAATGCTTTTTTTTTACCACTAAAATACAGCAACCCATCTTTGATTCATGTTGTTTTTAACTGGACTATTACAATTATTATTAATTATGTATGCAGTCTACAACACAACAAAATAGGAAATAACAACAATAAACACGATTTAAACAGACACAAAAATAAACCATTTAACTACGGAGCCTACTTACTTTCTTGTAGAAGTACAAATGTCCAGGAAATATGCCCAAATCAACAAGAACTGCGAGCCGGCAGGCACGCCGCTCCGCTTCCATAATGCTTCTGAAACGCTTGTGAAACGCGCCCGGTAGGGTATGACGCCGGACCCAGTGGAAACTAGGGGTAAGACAGTGTGTTTTACTGTAAGACACTCTTAACAACCTCACTTGGAAAACTGTATAGGAAAGGGTTAGCAGCAGCACATCTGAAATCCAGCATGATGAGCAATATTCTTAACCAGTTTAGCCCGATCCTGTTTTTCAGGTCTCAGGCTCGAAAATGACATTCCCAGAACAAATGACCATATCTTCCCTTCTAAAAGAGTTAAATTAATAATCTTTTTTCTCAAAGTAATGATAAACCTGTGAGTTGGATGTAGAAAAGTCAGAATCAATATAGATGTTTTTTATTTTAAAGAAAATCCAGATTGAACATAGTAAAAAACTGTAAATTATAGTGCCCGTCCAAACATTCTTTTTTACTTATAGTGAAAACTACCCTTGGATGATGGTAAGGTAGACTAAAAGCTTTAGGAATCCAAAGTGCAACATATAATAAGTACCCTGTATCAAGATTGATGCAAAACAAGTGACATTTGGTCTTTTTAGAGAGGTTTAGCAATAAAAACTCCACCTCTGAGGTGATTTGGGTGGAAATGGGGGTTTTACCTTTCTCTGGAACCCATTGGTCGATTTTGGTGATTGACATCTCTTTCTGACCGTTAGAGCCAATAGAATCGAAGGGGATTCTCCCCACTCACACACATGGTAAAACAAAAAGGTGGGGGCTTCGCTCACACAGTTTTGCATGACGGCCCGTCTACACTACAGCGTCGACAGCGTCGACAGCGTCAAAAGCTCCAATCTGCCCATTCACTTTCAATGGGGTGACGTCACGTAGCCTCGCTTTTTCGCCGAACTGAATTGTGGGTAGCAGAGCGGTCCGTCTCAGGCGTCTCCGGCGACAGAAGTTGAACAATGTTCAACTTCTGACGCCGGAGACGCCAGAGTAGCCAGCGCCAGCCAATCAAATCCCGTTTCGGAAAATCTGACAGCTGAAGCCGTAGCCAATCAAACCGCGTCTAAGCTGGGAGAGATATCCCGCCGTTCATTTCTATATTTCAAAAAAAGTCGGAGGAGAAACTAACTATCGCCGTAGCGAATCACCCGGTTTTGTATGACCAGACCCTCTTCACCTACCGGGATACAAACCGGAGGAACCAGGCATGGAGGGAGGTGGCAGAGACAGTGGGTGAAACTGGTAGGTTTTCGCCTGTTTGGGGAGTTTATATATATTGCTCCCATACAATCCCCGGGGTTTTTTGCTTTGTATGTCGGGGGCGGGAGATTCATGTGATTGGTTGTTGGCCGTGTTGCTTGAATAAAATCCCCAAGCTCCAGACACGCCCAGCTCCAAGCTATTTTTGAAGCTGTAGTGTGGACGCTCCGTGAGAGTGAAGCTGTCTGTAGCTCTGACTTCTGAAAACCGAAAAGCAGGTTTATTGCTCATGGATTATCAGAAATCATTCAAAGTGACACAGACACATTGGATTAACCTATGGATTAACTTCAGCAGCGTTTTTATCGTTGTAATGCCATTGAAGACCACTTTTGACCAGACTAAGAAACGGTGAGCCATGTTAGCGTGTTTAGCTACCTAGCGCCATATGTTTTGATGTCTGTTCTTGTTATGACCTCCGCGAGTTCGTATAATTGAGTGATAATGAGGGTACCCTTCGATTCTGTGTCTCCTCACGATGTGAAAAGATGTGTTGGATGTGCAGCAAAGATAAATAATAAGGTTTTGTGAGTGAATTTCGGTGCCGTCATCTGTTAGCATTTTTCGCTCGTTGCTAATTCAGAGGCTCAGCGTTAGCATTGTGGGGGTTTTTTTTGAAAAAAAAATTAAAATGATCAGTTAGATGAGTTTCTTCCCGTTACATGGATAAAAAACATTCATAGTTTATTAAATGAACATGCCCTCAGACACTGTTTCCTGCAATATGTTGCAGGAGGGCCGGGGTCTCTCGGGCTTAACAGGGTCCATACTGTGCTTTTGGGGGTTTTCCCTTTCATGTAGTGTGTTATATACAGTAGGTTTTTGTGCATGTAAATGGTCTGCAAAGGCTAAAATCCCTGTGTTTCCCCCAGATGGAGTTTCTCTCCCACACCCCTGCCTGAAACGCCTTCATTAGACTCCTTTGTTTACTTCCATAACATAGTGACATCACTGTGTAACACTTGTGTTTCTATTGGCTAGCGCTCCAACACATTGTACGTGATACGCTAAGGGGCAGGACATCTCTAAGTAGTTGACCAATCACAACAGAGCCGGCCAGCTAACCAATCAGAGCAGACTGGGCTCATGTTTCAGACAGAGGGTGAACAGAGGTGCTGCAGCACAGGCAGGATGAGAAAAATAAAGAGCTTTTTGAACATTAAAGCATGGAGACATGTCCCAGTAGAGACACTAATATGAACCTAAAAATGAGCAGAATAGGGCCCCTTTAATATGCCCATGTGGAAATATACTGAATATTTAAGCTTTATGAATGCTGGTTAGGGACAACCATTGATCCAACCTACCCTTTGAAGTCAGGCCAGTATAAACATTGTAATCGAAGTGCATGATTAGGCTCCTACATTTTTCTAAATAACGGCCAATACTCCATTCAGCGGTGCAGGTTCCCCCTTACACAGAGCAGTATCAGTACCGGTATCTGGCCTCAGGGCTCGACATAGGAGGAGCTGCACAGCCCTCATCGCTCTGTATCCCTCACCCTCTGCCTCTATATCTCTGTTTTTCCCTCTCCCTCTCCCTCTATGAGAGACAGATGTGTGATTGATACCCGCGGTGCCGGGTGATACGCTGTTTCTAATTTTAGCCTCGCTCACTGGGGAACTCTCGCAGCAACAGGTACATTGGACGCCGAAGCGACAGTCCATCTGTACTGTAAATAGGCAATGATAAATGATTCTCCATGACAGCCACAGATATGAATAATGTAGCATGTGCTGCTTACAGAAAGGCACACGCAACAAGAGCAGTGTATTTATGTAACTTCTGCACAAGCTCAACAATGTATACCTTGTTCCTTTTCTGCTTTAGCATCTAGATGTTTTGTGTGATGAGAGGAGAACCAGGTGAAGGTAATAATATTCCTTGCAACGATTATATGAGCATGAAATCAGCCTGATGGCATCTCAACAGAAGTACACAATCAATTACAAGGAATTATTTGATACATTTGGTATTGACTGCAGTGAGGATTTCTGTATACAGTATGAAACATGCCTCTCTTGTCATATCCGTAATTAATCATCGCCTGCAGAGACGTCCTTCACTCACAGGGACAAAACATTATTTTTCACACTTTGTTCATGTCACAAAGCCGGGATGAAACTGGGCCATATTAATAATTTGAATCTCATAAAATAACCAGGCCAGCAATCTAGCAGGTACATGTAGGTCGGAGTCCATCTCGGCTCCCGTGTGGTGCTGACCGCCGTTTCCTCCCGACTGTCACTCGTGATTAATCTGCTAATGTCCGCATGCAAATTCTCCAAATAGGCCTCCTCGGTGCCGCGATACGACTAATGGGTGTTAGCGGAGACGGTTTTGCGGAGTCATGCATATGTATGAGCTTGTATATTTAGCAGCCAAGTTGCTTTTGATCACCAGGAGGAGAATGAGTGGGCTGAGATGAATGGTGGTCCAAAGCTGGGGCACATTAGCTGCTGACCACCTGCCTTTCATTTCAAGCAAAAACAACAGATGGGCCAAACAGACTGCAGCGCCACGTTGCCACAGTGAAAGCAGGGAGGAGATAGTTGAATGCTTCACTAAGCCAAAACACTGTAAAGAAAACACTGTATAGAAAACACTGTCTACTATGACGAGAAAAGGATGTTATATTTCAGGGTCACGGCAGCTCAGATGTCAGACCGTTTCCGCACACGTGTAGCATCTGCAGATATTTGTCACGAATCAGAATTGTAAATACGTTTGTTGTCTTTTCAAATCAGCTTGATAGATGCTCCTTGCTTTAGTACAATGAAGTTAATCTAACAATGTAATTTAACCTCACAAAACACCAGTTGCAGATCCACCCCTGCCTCGATCGGTACTTTGTGTCTAAAGTCAAAGATGACTTTCGATTGGGCCAAATTTGACCCCGAGTGACCCCCAACAATTCTGCTGGGTCTCCCCAAACCCGAACACCAAATTATACACTTTCTTTTTAGAGACTTTCAGACGTGGCAAAAATGGTCAAAATCAGTTTGGTAGTGTTTATATATCTGTTGTGGAGGACATCATGAAGCCTTGTTCCGATACAAAAAACTAGAGCGTAGTTGTTCTACCATTTTAACTTGAAACGGGTCACGGGAGACCCGAACACAACATACGAGTTCAACCGTCTTAAATAGAATAGAACAAACACGCGAGAGAATAAATACAAGAGTTGAGTGTGATGTTGATAAAAAGCCGTGGCAAACAACAACAACTGTTTTATAAGAAAAGCATTCACTTTAGAATCATCAAGCACTCCTTACTTGCCACAAAGCATTATATACAAGTAGATATCTTTTATTTGTGATCGCACTTTTGCAGTGTAAAGGTAATCCAGCATGAAGGAACGGAATAATTTCCGCTATAAATGCATTCATTAACTTGAAATTAAAATTCGGCACATATTCTCCATGCTCAAAACTTCTCTGTCTCCAAACAGAAATAAGCTCCAGTGTTTCTGGGGACGCTGGGACACATCTGGCGCCGCTGCGTGCCGGGCGGGTATTTAGCAGATTGTACCAATGAAGAAACCTTTCGATTAGAACGAGGAAATTGCTTCTGTCAAGACCACTCAATGGGGCGAGATAGCTCTTGCTTGAAATGGGTCTCAATTTGAAAAAGAGGAGTAATCTAATGTGGCATCTTGATGGCATGTATCATGGAAAAGAAAGAGAGGAAATGTCTTGCTGCCAGAAGACTTAGTATTTCTTTGCTGAGTGCAGACGTTCTCCTAATGCGTTTAAATGTGTGGTCGAAGCCTTCTGCAGTTGTTCTGGATCACACTGAGCCAGACCGCCCGCAATCCACCGATAATTCTGATTTACTCAATAAAATCAAAGCCTGCTCAGCTGCACCATTTTAGGGAAACGTCATTATCACAGTGGAGCGGATTTGGCCCGCACAAGCTCCAATTAGGACCCCTAAATGTTTAATAAGCAACAATCGACGTGCAGAATGAAGTCTCCAACATGGGGCTTCAAACGGAGGCGAGGGAACTGTTACTCTCCGCGGGTTACCTTTACCTTGTGGAGGGAAAAAAACCTTTTGTTTAGCACTCAGGCATTCCTTTGGTAACCATTTTAATGGCCAATGCCTTCTGGTCAAGAGGTGGGCGCTGAATGGACTAATTCTGCAGGATTAGTCCTCTGTGGTGGTGATCCAGCCAGCCAAACAAATGTGACCGTCTGGTGGAGAATCTGTGCGTGCACGACTTTACATTGACTCCATAGGAGGGGGCAGCTCAGTCAAGGGATTAGTGGGAATCGACCATTCAGGCATAGACGGACGTTTTCAGGTTCTTTTTCTTGACTTTGAAAGACTTGTTTAACAACAATTACATCACAGGAGGAGGGGGAACCAGTGGCAACACGAGCGAAATACCAGCCGAATGAGAAGAGAGGACATTCAAAGAAAGGTAAGTCTATAGGCAGGAGAGCTAAGCAAACTCATAACATCCACAGTTTGTGCTCCGGGGATGTGTTTTCAGTCTCCAGGGGCCTGAAAGAGAGTGCTGGGGGGTAAAACCACAGAGAGGTGGACATGCTAGAGCTGGGATACACAACACACAGGCTTCACATGTGTCAGGTGACCCTTTGTTCCCAACCGGGCTCAGTTCTGCAGGACTGCACAGCCAAATAAACAGAACATGTTCCAAAGGGAGGCCTGGTGCATGCGCTTAAGTAGCGACTGACAGATGATACTCCAGGACAGATAATGCAGCTGCGGTGTCTGCTGCTATGTTTCACTGACTAACACAACATGACGGTGACTCATCCTGTGTGAAGGCCATGGAAGACTTTAGATTGTTTGCTTTAAACACCTTCTGGTGAATCTCTTTCTTGAACAAACCCTCTCACAAACAATCAGACACACCACGGTTGAAAGATGACTGTGCCATGTGCAATATCACGTTTACACACTATTCATGTTGTCCCGTACTGCTAGCATATTACTGTGTATGCTGACTTCACACATGCTGCAGACATGTTGTTCCATGCATGTGTACTTCCTTTTAAAGGGGCCCTATTATCCTCATGTTCAGGTTCATATGTGTATGTTGTGTCTCTACTGACATGTATACTTTCATGTTCAAAAAGCTCTTTATTTTTCTCATACTGCCTGGGCTGCAGCACCTCTTTTCACCCTCTGTCTGAAACCAGAGCCCAGTCTGCTCTGATTGGTTAGCTGGCGGCTCTGTTTTGATTGGCCAACCGCTTAAAGACGTCCCGCCCCTTAGCGTATCACGTACAATGTGTTGAAGTGCTAGCCAATAGAAACGAGTGTTACATAGTGATGTCATTATGTTTTAAACACACTACAGGAAAGGGAAAAGCCCACATGGACCCTTTAATAATTTATGTAATACGTTTCTCAACTTACTTTTGCCTTCTCTTCTCTGTAACATTGTACGTTTTCCCCGCCGTGGGGGAAGAAAGGATTTCTGATTCTGAATCTGAAGTGGTGCCTTCAGTGAGTCATTGTGGATCTCTTGCCGTAACTAAAACGCTGGCACTTTTTTAAGATGCTGGAGTGGAACAAATGGGGGCCGGGGTTGATGTGAATGATGGGGGGAATGAAACTACATTGATTTTGACATCTACGCCTGGCGCATGAGTGCACATTGTATTTCCCTTCTGCGGGGTTCTGTACGACTGAACAGTGCATACCGCGAGTCCCCTGAGCAGCGTGCATGGGGAGACAGTGTTTAAACGTAAACATACCAATCAATAAACACAGCGGGCCCCGAGGTGCTGCTGCTGAGCGACTAATAAACAGAACAACAACGAGGCGCAGAAAGAGGATCTCTGTCAGAATCTCAAAGATCATTAACAGAAGATCCACAGGAAGAGCTGCTCCGACTGTTTGATGGATACGTTCGCTCCAACACGACAGCACGACAGCACGACTTCACAGATATGAGGATGTCAAGAATTATTGTTGCAGAGGGAATATGATTTCACATCAGTGCGTACACTCAAAGATTTCGTTCTAAGACACACAGGAAATTGCTGAAGCGCTCCGACAGCATACCTCCACCGCGGCAAGCATGGTGTGAATGTGTTATTTTAATATAATGAAATGTCATCTCTAATTAGATTCAGGAGGGGATCAAAACACACACAGTGAGAGAAAGACCCACTCATATTTGGTACTATGCTTTATAGGGTATATGAAAATAATCCACTCAAACAGACACGACTGCAAGCAAGCAATTCCTGAAGTAATGCTCAGAACATCAACAAACTCAACTGTTCTGTAATAATCTAAATTTCCTACAGTATGGTGGATACAAATGTGTGTTAGAGGAAGAGAAAAGCAGTTTTGTAACATTTAATATGGCTGGAAAGTGAGTGTAGCCCACTGACAGATTTAGCTTTAATAAAATAGTCATATCGCATCTGCACCTCGTGGTCATAAAGAGATATGGGGAAAAACATAAAGCGGAGTCATCTTTGAACTGATGCAATAATGTCTGAATGTCGGTCTTTCTCTGCAGGCAATGTTTTTCCTGCTGAAAAACGTTAAAAGATGACGTGTGATTATTGATGGTTCGACTGGACAGTGTCACATAATCAGAAACATGGTAACTAGGGATGCACGATAATTGTCGGCCCGATAATTATCGGTCCGATAGTAGGAATTATGACGTCATCCCGATAAACCCGATAAAAGTATTAATAGCCCCGATGATATACAATATATTTTTTGGGTAAAAAAAAAGAAAAAAATACTGCGGTGTGTCGTGGATTGGGATGAGGGGCGCTTGTTTTTCACTCGGCTCCTCCCGTTTTGCCGGAAAAAAAATACACATGCGTTAAAATAATTAGTGGCGTATTTTTTTATTTATTATCGGTATCGGTCTTGAGAAGCAGGAAGTTATCGGCATCGGTATCGGTAACCAATATCGTGCATCCCTAATGGTAACACATCTCTTCAGACACGTACGCTTGGCGAGCTTCCCCTTAGTATTCTGTCTCTCATACTGTTCTACAACATCATAATATCTATCGTGAATCACCAATTAGTCTGCCGTGTCCACTACTGTTTTATATTCTAGTGTTCTGAGTGTTTAAGTTATCACTCCCAGCGCTTTTTAGATGGACATGAGATCGGCATACAATCTCAATCAGCACCAAATGTATCTGCAATATTACAAACTAAGAAACTACAAACAACAACGACCTATAACAATTATAACTTTGTTTAGGCATACGAAAAAAAAGCTTTTATGACAAAGATGAACTGCTGTTGCTGAGCAGATAATACAATTACATATATCATCTGTTAAAGGTGGGGTAGGTAATTCACTTCAGAAACACGTGTTATATTCCATGGAATGCTCTTAACATCCCGATAGCAATGAATACATTAAATGCTTTGACAATAAATACATAATAAAATATCATCTGTGGAAGCTGTGGCGCTGTAAAAAGCACGACCAATCATCTGAGCTGGCCCGGCTAAAGTAACTGGACGGCCTACCTGCCTGTCAGCCTTCCATCTGTGCACAAACTTATCTCGTGCCCTCATTGGTCATGTGCGCGTTCGTGTGTGTTGGAGGAGGGGCTCTGTGAGGAAGTCTGAAGGAAGGGGCAGATTTTTTCGGCTGCGTACTTTAAAATTCCAGCGCACTCGAGCTGGTTTCTCCATTCTTACCTACCCTACCTTTAAGTGAAGGAATAGCTGAATAAATCCACAATCTGAAGACTGGTATTATTCCGTTCATAATTCTTTATAAAGCAGATATCCGTGCTCCAGATTTGAGTATGCACTCTGTATTAATTATTGCTGTCTGATAACATGGATGCCTTTGATTTAACATGAGTTCCTTCACTCTTCCTCCCCGTCTCCCCCTCTCTCCTCAGGAACCACAGGGGCCGTTAGCATTATCGGCTTTATGACACGACTGCTAAAGATCACCGGGATCCCTCCGAGCCCCCATTCCTCAGGTTTAAGTCCTCCGACCATATTCTAATGCCCTCTCTATTAAAAAGCATTTATGACTGCGGTGACTGAAATGAACTGAACAAGTCTGTCATCGCTGCAGCTTTGTTAGCATCAGTTGAGCCAATCGAATGTGAAATGGCTCGCCGGGTGACGAAACCCCCGACAGTGATCTCTGAGGCGGAGGGATTTGGTCCGGGAAGACAGGTGGTTCCAGTGGAGAGGCAGGAGCTCGGTACAGAGCCTTTGAAAACAAGTCAACTGGAAAATGTGCCGCGTTTCAGACGACAAGAGGTCTACACTGCAAAGTGAGTCATTTAGTCCAGTGCAGGGTCTTAAAAGCTAGTCGAGCTGATAAGCCTAACAGAGCTTTACAGTTAAAACAAAGATAATTTCAAGAATTCAAACACAGGGCTAAAGTGAGTGAAAAAGTACGAGTCATTGTGCCACATAAATAAGTTATCTCCCCTTCTGATTTCATAAGAGTTGAAGGTTGTTTTCCAATTCAATTGTAGGTCATATTTAGACAATGTCACCTTGAAGTAGGTTCCAATACACCGAGGCAAATTAAGTTATCCTGGAGTTGTTTTTCTACATGAACAACATAATGAGAACTGTGGCTTTCTTTGGCCCTGCAGCTACACATGGCTGCAGTTAATGTTCAACAGATGAAATGTATTTTAATATGTTTGCAAATTGAAAGAAAATGCAAAATATGCAGGTGCATCCTTTAACATGGGATATGAATCAAAACTCCGGTTTAGTTTCTTAACTCTGACCGTAAAAATACAGATAGGCTTCACATGTTTCTCTTTTTTATTTATACAGTATGTGACGTGTGATTATTTTTTTGTTGAGAAAAAACCCTGCCTCTCCGCTGAGTGAAGGGTCCAGTTATCTGACGTTCACTCCCTCATGACAGCTGACAGGTGAGAGGAGGATGTGTGAGGGCGAGATATCTTCCTGAGGAAATGCCAGAGAAACCAACCTGTGAGTTTCACTAGGATCGGTGAACACGTTATTATACACACACACACACACACACACACACACACACACACACACACACACACACACACACACACACACACACACACACACACACACACACACACACACACACACACACACACACACACACACACACACACACACACACACACACACACACACACACACACACACACACCACTTCAGGGGACATTACATTGACTTACATGCATTTCCTGGAGACTTATCCTAACCTTAACCAACACATACCTAAGCCTAACCCTTACCCTAATCCTAATCCTAAACCTAAACCTAACCAAGTCTTCACCCTACAATTAATGACTCCCCTGATGCTAGACCACACATAGTAATAGTAATGCTAGACCACACACACACACACACACACACACACACACACACACACACACACACACACACACACACACACACACACACACACACACACACACACACACACACACACACACACACACACACACACACACACACACACACACACACACACACACACACACACACACACACACACACACACACACACACACACACACACACACACACACACACACACACACGAATAGGGTACTAACCCAGAGATATGTGTTCATAACACACACTCACACGATACGCTCTCACATACACAAATCAATATTCTGGCTTGCGAGTGCACAAATGATGTTGTGGACGTTAATGAGGAAGGGGCCACGCTCATTATGGCAGCTAATGACACCAATCATGGCAATATCGCACTGATAGTCCTCGTAACAAGCCATCATGTCACTGAATGCATCAATTAACTGGGATGGTTTTTTACATGGGGAGCTATTCCTGATTCAAGCCAAATAAACCAATCACAAGCGAGAGCAAATAAAAACACCATGTGCGACCCAGTAATGTTACTCCATTCTAATTCCATGTACTTTGAAGCATATTTGAGATAATCAAGCAATATTTACATTTATTTTCGTGTGTGCCGTGGAGGAAAAACCTTGTGGATGCAAATTTAAAAGTTGTTTTAAACCAAACACATTCACTGCACTTTTCAAGTTTCATTGAAAAGAGGATACAAACCCTCAACTCATATTTTAAACATGAAGGGCATCTCATAAAGATTTTTAGTCTCATGAAACATTTCTGTGTGATGCATCAAATTAAATGTTCACAAAAAAACCTTCAATACTCCAAAATAAGACGTCTGCTTACTTGCAGTTTGAAGCTTTCACTTTAACTTAATCAACCACCAGTATCAAGCAGAGTTAGCTAAGAAACAACAGCTTATTATTAACAGTTCCACCAAAAGTACAATCATCTAAAAGCCCAAATAACGTCTAAACCAGGGGTGTCAAATTAGCATTAGCATTAGCATTATGGTTGCACTCAAAGGGCCTGTTGTAACTTTTAAGACTATATAAATATACTACATATATAAATATATTATATAAAATAATGTATTATATATTATTGCCTCTGCATTGGATTATTATCCGATAGGGTAATAACTTCATAATTAACTACGTCTGAAAGCAGAAGTCCAGGGCAAATAATTGCAAGTCTCTTCAGTGTGCATGTCACAAAACGAGATGCATTGTGGGACATGTAGTTTATTCTGTAAATCGGCATGTAACCTTATAATAAACGTATTATATTCTTTGCAAGCTCTTGCGGGCCACATAAAATGAAGTTGCGGGCCGGATTTGGCCCCCGGGCCTTGAGTTTGACACCCCTGACTCTAAACCCTTCATTCCAAATCCAAGGTATTATTGCGTCCCTTGACAGCATCAGCTCTTGTGATTTCCATCAGATATTGGGAGCTAGCTGCAGGGATGTGCTCACCTTCAGCCAAAACAGTATCAGCGAGGTCCAACTCTGATGGACGATAAAGCCTCACAACCAGAGTTCATTCATGAATTCTTGATTGAGTTCAGTTCAGTGCTTTGTAAGGCAAACTACTGCCTGACATATCGATGTTTACTGGGGAATGAAAACATCCATGCATTTTAACTAAGAAGCCCAAACGATGCTTTACCCTCGTGTTGTGTTCGAAAGCTGTTACCGTTCATGGTGTTCACGGGTACATTTTGACCCATGATTTATTTCAGTCCAAAACACTCAAAAATAATGACTATCATCCAATTTTGTTTCAACTACATCATAACTAACTTATTAAGCATTAATAACCGTACAATCCTGTTGTAATTTCATTTTATGACATATTTAAGTATATTTAAGTAAAGCATGTGATTAAATTCACTCATTATGTTTCCTATAGTGAAGACAGTGGATCATTACGTTATCTG